>NC_044906.1:40612510-40924662 GCF_001633185.2 Quercus lobata | reverse complement strand
ATGGAAATTAATGTGTGCCCTAAGGGCACACATTAGTAAAATCCTTTTAAGAATACCAATTCCGATTTAATGGCTAGTATAGTATATTTTTCAAGTACGATTGATACCGGTATGGTATTGACTTTGTTGCTGATTCTATTATTCTAATAACTTGTTACTTAAATTTTATTATAAAATTATTATAAAAATATTGAGCCTTATATAAATGAATAATTCTAGAAAATATCGACCTTTATATTCAAATTGTAACACAAAATAATGTAGTTCTAGATATTTTGTGCAGAAATTCCATTGCTCTTCATTGGTTCAAATCAATGTGGATTTTTGGCAATCCCATATTTCCATTTTGCTTTGCTTTTTATAAATTCCATTCATTTTTTACAGCCACAGAGAGAAAGAGAAAGAGAGAGAGAAAGAGAGACAGGCTCAGTTATCGAGGAACATTACTACAAGAGTAGAGTACACTACCTGCACACGCCAAAAATACCGGCGCCCTCGAAGCCGCCCCCCAAAACGTATTAAATGTTTTTCATTTGGTTGGTTCTTTTACGTTGAAGAAAAAGGCAAAGTAAAACTTAATTAATTTTGGTGTGTACCCTAAACCCCACTGCTACTTTGCAATGAGATATTCAGTTCATCAGAAAAAGAAAAACAAAAAGTAATAAGAATCCCCAGTTGGGTTTGGACTTATTTCATATGCATCATTCCATTTGTGCAGGAATTTCCATCATTCCTCTGTCATTTCATCATTATCTTACTGCCACAAAGCAGAGAGAGTGTGTGTATATTTGTGTGAGGAAGGGTCTCCCCCACCCCGATCTCTTCCAACAGTTTCTGCCCCCACTGTAATACTACAAATTTTCTTTTTAGTTTGTGATTTCTTGAGATCGTTAATTTTGTTTTGTCTGCCTTGGGAGGGTCCATTATGAGTGCCCAAATAAAGTTTTGTTCATAGTTATATATCCATCCCATTTTGAGGATCCATCCCTTTTTTTTAACCTATGATCAAGTTTAACACTTTTGACCATTTGACTAATTTTGGAAGGGGAAAGATCTTTCAAACGGGTTTGTAAGAATCTTCTTTAAACCTAACCTGTATTTAAATAATATATATATGGATAGTTTTATAACTTATTGTTATATAATAATAAATTGAAGAAGATTATATTGGATGAAGAGTGACTTGATAGTAGGAGTATTTAAATTGCTTCATTTGGTGAGCAATTCGAGTAATAATTTCAGTAAGGCTCTGGTAAAACATGTATTATTATCCATTATCCTTACGTGACGTGAGGTCGATGAATCTACACTAGAGACTTTTTTTTTTTTTTTTTTATCAAAAAAAAATCTTCCAAACAAACTTGGGGCTAAGCTATGTCTTTTTTTATTTTAATAATTTGATAGTCGAAGGGAGTGGAAATGAATCTTGGATATTTCAATTTGAGTCATCAAGAGATAGCAATTGAGTTACAAAACTCTTGGCAAGCATCATAACACTTTCGAAGGTGTAATCTCTTATCCCACATACATGGACTAATTATACAAATGAGTTAGCATCAAAATACTGGATAAGAGAATAGAACCTAGTACCTCTTACATCACACAAGACTTAAAATTCATTAGGCTGACATTTGGTGTTGAGAATTCTTCCTCTTTATTCTTTAGAATTCAAATTTTATAAAATTATAATACTTGTCTAGAAAAAATTTTAAAATTTTTCTTCTATGATATCAATTAAGAAGTTGATATTAGAAGAGCTTGACTAGAAATTAAATTTTAATGGTATTTAAATTGGAATAAGAATAAAAATTTCCACTAAACTATTACATTTTGTGCTTCTAGTGACATAATATGTATATTTTATAATTATGTGACTTATTTAAATGATTTAATGATTCATATAATTTCATATAGATAGATGATTTCATGAAATGATATGTGATGTGTTGGATGATATTTATCCAACTGGATTTGAGGATAAATCTTTATGGAAGTATGGTTGTTTATTTTTCCCTACGCATGTCATTATATAGGAAAATAAATTATGAAAAATATTTTTTTGAAGGGAAAAAAAACAGGAAAAAAAAATATTTCTAGTTACTATTTATATTAAACATCGATACTTCATAATTATATTATATTTTTTATTTTTTGATTTAATTTATTATATTTTTTATAATTTAAATGCTTATCCATATATAATAATTATGCATGTATACTAGATTTTAAATTAACAAAAATAGAATCATTTAACACTATAATAATATGACTCAGTAAATGATTTTCTAATTTTTCTTTCCTCAGGCTAAATGAATGAATGAAAATTAAACATTATCTCCTTCATTTACTTGTTATATTTTTTTGAAAACACTACCAAAATTTGAAAAAATATACATACATAATATATTAAATAATTAAACTATTTATTTTTTAAATAATATCTTATGAAATTATACTTAGATATTATAAAAATCTTATTAATTTGGAATATAATAAAATAAATAGCTTAAGATATATGATGTTATTTTTAGTCATGAATTTTTTATTTTTTAGCGTCAATATCCAAAGTTTTTCTTGCACTTGATTATTTTTCGAGTGTATGCAATCCCCTTGTCCCCCGCCTCCCCTCCCCATGCCACACACACACTATATTTATTCATTTCTTCTACTTTTGTTTTATTGAATTTTTTTAAATGGTTTTTATTTTTAATTACTATTTTGTGTTCACAGAGTTATTCGAGCACTTTATTATTCTCTCGAGCTTGTGTAGTCCCCTATTCAAGGCTAGATCTAGGCCTAGGCTGAAGGTCCCTATTATAACATGGTCTCGTAATTTTAGTTTAATAATTGGTTTTAGAACCTGCCCCCCCCCAACCAAAAAAAAAAAGAATAAAAAAACAATAGTGAGCTATGCGCTATTTCTCACCTCCAAGAAGATCCACAAATTATTAGATCAATAAAACCCAACCCAATTAAAATACCAAATTTGTTTTTTTGCCCAAAAAAAAAGTATTGTAACTTAAGAATTCCATATTTTCATTGACTATCAAGATGGTTATTAATATTGCATATCAAAAGGCAAGAAAGAGAATTAGCTATTACCAATTAAAAATGGGATGTTAGCAAAACCTATGTGCAAAATTTTCGTTAGCAATTTTGCATTTTTAAAAAATATAAAATTTAAATTATAAAAAATATAATTTATAAAGTTATATACAGTTAAAATATTTAAATCTAAAAATATTCCTCTTAAATTTATTGTCTTAGGCCTTAAATTATATTAAATATGCCCTATCCTAATCCTACACAATAAATAATTCAAGATACTTTAAATAGATACTAACTAATAGTTGTGAGCTTAACACTACTTAGATTTTTAAAATAGCATTTAAAATCTTGATCAAATTGTAGATTTTAATTAGCCTAACTAATAAAATATCTTGTTATTATTGAATAAGAAATATGAAATTCAATTATACTATATGAAAAAGTCAATTAATGTCTTGATATAATTATAAAAAGCAATTATCATAAAATAAAAGTCATAAATTTAAAATATAGATATATTAATTTTTGAAAAAAAAAATATTGAGCAAAATGGAATTCATAAAGATTCCATACCGTGCAAATATTTCTTTAGATGAAAATTCAAAATATCTTTAACATATATTTATGATGTAATGGTACAATTACATTCCCGGCCGAGTAGACAACCCAACAAAAGGAGATAATTTCTGCAGTGCCCTACGAGAAAATAAATAAAACAAAATTAAAATTGGGAAGTGTGTAATTAGAGGCAGTAGTAGTACTACTTTACTAATAACTCAACTTTATTAGAGTTCTAATCACTAATAAAGCTGAGCCTAAACCGTACTTATATAGCCTTAGCTCACCCTAAGACCCTCATTATCACTGTACGGAGTACTGTACAGTTTTTTGAGTTCAAAAAAGCTGTGTTCCTACTTGCTTCGTGGTATGAACGCGCCTGAAGAGAAAGTGGGATAAGACAAAAGCGCGTGAGAGTGCAACAGTTGAAATGGGCGTGTATCCCAAGGGAAAGGGAGAAAAACCAGAGGCAGGGAGGCACAGATGGAATGATAATTCCTACAAACAGTGACAGAAAATCTGGATATTCTTCACAAAGAGGGAGAGCTGTACCTAGTAGCAATAGCTGCTGCACTAATTGCTCTTTGTCCTCAAATCTCCCAGCAACACTCTTCTTTCTTTTCAATTTTAACTTTCTGCAAATTTAATACTATTTTCTTTTTCTTTTTTAACACAAAAATAAATATGGTTAAACTACCTTATGGCACTAAAATGTTGCATGAGTAATTTTAAAAAAACTATAACATGATATTATAGAAATGACACAGGTATGGCATCAATTTGACACTTTGATAAAATTTTTGTGCTTCTTAGAGCATCAATATTGAAAAATTCTACTCTATCCTATTTTACCATCCCAAAAAATTACTTTATCAATTATAGCATACTATTTTACAATACACCTTACATCCAAAAACTCTATTATTTTACTTTTTCATTAAAATATTATTTTTTTAATCTTTTTTTATTATTTTTTTCATATCATTAGCATTCTTCAATGCTAATGCTCTTAGGGTTTAAGAAAGTGTTTGGTATAAACACTTAAAAATACGTGTAAGTGAAAAAAGTGTATGAAAATACGTATAATATTGTTTAAAAACTGAAAACATGCATTTGAGTTACCATACCAAACGAGACCTTAGTTTTTAAGACTTGTTTTATTGTAAATGCCATAGAATTTTAGTCTATAGTGCCCACGCTATAATGATTGTTTTTATTGTTAAGTTAAGACAGTAATTGATTTGTCAAGATATAAATCACTTTTTGGTGTAAATAGGGTTTAAATATCGGATCTATTATTTGACAATAATAAACTTTACTAGTCGAACTATATAACTCTTTAAGAATTTTTTTGAGAATGAAGATTTCTCTTTTTAGTTTATTAAATTTGTCAATATGGTTATTTTAATTCTCTTATATTGTTGTTTAAAAATGTGGTTGATTATCTTTAAAACAATGAAGTTGCTTCACGTTTTAATAGAATTTATAACAATAAAAATGAATTATTCATTATAATATTCAATATTTAAAATAGAGAATTAAGAAAGAAAAAAAGTTGTTGACTTATCTCTCTTTCTCTACAAACCAATTCAAAGGAGTAATATAATAAATAAAATAAATCATAAAATAAGATGACAAAAGCACTTCACTTATACATTTATAACGAAATTAATTTATACACACATATGTCATGCAAAATAGAAAAGGTGAAAGAGTCAAAAAGGAATAATACATACATATGTCATGTAAGAATATTATAACATCGTTGACCATTGGCGGATTTACTTCTCTTATTCTATACGATACATTAATCAACAATTACTCCAAACTTTTCAAATATTTAAAAAAAAAAAATAAAATAGTGGAGCACCGAGAGGAGGATAGTTGAAATCATTGATCCCTAAGAATTGGGGGATACAATTATCATCTGCGACAAACAATATTCAACAATCAATCAAAATTTTCAAAACCTACTCACCAAAATTTGTTAGAAGTAGAGGGAGATGAAGGAGTATCGAAAGAGGGCTTGGAGTTGGAGCCTTGGAGGAGGGTTTAGAAGGAGCAAAGTGGTCTTGGAGAACGATAAGGGTTATATTATTAGGCTCAATGGTTTCTTACTTGACTTTCTCTCGACCATTTTGTTATGTTTCTTTTTTTAATAAAAAAGGGAAAAAAAAGCTTTCTATTTTTAAAATGGATGGTTCTAAGTGTTACATGGGGAGAGAGAACAACTCGTGACTAGGTGAGTTTTCCTTCTTCTTCTTTTTTTTTTTTTTTTTTTTAAACTAAAAATATATGAAATTAAAAATTGACTATTCTAATGAGAAAATCATTATTTATTATTAATAGTTGTATGAAAACGTGAAATGGCATCGTATTAAGAGAGTTAACAATGTTTTTAAGATAGCAATAAACGGAAGGACTGAAATAACTACATTATTAAAGTAAGTAGATTAAAATGAAACAAAAAAGAATATAATTAAACTTAATGAACTATAACGAAATTATAATCGAAATTATAGGAACAAAAATGAGTGATCTTACTTACCAGCTCAGTGTGATTCTTCTTCTCCAAAAAAAAAAAAACTCAATGTGATTCTAGATCCTATTGCAATGGTTCACCATGCTTGGAGCACCATCCATTATGAAACCCACATAGTCATCTTAGCCAACACGATATCAAATTTGTAGGCGACAACGGTAACGTAATGCACCTTCATCCTATAAATCTTTTGTCTTTAATTAATACCCCCACCTTGCCAAAAGTACGAGTATTCTTACTTACGTATTTAATAAGTTTTTAAATCTTATTTCAATGTTCCACCATGCTTAGGATTTTTAAGATTCTTTCCCAAGTCTTACATTGTGTTTTGTTGGGGGATAATAGGGAGGATGGAAAACAAAGGGAGGAAAATAGGGTGGAAAACAGTGTTTTCCACAGTTTGGCATGCTGAGGAAAATGCTGAGGATGGAAAACCCGAGAGAAAATTCTCTCCCGGGCCCACAATTTGCGTCCTCCCAAATTGGGAGGAAAATTGTGGAGAGAAAACTGCTCTTACCGTGGAATTACACAAATGCCCTCTCCCACCTACCCTCTTCACAAACACAACGGCTGTTCTGGAATCAAGTAAAAAAAAAAGAGAGCGAGAGCTAGAGAAAAAAAAGAGAGAATGAGAGCACTTCTTGAATGAGGGAAAAACGAAAGAAAAGAAGGGGGAGATAAAGAGATAAGAACAAACGTGTATGGAGGAAGAAAAAAAAAAAAAAAAAACAGAGAGCGAAAGCTGGAGAAAAAAAAAGGGAGAATGAGAGCACTTCTTGAATGAGGGAGAAAAAGAAAGAAAAGAAGGGGGAGATAAAGAGATAAGGACAACGTGTATGGAGAAAAAAAAAAAAACAGAGAGCTAGAGTTGGAGAAAAACAAAAGGAGAATGAGAGCACTTCTTGAATGAGGAAGAAAAGAAAAAAAGAAGAGGGAGATAAAGAGATAAGGACAACGTGTATGGAGGAAGAAAAAAAAAAACAGAGAGCGAAAGCTAGAGAAAAAAAAAGGGAGAATGAGAGCACTTCTTGAATGAGGGAGAAAAAGAAAAAAGAAGAAGGGGGAGATAAAGAGATAAGGACAAACATGTATGGAGGAGGAAAAAAAAACGAATGGATGAAATGAAATGAGAAAAATGAGAAATAATATAAAGAATAAAAAAATTGAGAAATGTTACCACAATATTTTCACAATAAATTTTAAGTAACTGATTATTATTAGTTAATATTGGTGAGTAAAAAAATAATTTCAGTGGTGGGTTCAAATTAGAACTAGTAACAACTTTTCACATAAATTTTATTGTGAAAGTATTGTAAAAAATGTTGTGGACGTAACATTTCTCATTGAAAAATATAATTGTTGGTAAATTTTATATTATTTAATGAGTACAAATAAATATATTTTTTACCCATTATGTAACAAGGTATAATAGTCAATTTATATAAACTATATTTTCTATCCTCCCACTTTTCTTTTCAACCAAATAAAAGAGTTTTCTACCCTCCCATTTTTTCATCCCTCCAACCAAACACACACAAGGTAAAACTAAATATTTTCCATCCTCCCACTTTTCCACTCCTCCAACCAAACAGATCCTTAGGTAGGGGTGGCAATTGGGTTGGTTGGGTCATAAAGAGGTTGGATACAATATTATCCATTTAATAATTTTTTATCCTCTTAAATATAAATTAAAAACCCATTATCCACTTAACTTATTTAACTAAAAGCCCGCTCATTTACCCCCAAAACCCTAAACTAGTTATATATATATTTGATGAGTTAATTAGCTTGTTTTGAGAAAATAATTAGCTAAATAAACATACCAACAATTTCAAATTTTAATGAGCTAAACACACCAAATTAATTCCATAAAAAAAATAAAAACACACACACACAGAGCAAATTAAAACATAATATCATATTTATCAAAAAATAATTATCAAATTCATCTAGATTAAATTAATCTTGAAGAAGAAACACGGGCATGAACAAATTTTCTCTCTTCAGATTTTCTTAGAAACCAAACAAATCCCATTGCCCAAAAAATCAATCATCGATATAGTCTCACAAATCATGACAAAATAAAATCATCAACAACCAAATTCGAATTGTAAAAATCATAAATGACCTTAGCAATTCTATGAAGGAGAGAGAGAGAGAGAGAGAGAGAGAGAGAGAGAGAGAGAGAGAGAGAGAGGGTGAAGAGTACATGATGCAGATTGATTAAGGGAGAAGAAAATATTTTAATATTTTATGTTGTTTCATCTTTCCTAGTAGAATTAGGATTTATTTGCTTTTACAAGTTTAATTAAAATCATTTTCCTAGTTAAATTGTTTTTCCTTTCTCAAATAGTTCCTATAAATACTCTTTATAGAAAGGTTGATTATTGTTATGCGTTGATTAATAAAAACTTGTTAGAGAGTGTAGGGACATGATTTTAGTTGACCCGATCCTTGTTAGTCAAGTATTGGCCTAAAAGGTCCCACACAATAAATTTTTTGTAGAGTATGGGCTAAAGAACTTGGTTCCAGTTGGCTTAAACGGTTTGTTACATGGGTTCAGGAGATACAAAAATAAGAACAAAAGGAGGTAGCGGTGAAAAGAGATCCTTCTCAGATGATAAGGTCTCCAACTTGATTAATGGGCATAGATTCATGCAAATAAAATTTCTCTACAATGCTCTCTCCTCTCTTTCTCTCTGTTTTTCTCATCTCCTTCTCTTGGGGGAATTCTACATATTATATAGACCCTCTCTTATCATCTGGGTTTTACACTTGTTGATCATCCAAACCCCTACTTGAGCACCTGTCCCATCAGACACCCTTATTAGTTTTTTGTGAGTTGCAGTGATCAAGGTAGCACTGTTCAGGGGTCTTCTCTTTATTAATGCGGCCAGGAGAGTAGTTGTGGTGCATTTAATGTGGTGGTGGCAGCCTTTGTTGAGATATTTTGGGTCTTCTTCCTTTATGCGTATTCGGGGAATGGGCTACAGTGGTTGAGATGCACTTTTGATCTGGGTTTTGCAGTGTCCAAGGAGGAATTCCTCCTCGGACATATTCTCTTGGCCCCAGTGGGCCTAAAATAGGGATTCTGGGCCACGATATCTCTTCGGACGAATTGGTCCTCGGACGGGCCCGGGGCCCAGTCAACTTATCACTTTGGGCCGGTCTCTACAGAGAGGTTTTCTCTATTATTTTGCCTACTAGCCTAGTGTTCTTATGGAATTTGGGTTTCGTGGAAGAGTTTTAGTAATTATGTGTTACAAATTTTGCTTCTACACTCAATGAGAGAGAGAGAGAGAGGGTGGCGGTGGTTGCTTTGTATGAGAGGAAGAAAGGAACACAAAGACAGGATGAAAAGGTCTAGGGTGGAAGAGAGAAAAATAATATAATAATGAATAAAATGAAATTTTTAATGAAAATAAAAGTAGTGTAATAAATTTGATGTAGGAGTTTTTACAATAAATTGGTTACAATAGTTTTTTAAATTGGTCAATATGGACATATTGGATTCGAGTCAAAACTAACCAACCTTGGTGCAATCCAAATCAGCTCGCAAATATGCCAAAAAATTCCTGACGGAATTCCAGGCAGTGCAGCAACCTTCCCAACCACAGTCCACACCGATCCGAGTTCATTGGAGAGCTCCTATCTTGGACATGGTTAAGGTCAATTTTGATGATGCACTATTCAGTTGGGAGTGAAAATCAGGGTTTGGAGTTGTTTTGGCTAGATGTTTTAGTAAATTACACTATTCTCATGTTAAGAGAGAGGGTAATATGGTTACTTATGTTTTGTCTCTTTTTACTTTAAATGTTTTAGATTATAGTGCGTGGATGGAGGATGCTCCACCACAGTTTCTTTCTTTTGTTTCTAGTAAACTTTGATGGGTTTTCTTTGAATAAAAGGTACTACATTGATTCTCAAAAAAAAAAAAAACTAATGTGAATGCTCTAAGTCTGAGGTGCTATCAGACCAATTGGGGGTCATTGGCTAATTCTAGAGGTCCTCAGTTAAAACTTTAAAAGATAAGTTGTACAAAAATAGTTAGAATAATACACCCTCATATTGGAAAGTAGTTGAAAGAAAAGTACCAGTAATCATAGTCCTATTTGCGTATTTTGTTAAAATATAAAAATAAAATTAAGTAAAAAATAAGAGATAGAAAATACAAAAAAGGAATGACAAGGTTCTAGTGTTTGGCCAGTTATATGTTTTCTTATTTAATTTTGTATTACAATTATACACTTACTTAAAAGGATAAAAATTAAAATAGAATAAATACAATAGCTTCAAATATTATTTAAACACATAATAATTTATTATATTATTGTATTATACATAATCTTGGTGTTAAATACTTAAAGTACTGAAAGTACTCCATACTATTTTAAATTGGTCAAACCTACTGTAAAAATTGATTTCAGAATTAATTTTATTCCAGAGGTCTTTAATTAAAAGATAAGTTGTACAAAATAATTAGAATGATAATTCACACACATAATGTAAAGTAGCTGAAAGAAAAGTAGTAATAATAATATAAGCTAAGGTTTTAGTAGGTTGTACCAAAAATTAGTTACGTATTTTCAATAAGTCGGCACCGTCTCTACAAACGTGGTTGGAGAATTCTAAATTGTATTCCAAAAATTCCACGTACAGAAAGAAACAACTTATTATTATCTTCTTTCCCATCAAAAAAGGAACAAATTATTATTTTCTTAATTTGTCTTACTTGACGTGCTCCTCTATCATACAATCACAGCCCTTGAAATTTTATTGGGAACCACGCAGTTCATATAAGTGGACGGTGTAAAAAATTTTGGTGTGAGCTTTGTCTTGTTTGGCATTAAGCATTGTACATCTTTTTAATACCTTTGCATGTCATGGTTGACTTAAAGTTTTTGACATGAAAGCCTCATGACATGAGTTAACCTACAAAGAATCCAAGATAGACAGGAGGAGGGCTAATGGTTTTTGGCTTTGACCATTTCAACTACAGGGACAATGAGAGAGAGAGAGAGAGAGAGAGAGGACCTAAGGCTAAGGGTGTGTGAACTTTAAGTTAAACTACGCACCCCATATCTTTGTGGGATAGGAATATACTAATATGACAACTTTACATATATATATATATATATATATATATATATATTAGTTGGGATTGATTAAAAAAAAAGTTGGAATTTATCTAGTATTTTAGCTATCTAAACACGGGTTATTATTTAGGGTTTTACTAAGGTACATCGTTAGGAAACTATTTAAGAAATTTTTTTTATAGAAAAATAAAAAAATGATTAACTTTTTTATTACAATTTTTTCAAATTCCTATAAATGGTTTCCAAAAATAGGTATATTGTTACAAATTTATGGGTAAACCTCACTTTGAAAATTTGTTGGCTTCATACCAAATGTTACAAATTCATAAGTAGAAATCACCCTTAAAAACTAGCTTGTAAGGAGATAGTGTCCAAGAGCTTATAAACACATGTTTAATCTTACACTTAATCCATATGAGATATTCAGATCAAAACACATACATTAACCAAACTTTTTTTTTAATAGTCATGACAAATTGAGATTAGAGGAAAGCTTAGGTTTGAACTAGATAATAAGGTCATCATCATAATTTACTATAGTAAAAAATGAGAGTTTATATAACTTTTTATACAAATTTGTTTACGTGTTGGATGGCACATATATATTCTTATGCTAAATAGTTTTGTAGAAGAAAATCAAATAAATACTTCATAAGTAAAGTTTTAATTTTTTAGGGTCAATTTGGTATTGTTGTTTAAACAATAGTTTTTAGTATTTAAACATCACAACACGTATTTCTACAACATTTTTGAATTCACACATATTTTCATGACACTTAAACAACATTATTAGAAATATTTTATGAAATGGGTCCTTATTTTTCCTCTTTGGGGTAAAATATAAAAATTTATAAATTTGTCTAGTTATCAGTAAATAAAAATTACCCACAAACAACTCCTTTATTAGAGTTTTTACTAAAGCTCAGAATAGGACTTTACGTACAAATCCTTTCTAATTAAGACATCTTTAAGGCCCCACGGCCCAACTCATGTGCCTAATTGTCTCCTTATTTTTTTATGAGATATTATTTTAATAATAATAATAATAATAATAATAATAATAATAATAATAATAATTTTATGGAATGTCCAAAAGATAAAAAATTGTAGTAATTTTATACCAAAATTCATGAGATACATTCTCTAATATTGACACAATTTTTTTTTTTATAATAATTAAAGTGACAAGTTGTATTTGTAGTAATATCATTTTCAAATGACCTTACTATTTTTTTTATATACATATATAAAACCTTATAACTGATAATTTTTTTAAAATAATTTGATATAATTTTAAGATTAATCACAACATACCAACTTAATAAAAAAACATTATAAAATTTTGTATACCACCTCAATAATAGTAAAAAAAACATTATAGAATTTTGTGGTGGAAGAATTATTGGTATCTTAATGGGAAAATGCGAGTATGGAAACAAAAATCAATAAATGAGTTCATATTTATTCAACAAGAAATAAGAAAAAAAGTTTAGGCCTTAGGAGATCCCAAGATTTTGTTTCCAATTAATTGACCCTACCCTACATACAGTAAAGGCAAAGTCGTCTTTCTAGGAAAATTAATACGAGGGTGCCCCCTATAGTATACAGTGAAGATGGGTGTGTCCCAAAACCAAAACACATTTTTATTTAATGTCTTTGAAGAATAATTTCTTTCTTTCATGGGGACTTTTGTTGGGTCATGAGTCATGACGACGTTGGCGTATGTTAGATAGTATAGACTTCTTTATGTGAGAGAGAGAGAGAGAGAGAGAGAGAGAGAGAGATAGATAGGGACTTTATGAGAGAGAGAGAGAGACTGAGATAGAGGTCAAAGCAAGGCAGTTGTGGTACTGTATAGGGGTAATGATTTAGGCTTAGAAGGGCAGGATACGAATTCAGAAGCTCGTGATATATATAAATATATATTATATATATATATATATATACATTTGTAAGTCACAGAGAATTTTCTGTTTTCATATCCAGCTTGCTTTTTTTTACTATTATGCAATATATATATATTTCTTTCTTTCTTTTGCAGTGCAAGCAGGGGGGGTTGAATCAGAAGCTAGCAGAAACAGGCAGCAGGTATTTTCAGAATCCCTTTTAAGGAATTTACAGACTCTCTCTCAGCCTCACCCTTCGTCTTTTCCTTTTCACTTCCAATCTCTCTCTTTCTGTCTTTATTTTTTCCTTCTTGCTTTTGAAGGTCTGTGTGCGTGTGCGTATATATTTGAACCCAGACAGTCCCAACGGGTTTCAAAGAATATCGTAGCACTGTACTGTTTTTAGGAGCCAAACCAAACCAAACCAAACCAAACCAAACTCAGAAGCCCTTTTTTTTTTTTTAATAATTTTTTTTGGAGAGTCTGAGAGGAAAAGGGTGTAAAGTCGAGCATTTTAAGGGGATCTGAGAGGAACCCAGGTGGTGAAATCTTGTTTAGAAGTGTAAAGATAGAGACTTTGTTGGATATTCAAGAGTGTTTGAGGAGAAGGAGCAAAAGTGTGTAGATCAAGAGGACAAAAGATGAGTAGTAGTTGTGGGAGAAATGGGGCTGTGAGGCAGTATATAAGATCAAAGGTGCCTCGCTTGAGATGGACTCCTGAGCTCCATCACTGTTTTGTTAATGCCATTGAGAGGCTTGGTGGCCATCACAGTAAGTAATTTCTCTCTGTCTCACTGCTTTTTGTTTCCTTCTGTGGCTTCCTTCACTCATGTCCTTGTTTTTCTTTTTATGTAGAGGCTACACCTAAGCTTGTTCTTCAATTGATGGATGTCAAAGGACTAACTATCTCACATGTCAAGAGCCATCTCCAGGTTCTTTTTTCTCTTTCTTTTTGTTAACTTATTCTACTCCTTCGTTTTTTTTTTTAAAAAAAAAACCTTTTGTGATGGTTCAAAATTTCAAGCATATTATTTAATTTCTTTCTTTTGGCTTGTTTGCATGGCTTCTCTTTGTTCCAACAGATGTATAGAAGCATGAGGGGTGACTTGAGCAGACAAGGTAACCTAAGCTTTCTAACCCCTTCTCCCCCCCCTTCCTTCCTTTTTATTTTTATTTTTTCTTGGTTTTTTGGCAGAAACATTTGAATAACATGCATTACACACATTCCTTAGCTACCAAAGCTCTTTATCTCTTTCCAACAGTATACCTTTTTAGGTTCTATTTTATATACCATTATTCTACTTAGACCATCCATAATCTTTTCCTCTATTGGTACTTCAGAATCTCAATTGATGGACTCACATGATACCATATCTTTTGGTAATGAGTGTCTGGATCCCTTCATTTATTCTTCCTTTTTAATTTTTAAAATTTTTTTTCTTCTATTTAGTTGATGCCAAAATAGATGAGAACAAAAGAAAACCATTATCTTTTCAGATCTTCTAGTATTGGCATATTTGATGAAAGCCACACCCCTCATTTACATCTGTCGCTTAAGATCTCAGTAATTATTATTATTATTATTTTTCAAATCAAAGGCTCTTTTAATGGTAGCTAGCTAGGACCCATTTACCTTTACTTTCTTCTAAAGCCTTTTTGTGTAGCAGATAGAGGTTCTACTCATCAGCAAAGAAGACAATCTTTTGAGGAGCATGATGATGATGATGAGTGTGTTGATGAAGTGAATGATGTGGGTTTTTATCCATTGTCAAAACCCCCCATTGGAAAAGAATCAGATTCTCCCTTCACCTACTGTACCCCTCTCCCTCGAAAAAGGTCAGCTTTGCTTTGCTTATTGTAGTTCACACTATTAAAATGTCAAAAAAAAGGTTCTACAATAGTGTAAATAAAGAAACAAAAAGAATAGGGAAAGGATTGCATGATCTTTCTTTGCTTTTTCAAACTTGTTTTTATTCTCTTATTGAAATGGAATTCTTATGTGTTTTCCTTTTCCCCTCAGAGCTAGAATTGAAACGATGAGTTCAATCTCTGAGAGCCTGCAATGCAGCCAAAGAATAAATGAGACAGTCTCAAATCCGTACTCTTTTGATGATTACATGCGGGCCATGGCTGAGCATAAGGGAATAAAAGAGGGTTGTGGTTCAAGATGGCAGACACAGCCTCAATCCCCAGCCTTCTTTCTGCCACGAGATCTTTACAACCTCAACTCTTTCAAATATGCGGTGCAAGAATCTCATTTCCTTAAGGTACGCTATCAAAAAGAATATATGTATCTCTCTTTCTCTTTCTCTGCTATTGCTTTAGTAGCTTTTTTAATGGGTTGAGTGTATTGTTAGTTTTTGGTTTCAATTTCTACCAAGATATATAGTATAATATATAAAGATGGCTTTTATTTTTTATTTTTTATTATACGACTCTGACAATGCTCTTATCTTATGACCGGTAGAGAAGCATGGAATATCCATGCTTTTCAGGTAAATAAGCGTCACTTGTATTGTCACATTGCGTTTTCTTACTTCCACGGCAATTGGGAAGAGTGTTTAACTTTAGTACTAGGTGTAGTACTTTCTAGGCTGCAATGTTAAACGAAATGAAAAATCTCTGATCTTTCACATACCAGTTCTTTTTTATATATAAAGGTGCAAAACTTACAGATCGGAAGCTACAGTGCCTGGAATCCTTTTTATATATACCTTTTTTTTTCTTCCCTGTTTTGTCCTTTTCTTTCCTTGGAGATGCTTGGTTGGTGAATACTTGTAACAGAACTATAGTGACTAGGCATTTGCTTCTGCATTCATTTTGTTGTCTTTTATAAAAGGTTCGGGGTTAATGTATGTCCTTAGAGCATCCGCAGCCCAAAATGTTATCCTATTCTACTTTACTATTCCAAAAATTACTTTATTAATTATACAATACAATTTTACAATACTCCAACATCCCAACTTTTATTTTACAATTCAACACATTAAAATAATATTTCTACACAATAAAATAATATATTCCAAAACTCAAATAAAAACAAAAACCCAAAACCCAAATCAGCTCTGCAACCACCTGCTACCACCACGACGACGACGACGAAGAACATACCCAAACTGTTGTTTTCTTGAAACCCTAGAAACCCCGGCCACAAACTCCGGCAACCACGACAACCCACAAAATCAAAATCAAACCAAACCACGGCAACCCCCAACTCCACCACCATGAACCCACAAAAAAATCCATCCCAAAATCAAACCAAACCAATAGCAAAATGCCATACCCAATTCCTTTAAGCACCGGTCACAGCAACCAAAAAAAAAAAAAAAAAACCCCTGCCCAGAACTCTGAGAAGATGATCCACGGAGAATACGATCCACGGAGAAGACGAGCCACCACAACCCACCACGATCCACAACCCACCACAATCCACGGAGAGCTTGGTGTTGGCAGCGATGGTGAGAGAGAGAGAGAGGGGATGAGAGAGGAGAGAGGCTTGGTCAGGTGGCTTGCGGTGGCCTTGACGATGGATTGCGGTGGGGCCTGTGACAGTGGGTCCGGCCATGGTGGCTTGATGATGGCGTTCATGTCCACCATGGTTTTGGGTTTGAAGAGGAGAGAACAAACAAGAGAGAAGAAGACATGAGAGAGAGGGAAATGAAAGAATGAGAAAGGAAGAGAGAGAAGAATCAGGGATAATATAATAATAATTTTTAATTATACAATCTTGCTATAGTGCCATCCTAGAAATAGGATGGTATTGTAGCAGTATTGTAACATTTTTTACAATTGGCACATTTTGCAAGTCGGGCTAGAGCAACATTTTAAGGCTGTGATGGTAAAATATATCAACATATACAATATACCATTTGGGCTGCGGATGCTCTTAGGGCATGCATTAACAAATCCGTTTTTGGAAAAATTTTATCGGGAATTAAAAAAGTTGTCAAAACTTTTTCAATTCTCAACAAAACTTTATCCAAAAATGGTTAGTAAAATCCTTTATAAAACATTATCATCCAGACAACATTTACTTACTGAATCTGCTCTTGGTCTATAATTGTGATTTTCTATGTACAATTTGTGTACTCACTAATCTTTCCCTAGCATCAAGCCTCAACTTTACAACATCTATCATTGGAGGTGACATGGGCACAACATCCATGTTAGTCATGTCTTAAAATGGTCATGTGTCAGTCATATCCCTGTCTAGTGCATGGAAATATTGTGCATAAACCTTATCCTTCACCTTAAAATCACTATCTCATGTTTTTATTTGAGTTTTCAAAATCAGTGTTAGTTTGGGCCCGTTTGGTACATGACATGTTTTCAGTTTTTAAACAATATTACACGTATTTCCACACTTTTTCACCCACAATTATTTTCAAAAAACTGAAAACTATTGATTCAACACCCGTACCAATTGGGTCCAACATTTTTTTTGAAAAGTTCTTGAATAAAATACTTACCAAAAAATTTATTGTTTTCTATGCCCTTCCATGTCCCCCCTTCCCCAATCAAATATTATAATTTTTATTATTAATTGCATGGCTAAAAAAATGGTTACGGTCTCTTATTGGTAGTTGGTATACCTGATACATTCTTTGGTATAAAATAGGAATGGTCAAATGGACCATTATTGCATTTGGGCAGAGAGTTACATTGGATGTAATGGGGATTTTCTAGTTGTGTGACTACCGCATTATTTGATTTATTGGGTTGTTCCCACTTGATCTTGCAATTTTATTTCTTCCAATTCAGCTCAAAGTTTTCAATTGGAAGTATTTTGAAATTTATTTCTAGAAGTAATCATCTTATGTGAAACTGTTGTGGCTTTATAAGTAAAATTTGATTAATGAGACACTTAAGCTACTGGAGGTTCAAATTTACATGGGTTGCTGTAGTCTACTAGAGATAGTTACTATCCCTAATTCTTTTTTACCATAAGTATGACTTACAGTTCCTATTAAAGCTAGTAGAGTAACTGAGTTGAATTGAATGCTTTTTAAATGTTACTGCTACTTTTGCTTGCAAGCAGCCAAGAGAAGATAAATCATTCATTTAAAAGGCTACCTAGTGATCTTGAAAAAAAAAAAAAATGCTTACAACATTATTGGTAAATGACTTTTTCACCTCCCCCTATCTGCTGAACATTTTTGTAATTTTATAGTCATAGCTTTGGAAGCTTCAGTACTCGTAAAGGTTCTCCTCACATGTATATTGCATTTAGCATGTTTTTGTTTTAACATTTACAAAATTATCCTCGATACAAAGTATTAACACTAAAATATACGACATCAAGTAATAAACTTGCACGAGCAAAACCTTCCTTCAACATGTGTTTGATAAACCATAAACTTGTTATCACGACCTCCTACTTTGTTGTTTAACAGGTATCCAGTCTAGAGGATCAAAAGCACGCCCCAGAAAGAAGGCCTAAACATGAGAACAATGGAAGGGGAAGTGCCCAAGAACAAGAAGTTGGTGGTTGCGAGTTGTCATTATCGCTCTCATTGCCTCATCCGTCCTCCCAGAAAAGCAATGCTTCTTCCGTGAGCGAGATCAGTGAGACAATCTCATCCTATTCTAGATCTTATTATAAAGATTGCTCCAGCTCATCTTCCGGAAAACATAGTATTAACCTAGACCTATCTATAGCTCTATGTTAATGTAGAATTCATCTTTTACCATGTTCCCATAATACTCTTTCAAAATTTCTTCGTTCTTTGTAATTTATTAGCAATTTATCAGCTTAACTCACCGACTTTCATGGACATGATCTATATTTATATTTGGAGACTTAGGTAAGAGCTTAACTTCAATCTGTTTTTGGCACCTGAAATCTGGTTTACTAATGTCCAAAATTGAGTAATGTTAGGGACACAATGTTTTTCATGACTATTGATATGACCTATTGTGACTAGAGTAACGTCACTTTTACTTTGGTCCACTATTCACACTGTTGTGATTATCCATGTCAATAGTTATTAAAAAGAGTAGTGTCTATAAACTTTTTGCTTGCCTGGACACTTGGACATACGAGGATGTAGATGCCTTCGAGAGGTTTTGTAACATCGTAAATTAAGCCTTTCTTTCTAAAGCTCTTAGTTTTTTTTTTTGATAAACTTTTCTAAAGCTCTTAGTTGTTTCTCAAATGTCACTGCTCTCTAGAATCATTTGCGAGGATAGGGCTAAAATCGAAATGAGTTGTACTTGTTCATGTACATTATGAGCGTGGTTTGGGAAAAATTTGTTATTTTGGCAATAAGTCAAATTCATTTAAATATAATAACATGATAGTGGAAATACAAATAAATAACATTGAAATTAAGGCGTGCAAATGTCGTTTAAATTGAGTGTAGTGCGTCTAGAATGATCTCTTTGCTAAGATCTCTCAAATGCTCCCAATTCCAAATTGAATCTCTTTCAATCCTCTGGGATAAAGACCTATATATCCCAATTACATTAAATAACGTAACTGGCAAAGGTTATGAGCTAGAAAATTTACTTATCTGTAAACAAAATATAAAACCCTAACACAAAAAGAATCTTCAAAGCAATTAAGTTTAGGGTCCGTTTAGTATGAGATTTTTAGTAATATTGTTTGTATTTTTTTGAAATACGTGTAGATAAAAAAGTGTGAAAATATGTGTAATGTTGCTTAAACACAGAAAACTGTTGTTTAAACAATGGTGACAAATGGGTCTTAAGTCTCTAGAATTTAATGAATTCCTCAAATTCTAGAGTAAAAGTGGCCCATCCCAAACCGAATTTTCATAGCTCCATTCCTTCACCTTCCTCCGCGTGCATGGGTTGAACTTATTTCTCCTACATTGATATAAATTAATATATTAATTATTTTTGAGAAAAATTAAAATATTAATCAAATCAAAGAAATTCAAAACTTATAAATTAATATATATATATATATATGTTTTTTTTGAGAAAAAGTAAGAGAATTTTATTGAACCAAATCCGATTGGAATATACTATTTAAATCATTAGGTAGAGATTCTACCCATACATCCGTGTCTACAAGTAAAACTATTCTCCTAGCTAAAGCATAAGCTAACCTATTCCCTTCTCGTCAAACATGGCTGAACTTGCAAGACCGCCCTAAACTCTTACAATCATCAATCACATGACCAAATAAATTGCTACACCTCCTAGACATATTCAGGACAGCAAGAACCCTTGCACGACCCCCCTCTTATCTCCACATCAAACAAGCTAAGCTCCTTAGCAAATAACAATGCACGACGGGCAGCCATGGCCTCCGCCAGCTCCACCGATTGAACCAAAGGAATTTTGCGACTCAACGCAGCGATAATTTGTCCCTGAAAATCACGGAACACCACTCCAATACCCGCAGATCCAGAAGCGTCAAAGAAGGCCGCATCAAAGTTACCTTTATATACCGACTCCGACGGCGGAGACCATTTCACTTGAACACGCCGAGCAGCAACCTGTGATGACTGATGATTCGCATTGAGAAATTCCATGACATAGTCCTTTGCTCGACTACCCAACTTGTGAAGACTCCAAGAGGGCTGCTTCTCCCTAATCCTATTGCGTCGCTGGCATAAGCTCCAGGCTATGGTGCAGAACAATGCAACCTAAAAATGAGAACCCTTCTGCATCACCGCCTCAAGCAAGTCAATAAAAGACCGATATGGTTTTTGGAACAAAGGAGCAAAACCCGGATTAGATTTCCACACAAATTGAGCTTGATCACACAGCTAAAGACTATGCAGCAACGTCTCCTGATGTTCCTCACGAAATTAATATAGCCCCACCTCCCCTCCTCTTTCCCCACTATATGACTATTTTAAAAAAAACGGACTCTTTTTTTCCTTTTTAATATGAAGTCAATTATTTTACTAAATATCCTATCAAATTTTTTATTTTATTTTATTTTACTAAATTGCTAACTTCTCACTTAAGGCTCATTAATCATATAAAACTTTCATTTTTCCATTCAAGTTATCAACTTATTATTTAATTAATTTATTTTAATATTAAAATGCTCCAATATAATGTGTTCGTGAACAAACTTGTAAGTATGAGACTCAATTAGATAAATATAATATAATATATTTATATGTATTAAAAGAAAAATACTTATATAGATTTGAGATTGTATTATGTAAGATTATAATAACTTCATGTGATATCATATTATTATTTGTGATTTTTAACAACATAATTTTGGTGAATTTAATTTGTGTAAGTCTATAAAATAAAATCATTTTAGCTAATTAATTTAAATAAAATAATTTTAACTATAATTTACTTATTAATTATTAATATAGATTTGTGAAGGGATGTAAATTTTTAGTCTTGGTGTATACTATAAATACTGAAAGATTAACTTAATCAAGTGACTCATGATAAAACCTAAGTTGTTTGATAAGAATATAATCTAGAATATATAATTTAGTTTGGTGATGAACACTTGGATCATGTTTGTTAAAAAAAGAAAAGAACCAATTTTGATCTTTTAATATTTGGCTTACTTAACTCAACTTGATTATTTGTGATATTTTGAAAATTTAGGGAGCTACCGATTTAGGTGAGTATTTGTGATTTTCCATTAAACCACCGAAACTTCTAATGATTTTCAATGTCTAGTGGAGAAGGTATGAACCAAAAGTCGATTGAAAGACTTGGTTCCTTTCTTTGGGTTTTCTATTAAACCATAAACACTTCTCTAAGGCAATAAATGAGTCAAGTCAAACCAAACTTTCATTTAATTTAATTTTGAACATGAATTGGGGTTGGACAAATTTATTAGAAATCATTACAAAATCTATCTATGATAAATTGATAACACAATTCCCAAAAAGAGAAAGACAAAATAGTTTTCTTCTCAGATTTTGAATCAGTCTACTTGGTCTTTGGTGACATAGCATCCGCCATTTCCACATCAATTTTTTGTTCCAGAAGTTAAGGAGTTTGAGCATTAATAAGGACCAAATTAAGCTATATTTGAAAACTAAATGTCTACGATGAAAGTTGATATTATAGAGCTTAAGCACTTATATCAACTTTTTAAATGGTATGCCCTAAGATGATTGTTCTAGCTGATTGAATAAATAAAATTTCAAAATATCCCTAATTATTGTTTTTTATTTTTTATTTATTGGTAAATTACACATGCATGTATCTAGGTTCATGGACCATGTAGCTTCGATTTGGTAACTCCAAGCATGACACTCCAGCAAAAAAATATCCTCAAGTTGTCTTATATCATCACTGCATATTTCATCAGTATCATTCAACCAAAATACGAATATATATAGAAACACAACTATAGAGTAGGTAAATTTACATTTTTCTTGGAGGGTTCTTCCTCACTTTCTTCATCAGATTCATCTGTATCTTCCTCTGATTCCTCATTTGAATTGCTATTTTTCATTGGATCTTGAGCATGCTGCAAGGTAAAAAATAAGCAATGTGACTAACTGTCCAATACCAAGAACTAGTGCAAAGCTAATGCGAATTACACAAGATGAGCCTCAACATTACAACCAAAAATGGATACGAAAAAATAAAAATTACACCACTCAACTTCAAAAATATCACATGTGATGCAGAAGATCTGAGTACCATTGTTGATGACCAGTCAGTGTGCATATAGTGAGGTCAATGTAAAGTTGGAGACATTCAGATAAATTAAAGAGTCACAAAGACATATAGATTACAACCTCACAACACATATAGAAACTTTAATTAGATCAAGCAAATGAAAAATAAGTAAACCAAAATATAGCATCAGAAAGCATAATAATTGTTAAAAAAGAAAAGAAAAGAAAGAAGATTTATTTATTAACTAAGGAGCATTGTTACAAGTATTGTCCATTGGGCAATTGCGAGGAGTGCCAAGTTGCAAAATATCACACACGTATATTTTCCATAAACAAAATTTGTACATTTATTATATTCTCTGAAACTACATTGGTACTCTTGTCCCCTCTTTATTAGTTTATCTGCCATGCCATTTACTTCATGGAAGACATGACGTGGAAGGATGATCCATTCTTGTCTGAGCAACATCTTGCAATCCAAAATCAAAATAGAAAGTTCTGGTGCCAGAACAGCATATGTTGTTAGCCAATTGAGGAGAATTTGTGAGTCAATTTCTAGGTTTATATGTTTATATCCTGTTAGGTTCTAAGACTTTAGGAACTAATATATTAGAATTTCAATTTGTATATGTTGGCAAACCATGATCAAAATATTTAGTCTAGGTTTAGACTTACTCAAAGTTTGGTTTAATGTAAGTTTGGAATCAAGTAATTGCAGGAAATTACTATTCAATTTCTGCAAGGCTCGATCGATCGAAGAACAGGCTCGACCAATCGAGAATCGTATCTGCAGAATTTTAAGTCAGCCCAAACAGCAGTTCAAGCCCACTAAGGATTAGGGTTTCAGATTTACTTCTCGTAGTATATAAAGGAAAACTTAAGCACGTTTTTTAAAAGGCTTAAGAGAGAGTGATTAGAGTGCATCTTGTGACTTTTTTCTATCTAGGGTTTTGTACCAAAATCCTCTCTATGGTTGGCTCTTTATGCTGTGTGTGTGAATCTTCTGTGAGATTTAGAGGTGTTTGCCTTCACATACACTTAGGATTTCCAATCTCAAGATTGATGTCGAGAGCTTGGTGATCAATTCAGTTGCAGATTCAAGAGCTTAAAGATATACAAAAGGAAGTGCTTGTGATTGCTGGGAATACAAGAAAGAAGTAGTCCGTGGACTCGGAGCTATCATGTGGTCGTGGTAGTAAGTTTCCTACTCGAGGTAGTAATAGGATGTTAGTGGTCTAAGTCGCGATTGTGTAAAATTCAATTCTTTCATAGTGGATTCGTTTTACCTTGAGGATAGCTAGGTTAAATCCTCCCCAGGTTTTTTATCGATTTGGTTTTCCTGGGCTATCATATCGTTGTATTCTTTATTTTCCTCACTTTACAATGATATGATATATTTGTGTTAACCTAAATTTGGATAATTTGACTAAGTAATCACTTGGCTAATTAACTAGGTTAATTTGGTTGTGTTTTAAGGGGTCTGAAAACAAACAAGTGGTATCAGAGTAGGTAGCTCTTTTGTGTTAGATCTTTTGATTTAGGAGTTGATCATCGATCCCTGTTATCATGGATAATTTTAAGTGTCTTACTGTTTTTGATTGTGATGATTTGAATAAAAAGGACACCGTTGTTTCTGTTGATCTTATTGATGTCTGTGAAACTCTTCATAAGGAATTATTGAAATCTATGAAAATTTCTAAGAAATTTAAGGAAGAGTTAAAATTGGCTAATCTTGAAAAAGAGGAATTGGTTGTTAGATTAGATGAATCTAATAAAAATAATGAATTTTTGAGGGATCAAATTTCATTTCAAGATGAGAAGATAAAAAGCTTGGAACAAGAGTTAGTTGAATTTAAAGCTAAAATTGAAAATTTGACTAGTACCAAGCCTACTGTTGATAATAGAAGAGTTTCTGTTTCTCTTAAGCCTAAAACTAAGAAAGTTTATATCCCTCCTTTCAAGAGGAATAATAAAGAAAAGACTTATTTTGCTAGGTTAGGCAAAGGTAAAAGTTTTGATGTAGACGCTGAAGTTTCTAAACCTATTGTTAGAGAGTATAATAAATCTATTTTTGTGCCTACTTGTCACCTTTGTGGTGTTGTTGGTCATATTAGACCAAATTGTTCTTTGTTGAGGCAAAAACCAAAATCCGAGACTAGATTTGTTGTTAGGAATACTGATATTCCTAAATTTGTTCCTGTTTGTCACTTTTGTGGTGTCTCCGGTCACATTCATCCTAATTGTCATAAATTGAAATTTAAAAATTCTGTGTTTCAATCTAGGATATGTGATGATATTTCTCCTGCCATAAGTCCATACAAATTGTTTCATATTCTTTTGAAAAATTTAAGTTTGTTAGCTTGTGAAAGGAATTTGCAGGATTTTAGTCTTTCTCAGAAGATTGATGTAATCCCTCAAATACACTCTGTCTCTCATGGATTTTCACCTACAAAGCCAAAGACTCGTGCTATATGGGTGAGAAAAGATTCTCTAAGGTGAGTGTTGTTTACTTGTCCCTGATTTAATTCTTTCAATTGTTTGTGGACATGTTTTGTTTTTGGTTGTTTTGTTTTCTAAGTTTTTTTTAATAATAAAAAAAAAAAAATCCAAAAACATTGAAAAATTTCAAAAAGACAAAAATATT
Organism: Quercus lobata; assembly: GCF_001633185.2. Taxonomy (NCBI): domain Eukaryota; kingdom Viridiplantae; phylum Streptophyta; class Magnoliopsida; order Fagales; family Fagaceae; genus Quercus; species Quercus lobata. The sequence continues at coordinate 40,899,301 of NC_044906.1, read as the reverse complement.
TTATTTTGAGTCTTGTTTTACTTTTCTTGAGGATTACATGAATTATGATATCTCTCTCTTGATTTAGAACATGCTTGACATTGTGGAGAAACTTGAATAGTTTGTGTAATATAAGTGCTAAGTTATTTTTGATTTTGTATGAGTATGTACTAGTTTGTACATGTACTCAATGGTTAATTAAGAAATTGATATTTTTTGTTTGTGCACCCTCTATAGCTTAGTTAAGTACTATCATGCATTGCATTTTTAATCATTTAGCATAATGTGTGCTTTTGGTTTTTGGTCATAAAATATTTTTTAAACCAAAAAGATTTTTGTGTTTTGCATTATTTTTCTTGGATTTGAAATCAAGGTTGGCCAATTTATCTTTACATAGCATGTGTATGTACCTTGTTTAGTTTTGATGAGCTTATTTATTGCACTTTACTAGTTTGAACTTTGTAGTGTATGTTGTGTGGGAAGATGTTTATAGTTTTTGATCACTTTGTCTTGATCTTTATGTCACATGCCTTTGATTGTCGGACTTGATCTTATTGAGAAAGGCATAAATAACCATCTCACCACTGTTTACTAGCCAATCATGAACACCTTAGTGCATATCATATGATTTTGTACTCGAGAAAGTGTAGCACATGCACAAAAAGAACATAAAGTGTAGCCTCAGTTTAAATGCTAAAATTGGTGTATACATTATTTGGCTATAATTAATTCAATCAAATAAAATTGGTGTGTACATTATCTTGACTATTTTAGTAAGTTTCTAATCAAATAAAATTGGTGTGTACATTATGAAACAAATCAAGAAATTTACATGATTGCAAGCTTGTTTTCTAGGAGATGTGGGAGTTATATGATATAACGTTTTAAGTGATAGTCTCTTTCAAATTTATGTGATGAATTTTGTAGAAATTGTGATTGAATTCTATTAACATATCACTTCACATGTATCTCAAGCTTTTACTAGTTGTACACACTACACAAGTTACTCTTTGCTAAACTTGGTACATGATATTGTGTGTGAATTTATTTTGGCCATCCAAGATTATATGTTCCTTGATTTTAAAGCAAAATGTATTTAATGTTTGAGCTTTGAGGACAAATTGATTGAAAATCTTGTTTTTGGAAGATCTGAGTTGAATTCAAGTGTTTTTGAAAAACTTTTCATCTCATACTCATACACTTTATTCATAATACAATGTGCTTTGAGGAGTTTCTGCATTAAAATGCTTTGTTTTTTTTGTATCTGTCTTGCAGTTTTGCAGTCATATCTCTTATTGTTTTCACATATAACATGCATACACTTTGCTAGATTGGGTACTCAATTTGATTTAAAAATTGATTGATTAATTTTTGAGTCCTTTGTACATTTTAGTATATGCTATTTTTTATGTGTGAACTGTAGAAAATATTTTTCTTAAGAGATCTGATGAATCATCTATGTGCAAATATTTTCTCTACTCATGCAATTGTTTATGGGTCACATAGTGTCAAGTTTGCATTTATTGAAAGAGAGAATATTTTTCTTCATGTGTATCCTCAACTTAATTTTTTTGTTTGATTTGTATCTTTTTATTTATCCCTACCTCCTAAATTTTCCCCAAAACTGTTTTTTCTATTTTTATAGGGGGAGAAATCTATTTTTAAAACCTATGTTCTTCATAGGGGTAGTTATCTCTAATTTCTATAGAGTTGAATTGTTTTTTGTTCCCTTAATTTTCTATTTTCTCTTGACTTTTGTTGCGTATGTTTTCTGTTTACTCTTTGTTTGAGTAGTCTTTGTTAATACGTGACAAAAAGGGGGAGATTTAGATGAAATGTGGGAATATGTGGAAATCCTATTTGTTTTGTTTAGGGGGAGTTGAAATTGTTTTTGAAAGGGGGACAAAATAAATTTTTTGATGTATCTAATTTAGGGGGAGAGTTTGCATATTTGTTATTTGCTTTATTTTGTTTATTTTGTTTTTACTTGTATTTTCCACACATGCGTTTATGTGTTTGTTGAGTGTTTCAGGAATTTACATGTTAATTTAGTCGTGGCTGCTGTCTACACTGGCAACTGATAGATAGTAGTTAGGTTAAATTGTTTATTTGGCATTTTATTGTAATGGGCTGTTTTGTAACTTTGAGCATTTTTGTTTTGGGATGTGTTTTGTCACGAATTGCCAAAGAGGGGGATTTTAAGGTTCTAAGACTTTGGGAACTAATGTATTAGAACTTCAATTTGTATATGTTGGCAAACCATGATCAAAACATTTAGTCTAGGTTTAGACTTGCTCAAAGTTTGGTTTAATGTAAGTTTGGAATCGAGTAATTGTTGGAAATTACTATTCAATTTCTGCAAGGTTTGATCGATCAAAGAACAGGCTCGACTGATTGAGAATCGTATCTGCAGAATTTTAAGTCGGCTCAAAAAGCAGTTCAAGCCCATTAAAGATTAGAGTTTTAGATCTACTTCTCCTAGTATATAAAGGAAACCCTAAGCACATTTTTAAAAGGCTTAAGCAAGAGTGATTAGAGTGCATCTTGTGCCTTTTTTGTATCTAGGGTTTTGTACCAAAATCCTCTCTATGGTTGGTTCTTTATGCTGTGTGTGTGAATCTGCTGTGAGATCTAGAGGTGTTTGCCTTCACATACACTTAGGGTTTCCAATCTCAAGATTAATGTCGAGGGCTTGGTGATCAATTCAGTTGCAGATTCAAGACCTTAAAGATATACAAGCGGGAGTGCTTGTGATTGCTGGGAATCCAAGAAAGAAGTGGTCTGTGGACTCGGAGCTGTTATGTGGTAATGGTAGTAAGTTTCCTACTCGAGGTAGCAATAGAATGTTAGTGGTCTAAGTCGCTATTGTGTAAACTTCAATTCTTTCATAGTGGATTCGTTTTATCTCGAGGATAGTTAGGTTAAATCTTCCCCAGATTTTTTTCCGGTTTGGTTTTCCTAGGTTATCATATCGTTGTGTTCTTTATTTTTCGCACTTTACAATGATATGATATATTTGTGTTAACCTAAATTTGGATAATTTGACTAAGTAATCACTTGACTAAGTAATCACTTGGCTAATTAACTAGGTTAATCTGGTTGTGTTTTAAGGGGTCTAAAAACAAACATATCCCAACTCCCAAGCTATTTTTAAACCATATTTAACAGCTCATATTTTTGCAATATTATTTGAGGCAGTGTCTATGTGAATTGAGAAACCTTTTATCCATCTTTCCTGACTATCTCTTAATACACCTCCACCTCTTGCTTTACTAGGGTTATTTTTAGAACTACCATATGTATTTAAAGCAACAAAAGGGGGTTGTGGAGGACGCCAGTGACTTTTGTTTCTTTTGTTTTTCTATTATATGCAAGATGACAAAATTATGCAGCTAAATGTAAAGTTTTGTGCACTAGCTGGTTTAGTGTTTTAGTAAGAGGATTGAATATCCTATTATTCCTAGATAGCCAAAGTTGCCAAATTCCATAAGAAATTAGAATATTCCAAGGCATCATTTGAAAAGAGCTGGGAGATATATTAGTTAGATTTTCGTGTAACCATTCTACTAGTGATTTATGGAAAAAAGATATTTCTTGTTGTCCCAGGAGAGCAATACAAAATTCCATTTCCCAGGGGTAGTCTCGAATGACATGTAAAGTGTTTTCAAGATTTAGACATCAGAGGCACTCAGGACCAATACCATGTTGGTGGTGAGCAATAGAGGAACGTGTTGGTAATTTGTTATGGGTGCATTTCCATATAAAAATTTGAATTTTTTGTGGACATGGGATTTTCCATATCCAATTCCATTGACTTTTAACAATTTGAATCTCTTAATTAATGTGCGTATATGAATTTGGGTGCTTCTTTCATAGTACACTGGCCATTACTATTTGGCTAAATCAGTTTGTCTGGTTGGATATGGTATTGTGCCAAAGGAATACCTCTAATAAGTTAATTGATTTAGTTAGGTAGTGGAATGGTTAAGGATTCTAGATTCAATGCACCTTCCCGATGCATGAATTCTACGTTAATTTTGTCTTTTGCATGGGATAAAGGACCCTCAATACGATACTTGGGAAGTCCCCCGGGTATTCAATTATCATGCCATACATTTATAAGGCATCCATCCCCTATTAGCCATGTCATACCTTTAAATAACCATTTACCACCTATATAAAAAGCTTTCCAAATATGAGATGAATTTCTAAAGGAGTGGGTATTCATTAGGGTGTTAATAGGAAAATACTTGGCTTAAGGAGTTTGGCCTATGGGGAGTCCGGATTTGTTCAAAAATGCCAGGCTTGGTTCATAAGTAAAGCTAGGTTCTTATGTCTAGTGGTAACAATACCAAATCCTCCAGATTTCGGTTTTTTGATCACTGCCCAAGATATTGTATGACAAGTGCGGTGATGGGTAGAGTTTTCCCACAAAAAACTTCGATCTAATCTATCTATTTCTTTACAAGTTTTTTCAAGAAGTAAAAGTAGTTTGCATGGAATAAATAGGAAATGTATTTGTTGTGGATTTAATCAATGTTAACTCTCCTAGCTATATATAAGTACCTAGTTTGCCATCCTTCAATCTTATTTCTAATTTTATCAATATTAAATTGGTATGAGCTCTTCTTGATATAAAAATGGGGGTACTTTAGTATGTTCCTATTTGGTTTGTAGTGGATATACTTAAAATACCAGATTTATGATATTTTTCCTTGTGCCTAAGATTAGATGAAAAGAATAATTTGGATTTAGGTGTGCTAATCAATTGGCCAGAGCAACTACAAAATTTATCTAGAATGTCTTTGAGATGAAGACAACAAGAATGAGTTGCTTTAGTGAATACAAATATATAATCTACAAAAAACAAATGAGATATTTTTACTTGTTTCCAAAATGAAATAGGGATGATTAAATGGTTTCAAGTAGCTTCTTCTAACATGATAGAGAACCATTCAAGGTATAAAATAAAAGATAAGGAGATAAAGGGCCGCCTTGTCAAATTCCCCTAGAAGGAACAAATTCTAGGAGGTTAATTCCATTCCCTGTTACATTGAATTTAGTTGAGCGAACCATGTTCATAATAAGCTTGGCTAGATGATCCGGAATTTGAAAGAAACTCAATGTATTTTCTATAAAATCCCATTCAAGTGTATCATAGGTGATGAGTCAGAAATTTACGATCGTCATTAAGCAGAAACCGTCATTAACCAAGAGACGATGCTACGCATTTATTACGCTTATTGATGACAAAGCGTAATGGATGGAGCAACAGTCACAGGATGAGCTATGAACTTTAGACAAGGATTTTGTAATGAAATAGCTGTTGAGCATAAATACAGCGATTCATTGCCCGTTAATGAGGCACACAACTATAAAATGAAAAGCAACAAAAGTAAAAGCTACACACAAATACTCTACGAAAATCACTCTCCAGTCTATTTCTCTCTAAAATCTTTCTCCCTTACTGACTTAAGCATCGGAGGCGGTTTGGCTAATGCAACACTGGCGTGTTACTCTTCCACCTAGTTCATTTTGCAGGTTCTCCTTCAACAGAGACAACCCCAATCATAGCTTCGTCCATCCGCTATGATGAGGAGCTCAACTGCTGATTTTTTGCATCATTAGTTTGGCGCCATCTATGGGGACGCTAATCATTCAAGCCATCTTTCCTAGTGACAAAAGAGTTCCTCGAAGAATGAGATGGAATCAGAAATCTCACAACAGCAAGAAGCTGTGCAACAACAACAAATCTAGGCCCTCTTATCTAATGTGGAAGAGCTGACTCGCCAGAATGAAGAGCTACGAAAGACAATAGAATCCCAAAATGCAGAATGTTGGCAAACAGGCGAAAACCAGAATGAAGAAGAATCAAACTCTTAAGCCGACAAGCGAGACAGGACCTCAGGATAGATTCTTCCAGGATGGAGAATGAGCTTTGCAACATGAAGAAAGAGATGGATGAGTTAAAAAGTGCCATGAAGGACAAAGGCAGGGAGAATTTGGATGGGATGATTCGAAGGACGGATTCACCATTTACTATTGAAGTACATCGTCCCCTCTCACCGAAATTTTGTCTCCCACAGTTGGAGTCGTATGACGGTTCCAAGGATCCCTTGGATCAAATTGAATCATTCAAGACACTGATGCTATTGTAGATGACCCTAGGCGAGGTGATGTGTAAGGCATTCCCAACAACACTGAAAAGAGCAGCCAGAGTATGGTTCAGCAAGATACCCCCAGGAACTATTGCAGATTTTGAACAACTCAACAAGGGTTTTGTTCGTCATTTCATTGGGGGGCAAAGACACAAAAAGCCAACTGGCCATCTTCTCAACATTCAACAAGCAGAAGGTGAATCACTAAGATAGTACATTACCTGATTCAATAAGGAGCTACTGCAGGTAGACAAAGTTGAAGATCAAGTCATCCTAACAACTTTCCAAGCAGGGTTGCTGCTTGGGGGTTTCTTCTTCTCAATCACTAAAAGTCTACCAAAAACAGTCACGGAGTTGCTTTGAAAAGCTCAGAAGTACATGAATACAGAAGACGCGGTGCTCGCAAAAGAAATGAAAGGAAAAAGGAAGAGAGACGAACAAGCAGCAATCACGATAAGAAGAAAGAGATGTGAAGTGTTGGGCAGAGCACAGGGAAAAAGAATGAACTTCCAGGCAGGAAGCCAAAGTTCCCTAACTTTACTCCTCTAATAATGCCAATTGAGCAGGTCCTTATGTAGATAAGGGATGATCCCTCCTTGCAATGGCCGAAACTAATCAGTTCTCCAGCAGAAAAAAGAGATAAGAGCAAGTAATGTAGGTTCCATCAGGACCATGGGCATTGCACCGACGAGTGTAGACATTTGAAAGATCAGGTGGAGACTTTAATTTGGCAAGAAGAGTTACAAAAGTATGTCAGGAAAATGGAGCCCTACAGATACCAACGGAAGGATGATAAAGATAGAAATCAAGAAGCAAGAGATAGCAAACCTCTTGCAGGAGAGATAAAGACGATCTCGAGAGGATTAGCGGCAGGTGGAATGCTGAAGTCCTTGAAAATGGCCCATGAAAGAGAAAAAAATAGTTTCCATTCATGGCTCCCTCCAGTGAAGATGCCAAGGAATGACGAACCTGATATAATTTTCTTAGAGAGAGATGGTTGCGGCATCAGGCAACCCCATGATGATTCACTGGTAATCATGCTTAGAGTAGAAGAATTCAACATCCACTAGGTGCTCATTGACAACGGAAGCTTAGCAGATATCATCTACTTGCCTACGTTTTAGCAGATGAAACTAGATAAGAAAAGGATTAGGCCTTTCACCTCGTCTCTGGTAAGCTTTACAAGGGATAGAATCGTCCCTAGGGGAATTGTCATTCTAACCGTGATTGTAGGCACTTACCTAGCACAGGTCACTAAGGAAATTGATTTCCACATAGTTGATTGCCCTTCAACATACAATATTATCTTGGGAAGACCTGCACTCAACAGGCTAAGAGCAGCAACGTCAACATATTACTTGAATGTGAAGTTTCCAACAACCCATGGAGTAGGAGAAATCAGAGGAGACCAAGTTCTGGCAAGAAAGTGCTACCAAGTTGCCTTAGCATCTGAGGAGAACCACACGTGGGTGATCAATGAACCAGAGCCCATCCTCGAAATTTCAAAAACACCACAAGAAGTTGAGATCATCCCAGGAGATTCAACGAAGGTATTGAAGATAAGATCAACACTCCCAACTCTAGAGAAAGAGAAGATGATTTCCTTCTTAAGGGCAAACCAAGATGTTTTCGCACGAAAACATGAGGATATGCCCAAAATTGATAGGAAAATCATACAACATCGTCTCAACATGGGCATGAGCAAGAGCAGTAAAGAGAGCCTTCAATAGTGATCAAATCATTGTAAATCTGCTTCGTCTTTGAGCTTCAATAGTGATCAAATCTAATATTTTTGCACTACAACAAAATGTATTTTCAGTGAGGAAAATGTTTTTGTCACTAAAAAGTACCATTTAGTGACGAAATTTATATTTCGTCACTATTTATAAAAAAATTAGTAAAATTTAGTGACGAAAAATAAATTTCGTCGCTATATGTTGGGTTGAACTAAAGGCGCCAAATGAAAATGTAGACGCCAAACGAAATTCATCTATAGTGATGAATTATTTCGTCACGAAAAGTTTAAGTTTTTTGTGACAAAAACTTTCGTCACTAAAGGTGCTGATAAGAATACTATTAGTGATGAAATCCATTTCGTCACTAAATGTCACAAATAGTGACGAAAATAAGTCGTCACTAAAAACAAAATAATAAAAATCGGTGGATGTACCCAGCAACGAAGCTAATTTTCGTCGCTAAAGGTATCTAATAGTGACGAAATATAAATTTCGTCACAATAAGTTTTACACTAAAAATTATATTCAACCCTTTTTGTTTTGTTATTTCACTTCCTCACTCTCTCACAAAAAGTTCCAAACCCAGTCATTTCTTACAAAAATTTCCAAAGCGTCACCGATACACAAAGTTCCAAACGAATCCTTACCGTAGCCGATACACAAAGTTCCAAACGAATCCTCACTGTCGTCGATACAAAAAGCGTCGCCTTATTGTCGCCAATTCTTCCTTGCCTGACCGTCACCAATTCGCTTCTCGCCGGTCTGTCGCGACGCTTCAGCTCGCAACGGTTCGCGCCTCACCGTCGCCGATCTATCGCGACGCTTCAGCTCGCAACGATTTGCTCCTTACCGTTGCCGATTCGCTTCTCGCCGGTCCATTGCAATGCTTCAGCTCATAACGGTTCGTACCTCATCGTTGCCGGTCCGTTGTGACGCTTCAGCTCGCAAAGGTTCGCGCCTCACTGTCACTGATTCGCTTTTCGTTGGTCCGTCGCAACACTCAGCTCGCAACGGTGTCCTTCGCACTATCTGCGACGATTTCGGCGACGCTTCAGTCCTTCACACCATCGGCGACGCTTCGCCTTCCACCTAGCCGGCGATTCTTCGCCTCCCACCCAACCGGCGACTCTTCGCCTTCCGGTATTTTTTTTTTCTTTTTGAGTTAATGTTTTTGTTAATTTTTGTTTAATGATTCTAGTTCCTTTGGGTATTTTTGTTTAATGATTCTAAATGCTTGATGTTAATTTTTTTGTTTAATGATTCTTGTTCTTTGGGTATTTTTTTTGTTTCATACAGTAATGAGTATATGCATAATGGGGTTTTATTTATTTTTATTTTTTATTTTTTATTTGAGTTAATTTTTTGTTAATTTTTGTTTAATGATTCTAGTTCCTTTGGATCAAAGGTAGTTTATAATGTTTAGGGATCATCGTGGCTGGTGTATAATGTTGGTATATGCATCCTATCTAGTTCTTTGGAATTATTAAATCACATTTATGTTAAGCAAAACATAAATTTTCAATTTGATTTTAAGGATTTGTATCATTTGAAATGAATAGCAGCTAGTTATGGCTTTAGTTCTCTTAGAACGGAAATTGATTTTATTTCCTTTTAAATTTAGTAGTCCATTGGCATGTCAAAACGAACATTACTTTGACAAGAAAGGAAAGGCATTGAAATTCTTAATATGCCATTGGTATCTTTTGATATGGTTAATTGTTCATGTAATTTTGGTATTGTTCACATCCCCTGCATAAAAATCGATGACCAAGTCTAGATGAGATCCACCCATTTGATAATTAGGCACTAGTTCCTCATGTCTACTCCATTATATAAGCCAAGTTTCAGTTTTGATTTTACGGCTAGGAGGTAATCATCCCTTGCTGTTTGGTTTGCAATGCTGAAAACTCCACTTGTTTTCTATACTATTCGCTGACTTGCCACCTCTTTGGAATCATGAAATCCTGTAAAAACCCTTTAGTTTAGCCATCATAATGCTGGGATTCAACTTTCATACTTCCACTTGTCGAGGTAGGCTTGTCTGATGGCTATGGTTAATTTTGTAGCTTAAAGATGCAGTGCAACTCTGTAAAGAAATTGCCTTCTAGTAGAAAAATGTAATACTCATAAACAGTAGATTTAGGTAATATACATATACCCCCACATGGGTGTACATTGTCATATATGATTAAGAGCTTTTATTAAATTGATTCCTAGGATTAGGTTCTGGTATTTAATGAGCTTTTACAAGCTTTTCTTTAACTTTTGTACTTATAAATTTAACTTTTCTTTTACAGACTAAATACACATTGTTTGTAGTAACTTTGGATTTTTTCTGAAAGTTGTAAACTTAGTTTGACCAAAGTAAGTAAATTCTAGTTAAAAAATTGTAAAACTCTATACTTGTGATGTTAGAAATTGGTTTTGTGGTGGTATGTTGTGTTGGAGCAAGCGGGTGGCTTGCATGGTGTTATAAGGTGGCTTAAACTAATATTGAGAATGTTTTTCATTTATTACAAATGTGAATGAGTATTGTTGATTAGATGTGATGAATAGTATTTTATCTCATTTCAATACTTGTAAAACTCTATACTTGTGATGTTGGAAATTGGTTTTGTGGTGGTATGTTGTGTTGGAGCAAACGGGTGGCTTGCATAGTGTTATAAGGTGGCTTAAACTAATATTGGGAGTGTTTTTCATTTATTACAAATGTGAATGAGTATTGTTGATTAGATGTGATGAATAGTATTTTATTTCATTTCAATACTTGTAAAACTCTATACTTGTGATGTTGGAAATTGGTTTTTTGGTGATATGTTGTGTTGGAGCAAGCGGGTGGCTTGCATGGTGTTATAAGGTAGCTTAAACTAATATTGGGAGTGTTTTTCATTTATTACAAATGTGAATGAGTATTGTTGATTAGATGTGATGAATAGTATTTTATTTCATTTCAATACTTGTAAACACTCTATACTTGTGATGTTGGAAATTGGTTTTTTGGTAGTATGTTGTGTTGGAGCAAGCAGGTGGCTTGCATGGTGTGGTGTTTGGGATTGATTTTGTGGTGGATTGTTGTGTTGGAGCAAGCGGGTGGCTTGCGTGATGTTATAAGGTTGTTTAAATTCATATTGGGAGTGTTTTTCATTTCTTGCAAATGTGAATGAAACTTTTTGATTAGATGTGATGAATAGTATTTTAATTGATTTCAATACTTGTAAACACTCTATACTTGTGATATTTGTGGTTACTCTTAATGCATTGTTAGAAATGTTTCTTATAACATAGTTAATGTTTTTACTTTACGATTTTAATGAAGTATATATTGTTTTTATATTTGTACAGATTTCTTATTGGTGGCTTTTAGGGGATTTACGTTTGGTATTACTTGAAGACATATGAGGACATCTTCCGTTAGTTCTAAAATAGGGTTTAGGTAGAGTTATTGTATATATTGCAAACAATTATTGTATGGAAGGAGTTTGAATTGGATACTTGTTTTATTTTTTGCTTGTGGAATGTATGGATCTTTTTTTATAAATGTGTTGAAATAAATGTGTTATTCAAATGTGAGGTTTTAATAATGTAATGATAGGTTACAGGTTAATATCAAAGCCATGAAAAAAATAAAAACAGAAAATAAGTTTTAGTGACGAGTTTTTTCGTCACAAATATAGCAACAAAAAATTGTTTTAGTGATGAAAATTTCGTCACTAAATATTGCAAAATTTTGTAAGAAATGGTTTTAGTGACGAAAATTTTCGTCCCTATATGTGCCTGGATTTTTTTAAAAATAGTTTTAGTGACGAATTTTTTCGTCACTATATGTACCCGAACATAGTTTTAGTGACGAAATTATTAGTCACTAAGTATGATTAAGTAAATTAAAGTGTTTTTAGTGACGAAATATTTTTGTCACTAAATAGTGTTTTTAGTGAGGAAAATATTTAGTGACAAAACGTTTTCGTCACTAAAACTTTTTTAAAAAAAAAATCAAATTTGATTTTTAGTGACGAAATATTTCGTCATCAGGACTTTTAGTGACAGGGCTGCAGTGACGAAATGAGTTTCGTCACTAAAAGTCCAATTTCATCACTAAAGGTCCTTAGTGACGAAAAACTGGACTTTTAGTGACGAATTTTTTCGTCACTGAAAATACATTTTGTTGTAGTGTTGGGTCACTTTGGGTGGCTTAGGCTTCACCACTTCAGGCTTGAGATCATTTTCAAAATCAAAATCTCTCTTCTTCTTACATCTAAAACAAGGTCTCTCTCTCTCTCTCTCTCTCTCTCTCTCTCTCTCTCTCTCTTATTTATTTATTTATTTTTAACACAACATTGAAGTTTTTGTGAAGAACCACTTAAAATTGGTTTAATCGTACCGGTTTTCAGTTTTGCTGGTTGAACCGGCCGTTTCCAGTTTTTTGCAATTTTTCTCTCATTTTCAGTTTTTATTAATATTCGGACCGGATTAAGGTTTGGTTCCTGGTTGAAATGGTTGGATCGGCCAATCTGGTCTGGTTTTTAAAACTATGATTCCAACTGTAACATAACATCAATAGGTCCACAATAATATATATAAAGAGTGCATACCATATATAAATCCCCAAAAGCACTTAGTTCATTACAACATAAAAACATATTCTGCCACTCACTAAAAACATAACCGATACCATTGTATCCAAAACATGTGGCACAGTACCAAACAAACCCAATACATAATAACAAAACAAAACGAACTCAACACAAACAAACCCAATATAATGCCACTATTTCAACACAAGCATTCCTACCTAGTATCCATTCCCAATCAACTCCATCCAAGATCTTCTCCTCTTCGGATTTATGGAAATAAAAGCAGTCCTAGACTTGGTATTAAAGAGTTCCTTTAGAACCTTGTAGTGGGCGCAATTATCTAAGTGATCATATGAGTTGAGCACTTCAACAGCTTTGTCAATGGAAAACCTATCATTCCCCACAAAAGACTCACCGGTGTTTACAAATGTTGTTTGCTTTCGACTCTCATTAGCCAGGAGCCTTGCCTCGGTATTAAAGAGTTCCTTTAGACCTTGTAGTGAGTGAAATTATCTAAGTGATCATATGAGTTGGGCACTTCAACAAGTTTGTCAGTGAGAAACCTATCATCCCCCACAAAAGACTCACCGGTGTTCACAAATGTTTGCTTTCGACTCTCATTAGCAAGGAGTCTTGCCTTTTGACATTTCCATGAAGCCTTTGATAGCCTCAGTCATCTCACTGAGAGTCTCTCTTTTCTTCTTCTTTCCCTTGGACTGCTCTGGGTAGGCTACATGCTTGTCAGCATGCTTGTTTTGCTTCTCAACTGGTGTGGGCAGCTCCTCTATGTCATCTCTACCATCAACATCCAAATGCGCATGTACTCCAGCTGATACAAAATCCCTCATCTAGCTCTCGTTCTTCATCACTATTTGGGGCTGGTTGGGCTGATAAAATTTGAAGGAATCTAGTTGCAGTGCTTGTGTTGAAAAGTTTTCCCAAAAAAGTCATAGTGATCAAGGCCCTTTTCATTTTTTTTGAAATTCCTTTCATTTAGGGTTGGCCTATCAACAAGCATAAATAGCGAGTTAAACACATAATATTTATCTAAGTAGACAAGAATTCAACATTAAAATTATTGTGTACACATATAACACTTACGACAATTGCGTTTGCCTAAGCCTCTTCACTTCCTATCACTTTCTTTGTATGAGAATCCCAAACCATCCCTGAACGTCCTATTAGCTCAGAAAATACACGATGTCTAACCTTCAGCATTTGAAATTTCTGCCTTAGTTGGTCTCTATGGTAGTTTTTATTACCATGTCGGTTAAACTGTTTTTGAATAAAACTCCAAAGACCTTTCTTAAACACACCTTTTGACATGTTCTCTTTAAGTTTTCCTTCAACCAACACATCAATGCTTCTCAATAGGGGGAGGTTACGATTTCCTATCTTCAATGTCGCTTGATGCATTAGCCTCTAATGGCATAAAAGTTCCACATACTTAACCAATATCCAATAGTATACCTCTAAAATATTCCCAATTATTCGAATATTTTAACACAAAATATTTCCCATATAAACTTTATCAGAGATTTATATATTGGTTCTAGTTCATGAATGAATTTTGAGAATCAAGCATAATGTGCCGAAGTGTGAACTATGAGATTAAGGGTTCATTATCGAATGGACCTTTTAGTTTTATTCAAATCAAACTATTAATATATATATATATATATATATACACACACACATGTTTGTGAGCTACATAACCATGTCAGTTTGATTGTAATTAATTTTTTGTTGGTCTCTTTTAGAGTTATTTATTTATTTATTAATGAATTTAGTATATAGAGAAAGACAAAATATACTAGAAGTTGGGAGCCTTTTGTTTTACTCATAGTGGCCTGTTAATTAGTAAACATACATTAAAAAAATAAACATGTAAAATTTGTACATAACAAAAGATCAAGGATAATTCCAATATGTAAAATTCATACATAATAAAAGAAAACAGAAACCTGTATAGGAACAACAATAGAGAAACACCGCAAAATATTCTAGAAGCATATATCACTTTTTTTTTTTTATACTCATAGTAGCTTGTTAAAACATAAACATACATTAAAAGAAACATGTAAAATTCCTACATAACAAAAGGGTAGAGTAAGGCTAATTTGAAGATGTAAGATTTATACATAATATATTAAAAAAAAAAAAAAAAAAAACCTATACATGAACAACAAAAGCGGAAGACAAAAATATACTAGAATCATGTAATTTTTTTTATACTCATTCTAGCCCGTTAAGTGTTAACTAATAAACATACATAACCAAAAAAAATCATATATAACAAAATAAAACAAAAAATCTAGTCGGGAACAAGAAGTATAGTTCACTAGCAACCCATAAAACCCAAGAAATTTTAATACAACACCCATTAAATTGTAGAGAAATTCAAATAAACACATAAATATTGAACACTATTATAAACTACTTAAACCCCAATGAAAAAGTTGAAGAGAGAAACAAGTCACAGTGACTGTGTCAAGCAGGATTGAGGCTGAAGAAGATGTTGTATCTGATTCCAATATAATAAGTTGAGGCTGAGGGATTATAAGGATTAATGAGGTTTATAGAAGCAATTGAGGGGAGGATTTGGATTTATGTGATTTGAGAGAAAGTAAGGAAGAATTTGAAAGAAAGCTGGGAAGGATTTGTGATAGATTTGAAGTAAAAATTGAATTTGAAGATTTATAATGAGAACGAGTCATTGGTAGATAGGGAAGGTTCTAGTAGGCGTGAAAGCAATGGGAGGAAAAAGAAAGAGAAAAAGAAGGCTGGACGCATGAGGGAGAAAGAGAAGGAAGCCGAGTCCAAAAAGTGTCTGTTACGTGTAGTCTTATCAAGTGAGACCTACAGTTTTTAACATATTCACAAAAATGCCATTAAGCAATATTACTTGAAAACTAAAAATTGGTATGGTTGAGTTCTCTAAATAGAGTGTTCAAATACTCTAAAATGAAAATCGTAACTCAAACACTCTTACTAAACACATTTTTTTGTAGGCCCATAGTTTTCTGTGTTTAAACACTGAAAACTTTTGTTTGGAATCACTTACCAAACAGGCCCTATGTAACACAAGGGTAGCAAGTATATCCTTACATCATTTAAAGGTAGTAGGCATAGAGTATCAACCATGTTTATCATAGCTACATTCACATATCCATCATCATGTATATTATATTCAACCAGCGAACAAGTTTGTCATGTTAAGCATGTATATTCATACTCATATGCATGTACATGCCTTCACTTACCTCGCTGCATCATAGCACCACACCGCTTATACATCAATGCATGTTCATGTGTTCATCTAAGCCTAAACCCTAATCATGTGATTTAACTAAGAAAACAAATAAAACTTGTTATCCTACTGACTTCTGACCTAATCATGCATAAACTGACTCAAACAAAACCTAATAATGTATTTAAACTAAGAAAATGGAAAGAAAGCAGATGAACAAACAATTATGGAATTCTAGGTTAACCATGCATGCGCATGCATAAGCAATATGTGTGCGCGGGGTCATGGAGCATACATACGCATCCCTACCTAGAAATGTAGTAGGCAACAAAGAAACTACATCCTATCTAACATATCATGCTTCTAAACTATTGAAGCTATAAACTTAAGCAACAAAATAAATGATTAAAGTAACAAAAAAAGGAATAGAACCACCGAAATGAGAGATTAGATTAGACCTTGATGTAGAACAGACTATCATGGCCTTCTTGGCTTCTCACGCACACCTGAAATCAATGCCGCAAGGCAAAAAGGCACTAATAGAAATCATGGGCCTCGGAGTCAGAATTGCTTGAATTTTGGCAGGTTGAAGTGAAACGGCCTTCTAAGTAATAGCCATCGCTTTGTCGTGAGGTACCCCCTAAAAATGGCGAATTCCTTCATTTAGGCCCCGAAAATTGCAATTTTGCCGTTTATAGTAATTTTTTTGTTTCTTTAATAAATTTTTACTCAAAAGTCAGAATAAGGTCCTGCTTGTTTTGAGACGACCCTTAAGGTCAGTAGTTTATGATTCTGCATTTAATTCAATTTTTGCATTTTTGATAAATTTTGGTATTTTGTCACCTAATCGCATGATTAGTGCGAATTAGGGTTTCAAACGATTTTCTTAGTATTTATATGTTTTGTAGCCGTCAAAGGAAAATTGGACTATTATCAATAAACACAGACTTTTTGTCAAACTCTTTCTTTGGTGGATTCTAGTTTATCTCCTTGTGGATTCAGGAAAACCCCTCGTGGATTTGAGGTTTACTACCAGAAGCTAATAGTTTAGTTTTTGTTTCATCAAGGGAGCATTGTGTGTGTTTTCTTTAGGCTTCTGTGACATCAGACCTTTACCTCAAATACAAGAGCTCTTAGAGCTTGATTTTTATTGTTCCCATTGGTCAATCTACAACCCAAAAAAAAAAAAAAAAAAAAAACCTAGAGGGTTATTAAGTTTAACTAGAGGGCTTAGAATTGAAATAGGTCTTGATGAACCAAAAATTTATGGTTGTCATTATACGCAGATCGGAATTCACCTAGAGAAGACGTTACACATTTACTACGCACATTGATGACAAAATGTAATGGATGGAGCAACGGTTACAAAATGAGCTGTGATCTGCAGACAAAGATTCTGTAACGCACTAGCCATGAAGCATAAATGCAGCACATTATTACCCATTAAAGGGGGACATAACTATAAAAGAGAAGACAACAGAAGTTAAAGGTACATAAAAAAAATACTCTACGAAATCACTCTCAACTCATTTTCTCCCTAGAATCTTTCTCCCTTATTGACTTAAGTATCGGAGGTGGTTTGATCGACGCCACATCGGCGTGGTACTCTTTCCCTCAGTTTATTTTGCAGGATTCTCACCTATAGGGACGATCCTATTCACAGCATCATCCGTCCTTTTCAAAAAATTTTCCAAGACTTAGGAGTCAAGAATCACTATTCTTCTCCAAGACACCCTTAGGCCAACGGCCAGATAGAAGTGATGAATAGAAGCTTGCTCAAAATTATCAAAACTAGGCTTGAGGGGGCAAAGGGGACACGGCTTGAAGAACTACAAAATTTCATTTGGGCATATAGGACGACCACAAGAGTTTCAACAGGAGAAACACCATTCAGACTGAAATTTGGCGCTGAGGCCATCATACCGGTGGAAGCAAGTCAAACCATATGAAGACCAGAAGAATTAGCAGGAGCTTAAAAATAATCTGGACCTAATTGATGACGTCAGAGAAGAAGCTATGAAGTGAATGGCCAAGCACAAGGAAGAAATGGCCAGATACTATAACAGAAAGGTTAAGGTGAGAAGGTTCAACACAGGAGACCTCGTTCTTAGGAAGGTGTCACAGGCAACAAAAGACCCATCCCAAGGAAAACTGGGACTAGCCTGGGAAGGCCCCTACAAGGTAATCCGTCATTCCAGAGAAGGCTTCTACTACCTGAAGTCTTTAGACGGCCTGGAACTACCTCGACCATGGAATATAGAACACTTTAAGAAATACTACCAGTAAGGAATGCTCTACATTTTAAGTTGCCTAATCTTCATATCAGTATGTATGACAACCATCATTTTCGTTATTCATAAGATCAGTTGTTCATAAGATCAATAATACATGAAAACATTATCCATGCGTATTCATCAATAACTACCCATGATCTGTCATGTGCAATACGTATTTATCAAAGATTATCCATTATCTATCACTATCAAAATGTGTGCAACGTTTAGGAGTCGTCCTTGGGAGATGTCCTAAGGACCTCCATCATTAGAATGTCAAAGCAAAAGCTATTCACGCATAGCCAACGGCATCATAGCCATCAAAGTTTTTGATATACAACTACCAAAGTCGACTAAATAAGAGTTGTTCAAACACAACCAATATAATCATCAAAAACAAAAAACGGTTAACCTAAAAGACGCTTCAATACCACGACTCTGAGTCACGAGTAAAGTGCAACGTCTTCATTCAAACATGTCTCAATAAAAAGCTGTTAAAACACAACTAAAAATCACTAAGTTGTTCAAACACAACCAACATCGTCAGTCAAACATGACTCAATAAAAAACTGTTCAAACACAGCTAAAAATTACTAAGTTGTTCAAACACAACCAATATCATCATTCAAACATGACTCAATAAAAAGATGTACAAACACAGCTAAAAATTACTAAGTTGTTCAAACACAATCACGATCGTCATTCAAACATGACTTAATAAAAAGCTGTTCATACACACAGCTAAAAATTACTAAGTTGTTCAAACACAGCTAAAAATTTCTAAGTTGTTCAAACACAATCAAGATCGTCATTCAAACATGACTTAATAAAAAGCTGTTCAAACACACAGCTAAAAATTACTAAGTTGTTCAAACACAACCAACATAGTCATTCAAACATGACTCTATAAAAAGCTGTTCAAACACAGTTAAAAATTACTAAGTTGTTCAAACACAACCATGATCGTCATTCAGATATGACTCAATAAAAAGTTGTTCAAACACAGCTAAAAAAATACTATGTTGTTCAAACACGACTAACATCATCATTCAAACATGACTCGATAAAAAATTGTTCAAACACAACTAAAAATTACTAAGTAGTTAAAACACAACCAAGATCATCATTCAAACATCACTCAATAAAAAGCTGTTTAAACATAGCTAAAAAATACGAAGTTGTTCAAACACAACTAAGACCGTCATTCGGATATGACTCAACAAAAAATCATTCCAACACAACCGAAGGGTAAAAGCTGTCCATATACAAGCTAAGTATGAAAAAGCTGCTCAAATGCAAGCTAAAAATGAAGGTTGTCTCAACTAACATCATCACAAAGTGTTGTCCAAGCATAAAAGAGTTGTCTACTACAACTAATAGCAGGAAATCCATAAACCCATCTACCATCGTCAAAGGAATTGTTTAGTTTCCCAAAACAATGGGCCCAAAGAGAGATATTGTCCTTGCCTTGCAAAGAAATATAAAAAAGAAAAGAAAAACACAATAAAAGATTACTACTCATCAGGGTCAGGGTCTGCAGGGGTTATAACAGTAGCCTCCTTCATTCCTTCAGCAACGTTTGTGGCTTCCTCCATCACATTCTTCGCTGTAGCCTAATAAGGCACCAGGTCTTTCTCAGCGTCATCCACAGCCAAGCCAAAAAGGTCCAAGCTAGAGTGGTGCTTTTCCATCCACTTCACAAGAAGATCAATGCCCTCCACGTAGTACTTGCACAACTCATCAGAGTACTCGTCAGAGTCCTTGAAATCCTGTACCACTGTGGCCCCAACGTTCTCTAGCTTTAGCTCTAGGTCACCAATCTACTTGTCCTTCAGCTTGCAGAAGTCCTTCTCCACTTGTAGGCTCTTCTCCAAAGTTGCCATGCTCTCCTTGTCATTCTCAGCTTCGGTAGTGAGAATAGCAACTTTGTTTTTAAGCGTCTCGTTCTCAATAGATAGAGACTTGACCAAAGGCTCAGATGTGGCCACCTTCTTCTCTAGATCCAAGAGCTTCCCAAAGATGAATAGGGACTCCCCCAAAGCCTATAAGGAAATTTTCTCTCAGTAGAAGTAAAGCAAAGGAAAAAGAAGAAGCAGAGATGACTAACGACACATACCTGCACAAGCTTTTGGATGTGAGACGACATCACCTCATTGGATGACTTCGCCATCAGAGGGCTTAGATCATCCACAGAAAGTGCCTCATGGACCTTCAAAGCTGTTGCGTTAGTGTCATCCCATAAGGTAGGAAGGAAAGATTTACCACTAGCCTTTTTCTTCTTCCTAATCTCCTCTCCACTAGAGGTAATCATCTCCAGTGATGAAGTAGGAGAGGCAGGGTGCTTAACAAGTGAGTGAGCAGGAGGAATTGTCGTTACAAGGTATTTCTTAGAAACATTACCAGTCTTCATCTTGGACAAGAGACCACTGACAGTGCCACCGTTGGCCTTCTTCTCTTCGGCCTCAGCTAACTTCTACTTGCTAAACCAAGTCGTCATTCCTGAAAGGACAAGGCAAAAGTTAAAAAAAAAAAGAAAAACGAAAAGAAGCAGAAGAGAATGAAGAAGGCAGAAACACATACTCTTTTTCACAATTTCCAAATTCTTTTGAACCTTAGTAGATGGTTCCGGACCCAAAAAGTGTAAAATCAAAGATTAAGGAGAAACGAGTTTGTCAAAATCCTTGACAGACTTGAGATGCTCTTTTACTTTCTCAGCGCGACGCTGGTACCTCTTCTTCAAACGTTGGGTAACTACAAAACAAGAACATAAGTAAGCCACCTGTCATTGTCACTCATAAAGGAAGGGAAAAGCAACTGAAAAGACAAGAAAGATGCATTAGACACGGGAACTCCCTAATTACGAAAAAATTTGGGGGGCTTTGTCCAAGTCCTCACTAGGGACGAACTCCAACCACTTCCAGTGATAAAAAAGAAATATGGCTTCCAGTTTCGGAGAGACGAGGGGTAATCAAGGATTAACCTAGAAGCCCTATCCTATGGCTTAAACTCATAATAGTCGGGGTCCTTAGATTTCCTTAGACTATAAAAATGGAGGAATTCGTCCCTCCTAATGACATCCCCATCATTGGCGGACATCCATACCACCATGCAAGAGACAAGGATCCACCAGGAGTTAGGTACTAATTGTTCCGGAGCAAGATGCAAATAGGAAAAAAGGTCCCTAACAAAGGGATTAATAGGGAAATGAAGGCCATTGTTAAAATCGGCCTTGTGAAAACAAACCTCATTGGCGTAAGAGTGACAAGCCCTTTCCTCGTCACTCGGGATCCTAATTTTTACAGAATCGAGGAACTGAAATCTATCCTTGATCCACTGCTCGTCCTTCCTAGTGAGAGAACATGAGATAGTCCAAGCTTTATAAGGGGAGGAAACAAAAGTTGCTTTCGAGATCACGTGATCATAAGACGAAGATAACCCTGTCTCTAGGTCACTAGACCTCACTTCAGAGGGAATAACGAAGAAAGAACGGAAGTATAAGGACAGTTCTCCCTAACGAAGAAACTAACTCTCTCAAGACACTCCCCCTCTACAGACTTAAGTAAACAGCCTAAATGAGCAAAAATGAAAGTCACTGAAGGGTAATCTACCCTGACAGCAGAATAATCTACCATGGAAGAACTAAAAAAAAAGGAGCATAAAGGACTTACCAGGAAACGCAGGATAGAGAAGGGGAGCTTGGAGAAGAAACAAACCCTAGAACAGACATTGAATAAGGAAAAAAATACAAAGGAAAGGAAAGAGGAGGAAAAAATGCAAAACAAGTGGCCAAAACATGCACAGGAAAACGGAGACATGTCTGCACTATGAACGCATCTTGGCCGCACACGTGGCACTCAACTGCTTAAACATCAAAACTGTCATAAATGTGTAGTACTCGGAATACGAAGCGTCAAACAAATTTGTTCTTATCTTGTCTAACAGACGACAAAATGAACAAAGGGGGCAACTAATGAACCAGAAATTTATGGTCGTCATTACACGTAGATCGTCATTCACCCAGAGAAGACGTTACTCATTTATTACACACATTGATGATGGTATGTAACGGACGAAGCAACGGTCACAGAATGAGCTGTGATCTCCAGACAAAGATTCTGTAATGCACTAGCCGTTAAGTATAAATGCAGCACATCATTGCCCATTAATGGGGCACATAACTATAAAAGAGAAGACAACAGAAGTTAAAGGTACACTAAAAAATACTCTATGAAATCACTCTCAACTCATTTTCTCTCTAGAATCTTTCTCCCTTACTGACTTAAGTATCGGAGGCGGTTTGGCTGACGCCACACTAGCATGTTACTCTTCCCCTCAGTTCATTTTGTAGGATTCTCACCTACAGGGACGACCCCATTCATGGCATCGTCCATCCGCTACGACGAGGAGCTCAACTGTTGATTTTTTACACCATCAGGTCTTAACAAGGAAATTTTAGTTTAGGATGCTTTTTGAAGTAAAAAGCCTCTCTTGAATCACCTTTTTGGAGTTGATTCGGTGTGTTTTGGGAAAAAGGGTGGGGCCTTTTTATAGTTTTCAAGGAGGAGGGGTAGGGCTCTTCCTGCCAGACGATGTGGGATTAGCCATGTCGTATTTTCCATAAAAAATTTCCTTATGTGTCTTTTTTGAAACCTTAATGCGTACGCATACTCAAGCATGCATACGCATGATTTAAGTACGCGTGCATATGGTCAAGCCTATGTACGCCTGCTTAGGGTTTAGGCAAGGTTTTATTTTTCAAAAACATCCTTCAACAAAAAAGTACCTTTGGCTAGGCCCTAGATTAGTCCTAAACCCTTCTAATGATATTGTAATTGGAGAATGGGGGCACGAGTCATAAGAGGTATAAAATGAGGTGTCTACAATATAAAATTAGTTAATTCTTTATAAGCCGGGACTAATTTTCCCAACATATATAATAGTACTTTTTTGCATTTTTTCTAAAAATTAAAAAAAAAAAATTAAAATCCCCTTTTTGCTTAATATGAATTTTTAGGTTATTTACCATCACAATTTGGCTGTAATAATTAGATTGGTAGTGGTACTAGTAGGTGATAGAATTGGGAGAAAGTTGTTTTAAGTAGTTGCATCAGTAAGTACCCCAAAGGTGCTACAAGCAGGGGTGGAGCCAGGGGGGTCAAGAGGGGGCAACTGCCCCCCTGACTCCTCTGAAATTGTCTTAGCTATAGGCATATGAGAAAAGCTTGCCCTCTCTAATTCATTAACATAGGAAAATAAAAACAACACTCAGTAAAAGGAACCAAAAATTGACACAGTCTTCCTCAAAAAAAGTAAAAGAACATGGCAATGTAACAAAGAGAGCAAGGAGTTTACCTGAAATGTCAAAATCTTTTTAATTTTTTTAATTTTTATTTTTTATTTAGACACAGCAAAGTTAACAAGTCAAAAAGAAGTTTTAGCTTTGATTTGTCCCACCTTTTTACTTTCTCACTAATATACTGTCACAGATTCATAACACTTTTGCCTTTTATTTTTTATTTAATTTATTTAAATGGTAAGAAACGCAATAATTTTCACAATAGTTGAGTTAGTAAGTTTTTACTTATTTACAATTGTATATTTATTTTGTTATAAATATTTATTAATAATTTCAAATTAATTTTGCCCCCTGAACTAAAATTCTGGCTCTTCCACTGCCTACAAGTTGCAATTTAAGCTTTGCAACAGTGCAGTTATATCTATTTATTCAACTCATAGCCATCGAGTAATGAATCACCAAAAACTTATAGTCAAATATTATAATAAATTAATAGTAATTAATGATACTTGTTGAATCATCTCTAACAGCCAAACCCTGCAATATGTCTCTTGAGAATAAAGTTCCTAGGAAGACAGTCGCTCAGAGATTGTCGTAGTAAGTAACTTTGATCTCAGTACAATTAAATATGATACTCTAAACAAATACTTTTTGTTGCTAGGTATGATTCATTTTTTATACTTATTAGAACATGTTAGAAGTTAAACTTGTTTTTAATTAATCTTTCATAAATAAGTGTGGGTTTCATAAGTTAATGTAGTGGGAGGTTTATTGAAGTTATGTGTGGGATTTATGAATGTAAGAGTTAGAAAAATAAATGTAGTGAGTTAAATGTTGGATGGTGTACTATATAAACCCATTCATCCATCAAGTTCTAAGCAAGAGTTGAAGAGAAATACAAAACTTTAAAGAGTTCTAACTCTTCCCTCTCCACTCTCTCTCCCTTTATTTAATTTGTGAGTGTGAGTCTCTTTTATACACTAAGTAGTGTGTGAGTAAGTGAGGAAAGACTCATCAGTATTTTGTTTTATTTTCAACAAAGTGGTATTAGAGCAAAGACACCACACACCATTTTCTTCTTTGTCTTCTCCTTTGTATGCCAACAACAAAGTCAACTCCACTTCTTCATTCTTATCTTCAACATAGTTAGCTTTCTCCTCAACAGTGTTAGTGGCATTTTTACATTTAGAAGCATAATGCCCATACTTTTGACATTATAACATTTGATATTATACTTATCGTACCTTCTTCTATATGGTCTGGAGAAACTTCCTCTTCCACGATCTCTTGTGGATTGTGAACTATGACCCCTCTCTTCATAATTGGGAGAGTTTTGACCATTCCTTCCTCTAGATCCTCTCCCTCTACCACATTCACGTCCTTGGCCTCTATGGCTACTTTCACTCCAGCCTTTCTCATTCAAGGTGAGCTTTGCTTGTAGGACTTGCTCCAAAGGCTCTTGCTTCTTCTTATTGAGCCTTTCTTCATGGGCTTGTAATGATCCCATGGGCTAGTTAATGGTCACTGACTCCAAGTCTTTTGATTCCTCAATCGCCACAACGATATAGTCAAACTTAGAAGTTAATGATCGTAGGATTTTTTCTACCACACGCACATCATCTAAGTTCTCACCATATCTCGTCAATTGATTTACAATTGCCAACACCCTTGAAAATAATCTGAAATATATTCAGATTCTTTCATGTGCAAATCTTTAAACTCGCCTCTCAATGTTTGAAGGCAAACTTTCTTCACTTTATCAACTCCCATTAGAGAGTTTTTTAGAATCTACCATGCTTGCTTGGGTGAAGTTACAATTGCAACTTTCTCGAACATGGTTTCATCCAAACCTTGATAGATCAATGTAAGAGCTTGTTGATCTTTCTTCCGAGCCTTTTGCAAGGCTTCCTTTTGGTTTTGGGTCAAATATTCTTCATCTTGTGACTCCATATAACCTTTCTCCACAATCTCCCACGCATCTTGGGATCTAAGCAACGCCTTCATTTGAATACTCCAATTTTCAAAGTTTTGTTTGGTAAGTTGAGGAAATTGGAACGACACCATCCCATTAGCAAAAGCAATTCTCACCACGAATCGATTGGCTCTAATACCACTTTGTTGGAAATAAAACAAAATACTGATGGGACTTTCCTCACTTACTCTTACAAACACTCACACACTACTTAGTGTATAGAAGAGACTCACACTCACAAATTAAATAAAGGGAGAGAGAGTGGAGTGGGAAGAGTTAGAACTCTTTAAAGCTTTGTATTTCTCTTCAACTCTTGCTTAGAACTTGACGGATGAATGGGTTTATATAGTACACCATCCAACCTTTAACTCTCACTACATTTATTTAATTTGTGAGTATGAGTTTCTTCTATACACTAAGTAGTGTGTGAGTGTTTATGAGAGTAAGTGAGGAAAGGCCCATCAGTATTTTGTTTTATTTCCAACAAAGTGGTATTAGAGCCAATCGGTTCGTGGTGAGAATGGCTATTGCTAATGGGATGGTGTCATTCTAATTTCCTCGACTTACCAAACAAAACTTTGAAAATTGGAGTATCCGAATGAAGGCGTTGCTTAGATCCCAAGATGCGTGGGAGATTGTGGAGAAAGGTTATGTGGAGTCACAAGATGAAGAATATTTGACCCAAAACCAAAAGGAAGCCTTGCAAAAGGCTTGGAAGAAAGATCAACAAGCTCTTACATTGATCTATCAAGGTTTGGATGAAAACATGTTTGAGAAAGTTGCAACTGTAACTTCACCCAAGCAAGCATGGGAGATTCTTAAAAACTCTCTAACGGGAGTTGATAAAGTGAAGAAAGTTTGCCTTCAAACATTGAGAGGCGAGTTTAAAGATTTGCACATGAAAGAATTTGAATATATTTCAGATTATTTTTCATGTGCAAACCTTCAAAAGCAAGAGAGATCCAAGCTAGATGATAAAAGCAAGAAGTATGTGTTCATTGGATATGATCCAAGCTCTAAGGGCTATAAGCTCTATAATCCGAGCATTGGAAAAGTCATTATTAGTTGAGATGTGGAATTCGACGAAGAAGGCATATGGGCTTAGAGCACCCAAGAAGAGGAGAAGTATGATTTCTTTCCTCTATCTGAAGAGGAAGATCAAGGGAATGAAGTTTACGAAGAGCCTATCACTCCATCACTAGCAGCATCATCTCCCATTCATGATAGTCCTTCATCATTATCTTTAATAGAAGGAAGTCCTGGTGAAAGAGCAAGAAAAATGAGAAGTTTCCAAGATCTTTATGATTCAACAGAGATTACAGATGGTGTAACTCTTTTTTGTTTGTTTACTGATTATGAGCCTACAAGATTTGAAGAAGTGGTGCGAGACAAAAAATGGAGAAATGCCATGGACGAAGAGATCAAGGCAATAAAGAAGAATGATACATGGAACTTGCAACTCTTCCAACTGGAAAGAAGACAATTGGTGTAAAATGGGTGTACAAGTTGAAGAAGAATGCAAAAGGAGAGGTAGAGAGATACAAAGCAAGATTGGTGGTGAAAGGCTATAGTCAACGACAAGGTATTGAATATGATGAGTTATTTGCCCCAGTTGCTTGTTTGGAAACTATATGATTGCTAATTTCTTTAGCAGCTCAGAATCAATGGAGAATTTTTCAAATGGATGTAAAATCCGCATTTTTGAATGGCTACTTTGAGGAAGAACTTTACGTTGAGTAGCCTATAGGCTATGTTGTAGAGGGGTAAAAAGATAAAGTTTTGAAGTTGAAGAAAGCTCTATATGGCCTGAAATAGGCACCAAGAGCTTGGAATAATAGAATTGAAAAATACTTCCAGGTTAATGGGTTTTTTAAATGCCCACATGAACATACGCTTTATTGTAAGGTGCATAAAAATGGAGATATCTTAATTGTTTGTCTGAATGTAGATGATTTGATTTTTACAGGCATCAGTCCAAGTATGTTTGAAGACTTCAAGAAAGCAATGACTAAGGAGTTTGAAATGATAGATATTGGACTTATGGCCTATTATCTGGGCATTGAAGTGAAGCAGATGGAGTATGAGATTTTTATTTCCCAAGAAGGTTATGCAAAGGATATTCTTGAGAAGTTTGAGATGTTAAATTCCAACCCAGTTAGCACCCCTGTAGAATGTGGAGTGAAATTGTCAAAGCATGACGATGAAGAGAAGGTTAATCCAACATTCTTCAAGAGTTTGGTTGGAAGTCTAAGGTATCTAACATGCACAAGACTAGACATTCTTTTTGGCGTTGAACTAGTTGGTCGTTACATGGAAGCACCGACGATGACTCATTTGAAGACTGCCAAGAGAATTCTTCGCTATTTAAAAGGTACACTGGATTATGGACTGTTGTATTCACCCTCTAAGGATTTCAAACTTGTTGGCTACAGTGATATTGATTGGGCTGGAGACAAGGATGATAGAAAGAGTACTACTAGTTTTGTATTCAATATGGGTGATATTGCATTTACATGGATGTCCAAAAAGCAGCCAATTGTGACGCTTTCCAGTTGTGAAGCTGAGTACGTTGTTGTTACCTCTAGTGTTTGTCATGCAATTTGGCTTAGAAGTTTATTGAAAGAGTTGCAGATGTTTCAAGAAGAAGCTACGAAGATATTTGTGGACAATAAGTTAGCACTAGCTCTTGCAAAGAATCCAGTTTTTCATGACTAAAGCAAGCACATCGACCCAAGGTATCATTTTAATTGAGAATGTATTGCAAGAAAGGAAGTTCATCTTGATTTCGTGAAGTCACATGATCAGGTTGCAGATATACTCACTAAACCATTCAAGTATGACACCTTCAACAAGCTGCAAGCCTTACTTGGAGTAATCAAGAAAACAAGTTTAAGGGGGATGTTAGAAGTCAAACTTGTTTTTAATTAATCTTTCATAAATAAGTGTGGGTTTCATAATTTAATGTAGTGGGAGGTTTATTGAAGTTATGTGTGGGATTTATGAATGTAAGAGTTTGAAAAATAAATGTAGTGAGAGTTAAAGGTTGGATGGTGTACTATATAAACCCATTTATCCGTCAAGTTCGCAAGAGTTGAAGAGAAATACAAAGCTTTAAAAAGTTCTAACTCTTCCCTTTCCACACTCTCTCTCCCTTTATTTAATTTGTGAGTGTGAGTCTCTTCTATACACTATGTAGTGTGTGAGTGTTTGCGAGAGTTAGTGAGGAAAGGCCCATCAGTATTTTGTTTTATTTCCAAAAAAACAGTAGTGTTTAACATTGAGCTTAAACTTATTAGAGTTAGTTCTAAAGTAGGTTGGAATTGTTAGCAAACCTATTAACGTGTAATAGGGCTATGGGCTTTAGGCTCACCTTGTTTGCTTATATAGCACACATACTTGTACTACACACTCTGTCTCCTATATAAAGGCACTCATGTATATTTTATTCTCTGAGAAATATAATAATATTCATTCAGTATTTCTAACATGGTATTAGAGCTAATATTTAACATGGTATTAGAGTAGAAAAGGCCATGGAAGAGAGTGCCTTTCAGGCATTGAAGAATGCGCAGAACAACAGAATAGTGAGTCAATCGTGGAGTAGGTAGATACTAGCTCACCTGGTGAACAACATAGGAAATGTCTAGACAAGTGATAGTGAGATAAACTAGGCTGCCAACCAATCGTCCGTAAAGAGAGGGTGACAATGATCTCCTGCCCAATTAGCACCAAAGAATGCATGGAGAACAAGAGGAGACTCCTTTGGCTACGATGGCTTCTTAAGGACTTGAGTGTGTCCATATCCTCTGTTACTTGTCTTTATTGTGACAACTAGAGTGCCATTCATATTGCTCACAATGATGTCTTCCATGAACGGACTAGACACATCGAGATCGATTGTTATTTTATCCATTATCATCTTGTCCATGGTGCTTTCAAGCTATTCTCTATCTCCTCTAAAGATCAACTTGCAGATATTTTCACCAAGTCACACCCTAAGGGACACCTTCGTGCTTTGGTTGACAACCTCAAGTTGGTCTCACATCCACCTTGAGTTTAAGGGGGGCTGTTAATGTGTAATAGGGTTGTGGGCTTTAGGCCTACCTTGTTTGCTTGTATAGCACACATACTTGTACTACATACTCTGTCTCCTATATAAAAGCACTCATGTATATTTTGTTCTCCGAGAAATACAATAATATTCATTCAGTATTTCTAACAAAACCAATCGAAGGCTGTGGAGATGGTGATGTGGTTTTTGTTATTTCCTATGATAAAATAGTAAAGCAATAGAGAGGGAAAGAAAAGGGAGGGGGGGGGGGGAAGGGGACTAGTACATGGGAGAAGAGGAATGTTTGATTGTAAAAGGAGAGAAGTATTTAAAACTTTATATAGTACTTGAACATGTTTCACAAGAATGGAAAATCATTGACATTACGTATGATTTTCAATTGATCTCAACTATAAAGACTAAAAATAAAAGGGACAGTTTTATATTCTTTAATAAGAAAGTAGAAAACCTTAGCACATAGTGTAGGCAAACCTACCTAGCTTTCAAATTGGCGAAGAAACATTAGGCACATATCTTTTCAATTTTTTTTTTTTTTTTTTGGTTCTCTTTTAAGCTAAAGCTTTAAAGAAATATCTGAATTGAAGTTCCAATTTGCATATGAACAATTTCGGCAGTTCCATTGACTGTCGATATCACTGTGTTTTGTTTGGAAAAATATGTAATACGTTTGATGAATCCCAAAGTTCAAATACTACGAGAAAATTGAAAATATCAATATGACTTGTGTGATTGAGAGATATAAATTCCAAAGTGCCTATGACTATGAGTTATCAATATATATATATATATCTATATAAAACTGAAACTTTTGAAACTTCCACAATTTTCCACGTCAGCACAAATATTTAAAAAAAAAGCATAATAAAACTTTTCTAAAACCCGAACCCGATGCTCTGCCTTCTCTTTCTCCAAAATGCACGCCTTCAACAATCATCTTTTTCCTCAGAACATAGGTCGATCTCCTTCCTCAGATCGAGCAAATTGAAGCCATGGTAGGAAGCATGAAGGTTCAGCTCTTTCTCCAAAATGTACGCACTCAATAGACTTCTTCCTTAGAACAAAGGTCGATCTCCTTCCTTAGACCGAGCAAATTGAAGCCATGGTAGGAAGCATGAAGGTTCAGAAGAAACAGAGAATTGAAAGAGATGATGGCAAAGACGAAGACGACATGATAAGTAGTCAACCTTCCAATACGAGATTGTTGGAAAAACTATTTCTTACTATTTCTTCACCCGATACTTTTTCAAAAAAACTCTCCACCAATCTCCTTCTCCTTTCCAAAAAAAAAATCAATCAACTCTTTCTCTTCCTTTCATCCCCATCTCCCTCTATATCATGAGCCTATAAATCACCAAAACCAAAATAATCCCATCTCTCTCTTCGTCATCTTCCTCTTCATCTCATAAATTTCTCCAAACATAGTACACAACTAGCACAAACCAAACTCATAAATCACAAACACAAGCCAAATCCACAAATCACAACCGCTTCCATTACAACACCCTCCTTTGCTGTAAGAGGATGAAAAGAGAGATAGATGAGGTGAGAAGTCAATTTTTTTTTTTTTTTTTTTATTGACTCCACCCATGATTAAGTAGAGGAAGAAGAATGCTTGAAATAACCAGATCTAAAGTCACAGCTCCACCATGGACTTTGTTCTTCACGGTTTTAGCTTCACCGTGGACTAGATGATACTTTACCTTGTGATTTTGGTCAGAGATAGTGAGTTTTGCAGAACATGGGTCGTTTGTTTTTGAGAAAGAGGTGAGGGTTTGAATTTTTGGTTTTATCCTAACATGGTTACTGTACTGACCATTCGTCTTAAAAGCCATGGTCAAAATGGTTTACAGCTAAGCTATTTAGATTTCTTTATTTTTTATTTATTTGTAGTCGTACTTGTCACTTGCCAATAATAAAGAGTTCAAATATTTTAATGGCATAAAGTTATAATCATATTCGATGTTAAAGATATTTTTATATTGACTATTGCACTAAAAAATATTTCAAATGGTAAATATTTTTTTTTAGTCTATAATAAATTGCTAGAAATATCATTTTGTTTTTAAGCCTCCTTTTTTAGAGATTTTTCAATCATAACATCCGCTCTTGATGATAGTTCTTTATCATCATACCAAGACATCAATCAATACCTTCTAAAAAAAAAGAAAAAAAAAGACACTAATCAGTTTTTGGTGTAGGTGGAAATTGAACCCCAGATCTCTTATTCAACCATCAGAAACTTTACTAGTTGAGCTAACTGGAACTCACTTTTAAGTCTCCTTTATACTTGACTATCTTCGGATATTTTAAATTTTAAATCAAGATCGTTAATTTATATATATTTATTTTATTTATTTCATATTAATTAATTACTAAATTAATTATATATGACATTATTGTGGTTCGACCTCAGTCAAACCCAGGTCCAACCTTAAAAACCTTGAACCTCTTTCTTTACCAGGTCTAAAAACCAAGCCACATTTCATTTCAATTTTGAGACCCTCCATTCCACCATGTAATATGTATGTCATGTTTCTCTCTTCTTTTTTTGTCAACCTATTCTTCTTCTTTGTAATTTTTTTTTTTTTTCATTATTTTTAGGTTCATATTATAATTGTAATATTCTAGAAAATGTAGTTGTTATTATTATTATTGGGTAAAGATTTGGGTCTGGTATTGATATATTATTTAAAACATCTTAAAAAAATTATATGAATTTTGACCAATAATATATAAAGAAATATATGTCTCTATATTAAATTGGACTATTTTAATTAATTTTTATATTTGTACTAATTTAATATATTTATTTATATTTTGAATTGGACTATTATTATTTCAAAACCTTTTAAATTGGACTATTTTAGTTAATTTTTTATTTATTTATACTAATTTAATATATTTTTTCACGTAAGGCTTTCTTTCTATGTGAACAAATTTCAAATCCATTTCATGGGTTTGTCTTAGATTTTTAAGACTGTTTAGCACTGTCAACAACATTGAATAAGTGATAACTTAAATTCTTCATTCATTGTTGGATTTTTTTTTCATAGTCAATAATTTTCCCATGTATCGCATGGGTTAGCGACTAGTTTCTAATTAAATGCATGCCAGCTCATGTGTCATGGCAATCCAATACCTGTGAGTCTGTGACATCTATATTCCTTTAATCTTAATGATTTGTTTTGATATATTTGGTATTTCAAGTGTTGTATGAATATAAAAGCAAGCAATCTGTCATAAGTGATAAATATATATATATATATATATATATTTATATTTATATGTATAACAATTGTTAATATGGCAAATTGTAAAAAAAAAATAAAAAAGTGTTCCTCACGTACACTAAAGTAAGGTGTGCGCCATAGTTGCAGGCCTTTTCATTGAATATTTCAGAGAGCTATTTTCAACCTACAACCTGAGCCAACTAGATGATTTTCTTGGGTCAATCTCTCAAGTTGTGACCAAATCAATGAATACAGAGTTGCTGAGGGTTTTTACAAGGCAGGAAGTTGAAGTTGCCTTAAAGCAAATGGCACCCTTGAAGGCTCCGGGTCTAGATGGCATGCCCCCCATTTTTTATTAGCGCTATTGGAGCTCCATTGGTGATGATGTATCTTGTGCAGTGCTGTCTTGCCTAAATTCAGGTACTATCCCAGCTAGCTTAAATCATACTTATATTACTCTTGTTCCAATATCAAAAAGCCCTGAAAGAGTTACTGAATTTAGACCTATTTCCCTTTTTAATATTCTTTATAATTAATATCCAAAGTGTTAGCTAATTGGTTGAAAAGCTTGTTACCATATGTTGTATCAGAATCACAGAGTGCTTTCCAATCAGATAAAGCAATTTCGGATAATATCCTAGTTGCCTTTGAAACACTATACCGTATGAAGATGAAGAAATTAGGCAAAGAGGGGTACATGGCTATGAAGTTGGATATGAGTAAGGCCTATGATAGGGTAGAATGGATCTTCCTTGAGAGTTTAATGTTCAAGTTGGGCTTTCATGAAAAATGGGTAGGGATGGTGATTTCTACGGTGAAAACTATCTCTTATTCCATTCTAGTTAATGGCGAACCACAGGGGAATATTCAACCAACAAGAGGGATTAGGCAGGGAGATCCCTTATACCCCTACTTATTTATGCTTTGCTCTGAAGGACCTAATGGATTGCTCCAAAAATCTGTGGCTGCTGGTGATCTTAGAGGTTTCTCTTTATGTAAGTATGTCCTGCAAATCTCTTATCTTTTTTTCGCTGATGATAGTTTGATCTTTTGTCGAGCAAAGATGGGTGATGTGCAAACTATCCAAGCTATTTTATCTATGTATGAAAAGGCTTTAGGGCAGAAGGTGAATGGCCTAAAGACAAACTTATTTTTTGGGAAGTCGGTTTCTGATAACACTAAAAATGCTTTGAAAGATTTCTTGGGTGTTCCAAAAATAAAGGAGTATGAAAAATACTTAGGACTTTCAGCAATTGTGGGTAGAAATAAAAAGGAGAGCTTAATGTATATTAAGGAAAGGATTTGGGGTAAACTTTAAGGGTGGAAAGATAAACTCTTGTCACAAGCGGGGAGAGAAGTCTTATTGAAAGCCATTGTTCAGGCCATTCCAACCTTTGCGATGAGTTGTTTCAAGTTGCCCATGAGTCCTTGCCACGATATTGAGGTTATGATTAAAAATTTCTTTTGGTGGTAGTGTGGCAAGAGGAGGAAGATCCATTGGAAGAAGTGGGAAACTCTTTATCTATCCAAGAGTGAAGGTGGGATGAACTTTAAAGAGTTAAGCAAATTCAATGAAGCCATGTTAGCAAAGCAAGTTTGGAGATTGATTCATGATAAGGAGTCCCTCTTCTATCGGGTGTTTAGGGCAAAGTTTTTCCCTTTAGGTGACATTTTTTCAGCTCAAGTCAAGTCGGGCTCCTACGCATGGCGCAGTATTTTGAGTGCTCGTAAAGTAGTGGCTGCAAGGGCCAGGTGGAGAATCTGTAATGGGCTTACTACCCGTATATATTCTGATTGTTGGCTGCGAGGTGCGGCTTCAGGTAAGATCTCTTCCCAAATCTCGGATATACCAGCAAATGCCGTTGTGGCTGACCTCTTTGAGGAAAATTCGGGTTGGTGGAATGGGGTGTTGATAGATCAATATTTTTCTCCTTTTGAAGCTCAGAAAATAAAGTCTATCCCTGTATGTATCACCCCTCAAGAAGACATTTTAATCTGGCCAAAGACAAGGGATGGGAAATATTCAGTTAAGACGGGCTACCAACTTCTTCGAGAAATGGAAAACAGTGAGCTGGCTTCGTCTTTAGACTCTGGGGAAAACAAAAAATTCTGGACTGGTTTGTGGAAACTGAAAGTCCCAAACAAGATAAAAACTTTTGCGTGGTGAGCTTGCACAAATTCTCTCCCTACTTTGGATAATCTAGTGAAGCGAAAGGTTGTTCAATCACCCACCTATTCCAGCTGCAGTAAAGAGCTCGAAACTGTGTTTCATGCTCTCTGGAGTTGTGAAAATATCGGCCTGGTTTGGGGAAAATGTTTTGAGGAGTTGCGAGCTATGTCACCCCTATTATTATCTTTTGTTGATCTTTTCGGGTTGGCGTTACAGAACTCACGAGGAGCAGAGCTATTCTACACGATTTCTGGTTTTTATGGACTCGCCGAAATAAAAGCCGAGTTAAAGAGGCAGTGATGCCGCTGGATAAACTCTCGAACCTGGCACAACAGTACCTTTAGGAATTTTAGTAGCTCCGTGGCAAACCTGTCATCAAGCAACCACCAAAACAAACTATCTGGAAACCACTTGACCTGAGCACTCTGAAAACCAATTTTGACGGTATTGTTGAAGACTTGGATGTAGCAGGTATCGGAGTCGTTGTTCGAAACTCCTTGGGTGAAGTTCTGGCAGCATTATCCGAGATCATCCCTCTGCCATTGTCTATTGTTGTTCTGGAAACAATTGCAGCGCGAAGAGCAGTCACCTTTCTTCAAGAGCTCGGCTTGGGGCAGTTCTATCTTTGAAGGAGATTCTGAAACTTTGATCGTGGCAACTAAAAATCAGTGTTTCCACCACCCTTTAGTGGGTCATTTGATTAAAGACATTATGTCTTCAGCTAGTTCTCTACAGTTTTTTTCTTTCTCTCACACACGTCGGCAAGGCAATGGTTTGGCTCATGCTCTAACCCGGACAGCGAGATTTTCTTTTCCTGTTTTAGTCTTGTTGGAATCTAATCCTCCTGACATTCATAAGCATTTTATTTATGAATTTCTAGCAATAAAATAGCCTGGCCAGTTTGGCCTGTTTCTTAAAAAAAAAGAAAGTAAGGTGTGCGCCATGTACGTAAAACAAGGGACCATGTTAGGCACGCCTTTTTCACTTTTGGTGCCTCCTGATCTAAGGCATATGCTTAGCTGAAAAAACTTACAATAATTAAATTCAAAGCAAAAGGTAGTGCAAAGTAGGCCTGTCCACGGGTCGGACCGGGTCGGTTTAGGACCTGTATTCGACCTGGTTGGATCGAGTTCCCAAGTTTCGAACCCGTATTCGACCAAATATTCAGGTCGGATCCGACGTTTAGGATAATCAATTGGCCAGGTCGGAGTTGTCAATTTTTCGAGTCTGGGCCTCAGATTGGGCCAAAATTTTGGACAAAGTTAAAATTATTGTAATTTCATTTTTCTAGGCCTTTTTAGCCCAATTACTCAGTTTGGCAGTTTAACAAACCATATGATTTCATATTTTTTGAATTTCCTATATATTTCAAATTGGGCCTCTTTTTATTTAATTTATTTTGAAATAGGCCTACAAGCTTAGCTTATATTATGAACTATACTAGATCTGTTGGGCCTTCAGGACATATCAATCCCAATATAATTAGGCAGTTTCTCACAAATTTTCACAAATTTAAACTTGGACAGAATAACACAACACAACACACCAAAAAGCCTATTTTTTATTTTTCACTTGTGATCTCTGAAACAATAGAAGCACCTAAGCAATACATATCAACCCAAATATATAAAGTATAAACTTTCCCACATCAACTACAAAAAATAAACACAGCAAAATAGACTAAAGATAGCACAACACAACCTACAAAAACACTAATTTTACCATCTGTGATTTGTTAAACAACACAATAAACACCTAGGCAGTAAGCTAGTAGCTTAACACCTACTAAACCTACCAATCACAACAAATAATATTTCCGGCAACAAATAAATCACAACAAATAATAGTATACTGCAATATTCCAATTAATGGATCTATATACTTAGTACCATAGAGGTAGTTATTGCAAGTTTTTCGGGCAATAAACCATAAGGTAGAAAGTTTTGCTAGTTATACAATGTTCACAGCAATATAATTAGTTACAATAATGAAATATTTCCAAAAAATAGCTTTTGCAAAAGCATTGAATGACTACTCTATAGTTAATAAGTTTATAACTTATAGAAAAGAAAACCTATGGACTAAGATTTCTCTTCTATAAGCATTGAGAGTTGAGTATTGTTAGAAAAGCAATATATCCAAAAAAAGCTTCCAAAATGTTCCAAAAAGCTGCCTTCTTTACAAAATAAATGAACATCCTCCTATAATAGACAAAAAAATATTCAACAAACAATACATTAGCACCAAATACAAGACCAACTAGTAAGGAAACCAAGTTTATAAAAGTAAGGGGCTAAAGGTAGAATCATACCAAGTCAATGATTATTCATCAATAATTAAGGATCGTTTGCCAGAGGTGGAACCCTTGCTTGAACTGGTATTTGCTATTGCACTTATTGTTGGTTGTTGATTTAAAACTAGAACAGAATAGGAAATAAACACAATAGATTAAATTTTGCTTGAATACACGAGACATTCAATACAATTAATGGACAATAAGGTTTAGAATTTAAACATATTACCTAATTCAAGTAAATCCTCCTCCAATGCCTCTACATCATCCCTTGACTGGTGATGAGAAATTGGAACTGTGGCTTGAAGCCAATTTTGTGAACCTACAAGGTTTTGAACCATGAGAGGAGAGAGTGAACTTCGAAATGGATCAAAAATGCGGCCTCTGGTGCTAAATGCTGACTCAAATGTAACAGTGGAAACAGGTATAGCCAGCAAATCCTTAGCCACTTTAGACAACACTTGGTACCTACTACAATTGTCCCTCCACCACCCTAATATCTCAAAATTGACATCCTTTCTACCATCACAGTTTTCAGCCAAATACTTTCAACCTCATTACTACAACCTACAAATTGCTCAACTTGCAAGAAACAGTCATATCGTGAGTGAACCGTCACATACGGATCACTAGCATTACTTTCCAATTTTGTCCTCTCACTCCCACTTTGTTCTTGCACATTTGGTGAATGAATAGAAGAGTAAAAATTATACAACTTATACAAAAAATCTTTCACCTTATCAACCATCACTTCTGCCATTGCATTCCCATAAATCTCAGAAAAAGAAAACTTCAAAAACCTTAATTTTTTTCCATGGATCAAGAACTACAGCAACATACAAAAGAGGATTAATTTTCTCCCCTTTCCCCCAATATTTATCAAATTTAGTTTGCATGTTTGTGGCTGTATTTTTCAAGAGAGTGTTTTGTGATTTAACTAAATTAGAAATACTCTCTTGAATAACAAAGATCTCATCATAAAAGGCATTTGAAGTAACATACAAAGAACCGGAGAACTTTTTTGTTGCATTATAAAAGAGCCTTAAGAAAGTCACAAATGCCCTACAATTTTGGAAATCACTCATACAAGGAGATCCCAAACCACCACTATCTTCCTTGGTCCTAAAATACGACAAATAACCATCATCTTCAAAATCCATTCGAAGGAACACTTTCTCAAATTTTTTAGTAGTTTCTAACATAAGGTAGGTTGAGTTTCACTTAGTAGGTACATCTAGACAAAGAAGACTTTTGTACTCCATACCTAACCTCTCCATAAAACTCCTAAAAGTTTGATTTCTATTGGTGAGGACTTCACATACCTCACAGCTTCATGCACCTTAGCAACAGATGCATCAATCTCTTTCAAACCCTCACCCACAATGAGATTTAGGATATGGGCACAACACCTCATGTGCATGTACTCATTTCCTAAAACTGTCCCCTTCCAATCTTTAGTCACCCTTTGCAAAAATTTAACTGTTGTTAAATTTGAGCTAGCATTATCCACTATCAAAGTGAATATCCCATCAATACCCCACTCACACAAAGACATCTCAATCTTTCTACCTATAGTCTCCCCCTTGTGGTCTTCAACTTGACAAAAATTTAAAATTCTCTTATGCAATTTCCAAGCATCATCAATAAAGTGACATGTGAGACACATATAATTTAAATTTTGAATAGAAGTCCATGTGTCCGTAGTGAGATACACCCAACAACCCTTCAAGGATTTCCTTAGCTTCTTTCTCCCTCACTATTATAAACCCTAATCACATCTCTAGCCATAGTTTGATGAGATAGGATATCCTTTAAACGAAGCTTAGGTTGTAAGTTAGTTACATATTTCTTAAACCCATACCCCTCGACACACCTAAAAGGCAACTCATCAATTATAATCATTTCGACCAATGCCTTTCTAGAAGCCTCGACAGAAAAGGTGGTTGACACAAGTTGGAACCCATCTTCTCCATCCTTTTTGGGTTCAAAAGCTAATGTTTTCTGCCCTTTAACTAGATCTTCTCCATTAGGGTTCTTGGGACAATTTGGCACATGAGCTAACAAATTGCTAGTACCACAACTCTTACTATCAGCATTATACGATTTTTGGCAATAATTACAAGTAGTCTTAGTTTTACTAGTATCACTCTCTCCTATCTTTATTTTTTCAAAATGGCCCCAAACAACTGACTTTTTCCTACCACTACAAGTACCACTAACAGGAACTATCATACTCACTTTGCATGGTGGAACTAGGGGCAACTCAGCAGCAGCAATTGTTTCAGCTTGGGTAGCAGCAGAAACTTCGACTTATGTGGGAATAACACCATTAGCTTGTGTATCAATTGGTGTTTGGACAGCGGGTTCATTAGTGGAGGTTTCCATGACCTAAAAAAATTAAAGATACGTATTAGCAAACTATAATAACAAGTATAATTGATGGCTTTAATAATAATAATAATAATAACCACACAAACCAAAAAGGAAAAACATTATCCTACTTATGCAAAAAAAAAAAAACCCAAATACAAACAGCATAAGCTTGAAATTTTATTTAATAATAAAAACCAAAACAGTGATGCTCAAAATTGATAAAACAATAACAAAATGTCAATAACAACAAACACTGAACACAAACATAATATATGATTTATACAACAGATTACACCATATTGGTCTATTATCCTTAACAAGCATCAACTCAAATAGAAAAAGAAAAAAAAATCTCAACTTAAACTCTAAACACAAACATAATACATGATTTACATAGCAAATTAAATTCTAAACACTAACATAATATATGATTTATATAGCAGATTAAACACTAAACACAAAAATAATACATCATTTACATAGCAAATTAAACACTAAACACTAACATAATATATGATTTACATAGCAGATTAAACACTAAACACAAACATAATGCATGATTTACATTGCAGATTAAACACTAAACACTAACATAACATATGATTTACATAGCAGAATAATCACTAAACACAAAATATATGATTTACAATTGATTATTACAACCAAGCATATTATATGATTTACATAAAAGATTACACCAGATTGGTCTATTATCCTTATCAAGCAACAACTCAAACAAAAAAGGAAAAAAAAAAATCTCAACTTAAACACTAACCACAAAGGAAAGCAAAAACCATACCTTAAAGAAAATTGTGGGTGTATGAGTTTTGAACTTAAAGGCAAAAAACCCTACTTGGAGTTGGCTTTCAATCCTGCATAAAATTAAAAAAAGATCAAAATTGATTAAAAAAAAGAACAAAGAACAAAAGTAAAATAGTTTGGGTTTCAAGGTTTTTTTTAGTTAGGGTTTCATATTATAAATCTTGGGTTTATTTGATTTTAACATTGGATTTCCAAAACAAATGAAAACAACGAGACTAACAAAAAAAAAAACAAAAAAAGATAAGAAAAAAAGAATACCTAAGCGTTTGGAGTACATAGCGATGGGGTGAGGACTAAACACCAGCGGCAGCTACGCTGTGGAGGGAGAGCTGGGTGGACAACGGTGGTGGCGGCGGCTAGGCATTGGAGGTGAAGCTCTCTCTTGGAAACTTGAATTTGAATTTTCCTAACTTATAGGCATAAAATTTTGCCCCAATCATTGCGGCTTACAAACTTCAATGACCCTTTTTCTGATAACATGCATACCTCAATCCCTCGCTTAAGCATTCTTTCCATCAATTGGGATTTAAAAAATTTTAAGCCTTATTTCTACTAATCAATTTTTCCTTCATAATATAAACATATTTCATATTTTGTACTGCAAATACGATTACTGTTTACATGATTGAAATGTGAAAATTTAAAAATAAAATTATATGTTGGAGCTAGCCTTGAAAATTTTAAAATAAAATTAATGGTTCCATTGGATAAATTTCATCAATAGATAAAAAATGTTGTCTAATACACTATAAAAGTCATTTAAACTAAAGATTGAAATCCAAATCCTTCTCTTTAAATTCGTTTATCCAATATAATCATTAATGACATTGCCATAGGAGGCAGTGCAGAACAAATATAACAAATACATTCGAAATTGAAATCCATTAATTAAGAATGAGAAAATTGGATGTTGCAATATGGGCAAATGCAGATAACAGATTTCTGAAAACAAAACAGTTTGTACATATGGAATCAAAATACCTTGCTTGAAGAAACACGCAAATGTAGTAACTCAAATTCGCCTTTGTCCATAGATGGTGGTATAAAGAGGGCACACTGGACAAGGAAAAGAACATCATAACAAAATGGAAAGGAACAGTTATCTTTTCCAATTGATAGAATACAAAAAATTTCACATATAATAAAGCAATATGTAGATTAAAAACTTATCAAAATTGTGATTCAGATCAGAAAGCAAGAAAAGGAACGAAGCAGGGATGAAATCTGAGATAAACGACAGCTTAGCATTGTAGTTTAGTTGTACATTGTAGCTTAATGAAATGTTGTAGTTTAGTGACTTGTAGTTTAGTGATGTATTTAAGTGAGAAGTGTTCACACGTGACTTGACTGACAAACACACGTGTTGTAACTGTACCCGCATAGTTTGGGATATTTTGTTTGCTCTGTTTTCTGTATTTAGTCACAGATTCATGTATAGATTCATTTAGTTGAGTAATATACAAATTTTTCTTCATTCCAAAACTCTCTCTAGCTTGAGCTTCCTCTCTTCTTTCAATACTTGGCTCTCTGTACTTTCTTATATGGTATCAAAGCTTGACCCTTCGTTAATGGCGTCAAATACTACTTCTTCTTCTTCTACACGAGAGCTTTCTCCATTGGAAGATCCTAGAAGCCCGTTTTTCTTGCACCATGGTGAATCTCTTGGTGTGATCTTGGTTGTTCAACCGCTCACTGAGGATAATTACCCTAATTGGGCCAGAGCAATGAGGATGGCTCTAGATGCTAAGATTAAGCTCGGATTTGTAGATGGCTCCATCACTGCATCAATGGCAGTTACACTACTTGAGAAAAAGTCATGGTCAAAGAGCAATTCAATTATCTCATCATGGATCTTGAATTCAGTTTCACCTCATATTACTGCTAGTGTCATTTACAGAAACACAGCTTTTAAGGTCTGGAATGCTCTCAAGAATCAGTTTTTACAAGCAAATGGACCAAGGATTTCTCAACTTCAAAAGCAAATTTCCACTGTGATGCAAGGAGATTCTACAGTGACAAGCTTCTTCACTGATCTTCAAAGCTTCTTGGGATCAATTTTTAAATTTAAGGCCTTTGCCATCGTGTTCCTATGGAAAATGTACTTGTGGTGTGAATGAGAAGATTATGCATCTTCACCACCAAGATTCAATCATGCATTTTCTTAATGGATTGAATGATTGTTACTCACAGGTCAAGACTCAAATTCTCATGATGGAACTTGTTCCATCTGTGGATAAAACTTTTTCTTTGGTAATCTAGGAGGAAAGGCAATGATCTTCCAGTATTCATTCCATTCCTTTAGTTGAATCCACTGCTCTGGCTGTCAAGAATCAAGTCTTCAATTAAGGTTCTTTTCCTAGCAAGATTTTCAAAGGGAATGTTGGAAAGGGAAGGCCTATGTGTAGCTATTGTGGAAAGGTTGGGCATATCAAGGAGAAATGTTATAAGCTTGTTGGATTTCCACCAGGCTACAAGCAAAAGGGAAAGCTTCCTATGGCTAATCAAGTCATGATGGATTGTGATCAAGCTCAGAATGAAGCTGTGCATCAGAATAACAATTTCTCTTTCACTCCAGAACAGTATCAGCAATTGATTTCCCTGTTGAATTCTCATGCATCCAATTCTGGTAGTTCCAATGAAGCAATTCACATAGCCAATTTTGCCCTCTTAGGTATCTCTGATGATCTCCTGCAAAACTCAATATGTTTGAGCATACAACACTCTTTTTTTGCTGTCAATCCTTCAAATAAAACAGCATATAGTCAAGACACTTGGGTTCTTGATACAGGTGCCACAGATCACATAGTTCATTCAGTTGATTTGTTCACTAAAATTACTAGTTCTATAAACTCTTTTGTTCAATTGCCTAATGGTGAAAGAGTTGTTGTCACACACATAGGAACCATTCAAGTAACTTCTAGTTTAATTCTTGAAATTGTACTATGTGTTCCTTCTTTCACTTTCAACTTGATATCCATTAGTCAACTAACCAAAAGTCTATCATGTTGCTTCATTTTTCTGTCCAATATATGTTTTATACAGGACCTTTCTTGTTGGAAAACGATTGGAGTGGGTAAGCTGCATCATAATCTCTATTTGCTACAATCTTCAGAATCTTGCAAATCTGTTTCAACTGTATCTTCTATCTTAGGATTTGTTTTCAATTCTTTTGCAAATAATGTTGTGGATGTTCCTGTTACCACAAAGTCCTATCTTTGGCATCTTAGATTAGGTCATGTATTAGATGCTAAACTTCAGGTCCTGTATGATATTCTCCCTGATGTAAGCACTATACATAGCAATAAAGATTGTGCCCTTTGTCCCATTGCAAAACAGAAAAGACTTCCTTTT
This sequence comes from Quercus lobata, assembly GCF_001633185.2. Classification (NCBI taxonomy): domain Eukaryota; kingdom Viridiplantae; phylum Streptophyta; class Magnoliopsida; order Fagales; family Fagaceae; genus Quercus; species Quercus lobata. The sequence goes on along the minus strand of NC_044906.1, from coordinate 40,855,755 downwards.
CCTTCTTTTAATCATTTGTCTGATAATGCCTTTGATCTCATTACTGTGATGTTTAGGGCCCTTTTGCAAAACCTACTCATAATGGTTTTAGGTATTTCCTTACCATTGTTGATGATGCAACTAGATCAACATGGGTCTATCTTATGCAATCAAAATCAGAAACTAGGCCCTTATTGATTTCTCTTTACAAAATGATCTCAACACAATTTCACACCAATATTAAAGCAATTAGAACTAATAATGCTCATGAATTTTTCCTAAAAGACTTCTTTGCTGATCATGGGATTATGCATCAACATTCATGTGTTGCCACTCCAACAAAATTCAATTGTGGAAAGGAAACATCAACACATTTTAAGCATTGCTAGAGCATTAAAATTTCAGTCTAATGTGCCCCTTTCCTATTGGGGTGAATGTGTTTTGACTGCTGTATACATCATTAATAGACTGCCCTCTTTCATTTTAGAAAATAAAACCCCCTTTGAGAAACTTTACAATAAACCACCTTCCTTTGTTCACTTAAAGGTTTTTGGTTGCCTTTGCTTTGCCTCCACCTTATCCCATAACAGATCTAAGTTTGATCCTAGATCTGTTCCTTGTGTTTTTCTAGGATTCCCTTTTTGTGTCAAAGGCTACAAGTTACTTAATCTGGTCACCAAGAACATCTTTGTCTCTAGAGATGTCACCTTTCATGAGACTATGTTTCCTTTCATTTCATCCACTTGTTCTTCCTCACCTCACTCAAATATCACTTTTCCTTACCTTTTTCCTCCTCTAGATACCTCTACTGCCTCACAATTACCTTATTTGATTATACTCCTGCATCAAATTTTGAATCTATCATCCCTCAGCCTATTCCTAATCCTGGATTTCCTACTTCAACTTCTAATCCTTTACTAAATTCTTCTTCACCTGATGAATCTGCTTCTCCATCCTGTGATTTTCCACTTCCTGTTTCTACTGAAAATTCTAGTCCTCCCATCACTAAACCTATTGTTATCCCTTATGTTCCCTCAACTCCATCTTTGAGAAAATCCACTAGAGAATCTAAGACTCCTTCCTATTTGCAAGACTATAAGTGCAGCAATGTTATTACTGATCAGTTTGATCATTCCAATCATGCCATCAAGTCTGGTTCAGCCTCACACACCTCAGGTACAAAATACCCCTTATCTATTTTTCTTGGTTCTTCTACTTTGTCTCCCTTCTATGCCCATTTTTGCTCTCTTATCACTGCTGTTTCTGACCCAAAATCACATCATGAGGCTGTCCAAGATCCCAAATGGCAGAATGCAATGGCTGCTTTAGAATCTAACCAGACTTGGTCTCTCACTCCCTTACCATCTCATAAAAGGGCTATTGGGTGCAAATGGGTTTATAAAGTGAAGTATAAAGCTGATGGCACAGTGGAGAGGTATAAGCCACGTCTTGTGGCTAAGGGGTTTACACAGCAGGAGGGCTTGGACTTCACTGAAACCTTTTCCCCTGTTGCTAAAATGACCACTGTGAAAACATTGCTTGCCATATCTGCTGTGAGGGGTTGGCACCTAACTCAGCTTGATGTAAACAATGCTTTCCTTCATGGAGAGCTTCATAAGGAAGTTTACATGCAGCTGCCTCAAGGATTCCATAGCAAGGGGGAGAATATAGTGTGCAAGCTTAACAAATCCTTGTACGGCCTTAAACAGGCATCAAGGCAGTGGTACTTAAAATTTTTATCCACTATTCTCAAATGTGGATTCAAATAGTCAAGGTCTGATTACTCCCTTTTTACCAAGAAGTTCAATCAATCATTCATAGCACTTTTGGTCTATGTGGATGATATTCTTATAGCCAATAATGATATTGATGCTGTTGAAGAGCTTAAGGTGTTCCTAGATCAAGAGTTTAAGCTAAAGGATCTTGGAAACTTGAAATTCTTCCTTGGCCTTGAAGTGGCTAGATCAGATAAAGGCATTTCCTTATGTCAAAGGAAATATGCGTTGGAAGTGCTCAAAGATGCAGACATGACAGGATGCAAGCCTAGCAAAGTTCCTATGGAGCAAAACTTAAAGTTGAGCAAATACCATGGGGAGCTGTTACCTGATCCTAGTGTTTATAGAAGACTGGTTGGCAGGTTGATATACTTAATTATTACCAAACCAGATATCACATACTCAGTGAACAAACTAAGTCAATTTATGTCAAAACCAAGAAAATCTCAGTTGGATGCAGCCTATAAGGTGTTACAGTACATTAAGGGAAGTCCTAGACAAGGTATTTTGTTATCATCCAACTCAGATTTGCATTTAAAGGCATTCACAGATGCAGATTGGGCATCTTGTGTTGACACTAGAAGATCAACCACTGGTTATTGTGTCTTTTTGGGTAATTCTCTGGTTTCATGGAAGTCTAAAAAGCAGTCCATAGTCTCTAGATCTTCTATAGAAGCAGAGTATCGAGCCATGGCAATGACTGTGTGTGAGATGACTTGGATATTAGCCTTGTTGAAGGATTTAGAAGTGTATCATCCAAAGCCTGCAATGCTGTTTTGTGATAACCAAGCAGCTATATATATTGGTGAGAACCCTGTGTTTCATGAGAGGGCCAAACATATAGAAATAGATTGTCACTTGGTTAGAGATAAGGTTCAAGATAAAGTCATCAGATTGTTTTTCACTCCTACTCACTCAGAGCTAGCTGATCTTCTTACAAAGGTGCTTAGCGGTCAACAATTGAAGGCTTTACTTGCCAAGATGAACATTGTGAATATTCACAATCCTGATTGTCATCTTGAGGGGGAGTATCAAAATTGTGATTCAGATCAAAAAGCAAGAAAACGAATGAAGCAAAAGAAGAAAGAAGTGCAGGGATGAAATCTGAGATAAACGACAGCTTAGCATTGTAGTTTAGTTGTACAGTGTAGCTTAATGAAATGCTGTAGTTTAGTGACTTGTAGTTTAGTGATGTATTTAAGTGAGAAGTGTTCACACATGACTTGACTGACAAACACACGTGTTGTAACTGTACCCGCATAGTTTGGGATATTTTGTTTGCTCTGTTTTATGTATTTAGTCACAGATTCATGTACAGATTCATTCAGTTGAGTAATATACAAAGTTTTCTTCATTCCAAAACTCTCTCTTGCTTGAGCTTCCTCTCTTCTTTCAATTCTTGGCTCTCTGTACTTTCTTATAAAACTCCCTGGCCGACTGCGTAAAACTAGTTGGTACCTGAAAAGCAATGTCAATCTGCACAATAAAAATGACAATCAATTGAAGTTTGCACAAACTATCATAGCAACCAAATATGTTCAGTCCCAATTAAACAAAAAACAACAAAAATGAGAGAAAGAAAACTAGTAAAATGAAAGGTAAAATACCAACAATGAAGTCAATTAGTTTTGGCATGAGTAATACCAAAGGAGAGACACAATAAACTAAAATTAAGATATTACCAAGTGATGCTTATTTTGACTCAAGTCCATTGCTAGAATTTAGATTAGAAAAACAATTGAAGAATCAACAACAGAGAACTAATCTCTATCTAATATTCAATAGATGCAACTGGGATCACTCTTTTTTTTTTTTTTTTAATTATAAATTAATAATTACAAACGGGGAGGGAGGATTTGAACCCTCAGTGTTTCTATTTAAAATACCAGAAGATACTAACCAGTTGAGCTGCAAGGCTCTTGGCTATTCTTAATTGTACTTCAATCAATAATTCTGTGTTAGTCAAACAAATATATGCGTGTATGTGTATTTTACATAACAAATATTGTTGTGGAGGATAAAAAAACCCCAGGAATGTCAACAACAGTTGGAATGCATTTGCAGATCAAGTTTCCATCGTATTCTGGATACCTTATAAAAGATGAAATTGATATATTTGGATGTGTACTATTAATTTACACACAAAAATAAAACTATGGTAATTGTAATTGTAATGACCCTAAATAATTTTGAATTTCCTCTTCTTTCTTTCACTTTCACTTACCAATGAACAATCCACATCATTAGTAACTCCAACTCAAACAACAAACTTACCACTCAATAACAGAGAGACAGTGTGTACCCACATCATTCATCTTCAATATGGTGTAACAGCGAGTACTAAAGTTGTTCTATACGACCTGTCGTTTTTACTGCTTAAACAATTTCAGCTTAACCATGCAGTCTATTTAATAAAACGGTGTTTCGTTGTCCCTTCAAAACAATAATTTTAATAAAAACGGTGGGTCGTCCTCCGAGGATCACATCTGACATCCCATCCAACCGACCCAAGAAAAACAACGATCACAAGACTAGTAGAGTTTTAGTTTAAATCCTTTTCCTTTGCCAAAAAGGATTAGGAAATTTTGTATCCAAATTTTCACTAGGAAATACTTATTGCTCTCTTCTTCTATATATATTGCTAGTTATTAACTCTTGATTCTCATAACAAAACATTGCTCTCTCGCTCCTGAGAAAACAAAAAAGCCATCACTGTTTTCTTTTAATCTCTCTATGTTTTTTAGTATTTACCATTCTTTATAGTTATGGGTTCAACCACAAGAAGGGAAAGTTGTGAGATGAAGAAGAAGAAGAAGATGAAAACAGATATTTCTCTGTTAGAGAACATGGGTATTCATGATATGGCGGGGCATACTATTGCTCCCAATTGGACTCCATTTGACGCCTTGGTTGAGGCCTCAATCGTAGCTAGAAAGAAACTTCACAAGTTTGTTAGGCTCTTCGAAGAAAAGTCCCTCAAGAAGCCACTCTCTGTGGAAGAAGAAACCCCTATTGTTGTGACATTGCCTGTTCGAAACAAGTGATCAAGATTTGGAGACCAGGATGATGATGATGATGATGATCAAGACTGTTTTTTTTTTTTTTTTTTTTTTTTTTTTTTTTTTGCGATTTTGTAAATTCAATTTTGTAAGGTTGAATTTTATCAACCATCTTGTTGGCTTTATTCCGTGCCAAATTTGCTTGTATTTTAGCAATTAGTAATCCTGTATTTAGGTGGGAATCATGTAAGGGTAGTGTGTGAGAGAGTGTGAAGAAATGCTCAAGATTGTGCAAAGAAGCAGGGACTCATGACTGGGTCTCGTGGGTGGCTCGCGGCTTGCAAGCCGCCAGAAGTTGCACACGTGCCAAGCATGCCAAAAGTTGAAGAGTCACGCCAACTGTTGCATTACAGGACAAAAGTCCCAGGCTGGCCAGGCCATTAGCTCGCTGCTTGAACTCATGACTCCACCCAGTTGCGAGGCCAAGTCACTAGAACACCCTATTTGGGAAAAACTGAGTTTTCACATTCCTTCTCACCCTACTATATATATACCCTTATACCCACGATATTCAGAGAGCTTCCAGAGAGAATTTTGAGAGAGAAACCCTAGAGAAAAATAAGATTGATTCATCCACAATCTTCACATAGAGACTTTTCAAATTCCTCTACTCTCTTCCTCTCCATTGTCAAATCCTTGAGATATATTACCAAAACCTTTTCTCACCATACCTATATCTGTGAGAAGGCCATTTGGTGTTTGGGAAGCAGTTAAGAAGGGACCAATTTCATATTGGTTGATGTTATGGTTAAGTAGCGGAATTCGACAAGCTAAAAAAGAAATAGGTTCGGCGTAACCTCGTTGGAGTAGGAGCTTGGAGGACTTAGGTAATTGGGTAGATTAGGCTTGTGAGAAGGCCATTTGGTGTTTGGGAAGCAGTTAAGAAGGGACCAATTCCATATTGGTTGATGCTATGGTTAAGCAGCGGAATCCGACAAGCTAAAGAAGAAATAGGTTCGACGTAACCTCGTTGGAGTAGGAACTTGGAGGGCTTAGGTACATTGGGTAGATTAGGCTTGGAGGGTCTTCTACTATTCATGTATCCCAATTACATTCTTTAGTGGATTGTTTACCGCTTGGAGGGCGGCGAAGAGGTTTTATGCCAAGGGCTTCAGTTTCCTCTTCGATAACACATCGTGTGTTGTCCTTGTGTTTGCATCTCTCTTCCCTTAATATTTTCCATTTAATTTCTGATGTGGATGTGATTTTATTTGGTTTAGATTGTTTATCAATTCTGTTTTAAGCTTATGTTCATATTCCGCACATTAATTGTTTGACATTAAGCTTGAATTGGTAATTTGTAATTTGAGGGTCTAAACGTTCAAGGTGTTTCATACACTTATGGAACTTTCAAATTTTTATTTCAAGGTTGTAATTCAATTCTTTTAGTGGAAAATTGAGTAAGAGCTTGTTAACATTTTACTCAAACGAGTTTGAAATTTGTAGAGAGAACAAAAGCTATTTTGCGGGATTTTCTATATACAGACTATAGCATGATAATTTGAAGGAATTATTTTTCTTTTCTTTTTGGTTTCATATTAAAAAGATGAATAATCAAAGTATGGATAAGTCTAATATCTATAATAACACTAAGTAAGTCTTTGCAAAAAGCGTAAATTGTTATATTGAAATACCTAAAAGCAAATGGCTTCTCTAAGAAGTTATTATATTCTTAGAATTTTTTCCAACATTTATTTTCCTTGATACAAACAGCATGAAAATGTATAAAACTAATTTTGAATTTTATGTAGTCATTTGTATTAGTTAACCTATCATTGTTTGTCCTAATATTATATATGAAATTTTAATAATGTATCTTAACCATGTATATTGCTTCAGTTTAATTCTAGAAAATAAAATAGAGTTTAATGTTAATTTGATCCTCATTTGTGTTCAAAGCTGAACCCTATTTGGCACACCAATCAAAATTGATCAATTGGTTTTGATCCCTTCTGTCCATTCTTAGTGAACAACAAAAATTTTTAAGGGGTTTTGGTAGTTTTTACTCAAAAACATGTTTATAAACTAGCTTTTAAGACTTGGAAGATTTAAAGACATTTTGAAACTTACTTTTGAAAACAAACTCCAATTTGAAATCAATTTTCCTTTTAAAAATTAGATTTGAAAAACTACTTGGAAAGTTGCCTTTGAATCAAGCCTAAAGATTGATGGGATTTGCAATACTAGCTAGAGAGCTAGCATGCAAAGCCGTATTCAAATAAGAAAAAATTCATATAAACTCAAGCTTGTACATGTAGATTATAAACCAAACTTTGAACCCACAATCTTTGTAATCAATATTAAGACTCTAGCAATTCCATTTACTATATAAACATCATGCATGGATATCAAATTTACTTCAATTCAACTCTAACCATACATGTATAAATTCAGGCTCATGAAAATAGCTACATGTAAAAAGAATCAAATGATTTATTCATAACCATACCCATCCAAAAATACAAATCATCTATACCACCTTTTGTGTTCCATTTTTATACTCAATGAAGAATCCAAGAATTTTTTTCAGAAGGTCATTAAGAAACTAAAATCAAACAAAATTTAATAAAAATGGAACTTCAGTATATTTTGGAATCAATACAAAATAGTTCCTTATTAGTTATTAGTTTTTATTATCTATTATTAATGTGGTTTGCTAAGTTTGTATAACATTTTTATTTTTATGCAATTATTCTTATCTATTTGTCATTGTTTTTATAAAAATATTTTAAACTAAATGAATAAACTTAGCTCACTGGTATTGTATTAATTATTGACCGACACAATCACATTCATCCGTACATAAATAATACATTAAATGTATACTTAATGAATCAAATACTTGAGCAATCACCAACTTTACTTTTTTTTTTCCTTGAAATACTAACTTATAAAAAATTATTATTATAACATGATAACAATACACATATGTAAAAAAATCATTTGTATTTCCTAATTATTAAATTATATGAAGTTTTACTATAGTTATACTATACACGCACACATCACAATTAACACAAATAACATTATAAAAAAATTAAAAAAATAATGCATACAATCAATATTAGACAGTCAGACACACACTCACACACATGTAATATAAATTTATAATAAAAAGAATGACACTCACAGCTCAAAAACACTCACTCTTTACTTTTAAAATCAGAAATATTGAGATAGACAGAAAGAAAAGAGAGATGAGATGAGATGAGATTCATAAGAGAGAGAGAGAGAGAGAGAGAGAGAGATCTGTGTTGTTGTTTGGTTTTAGGTTGTGCTAAAATATGTTTAAGTTGTGCAAAAATATTTTTAAGGGTAAATTAAACTAGTAAAAAAAATATTATATATATATATATATATTTCAAAATTGTGGTATATCATGTCAAGTTCCCCTGTTTATACTTCAAAATTGTGGTATATCATAAGTTCTTTTATTTATTTATTTATTTTTTCATTTTAAACTTTAGTTTAAAAAACACACACACACACACACATGGAAAGTTGTGATTGATGGAGTATAAAGTAAAACATAAAAATTAGTAGAGAGGATTTACATTCTCTATCCAAGCATATTATTCAAAAACTTAAAATAACAAAAACAAATCATAAAACATAAGATAAATAAATAGAAATGAAACATGGAGTCGAGTTTAACTCCTCTCAAGATTTTAATTTTTAAAGTCATTTTTGCTAAGCTTCATATTAGCTCAAGACTCTTTGGTAAGGAAGATGGAGGAATTGATTGATGTGTAAGAACGTGAGCATAAAGCTTGAAATGGTTTGGGGGAGGGTGGGGTAGACGTGGCAAAATGGGTGGATCATGGTTCAGGACAAGTCAATCAGGTTTTTTTAGTCGAAAACGGGTTTGGGTAATAAAAAAAGGTCATTTAAGCGGGTTAGAAACATGTTGAGTCAATCAAATTGCAGGTGTATTTTTTCACATGAATTTTTTTTTTCTTTTTTATAATGTATTTGCCATTTGGTAAGTCATGTAGGAAATTACTTGGTGTAAAATGCATTACTTTGAATTCACCACTCATATCAAGAATGAGTCCAGCTCAACAAATTAATACTTATTCAATAATCATAAAACTATACAAATCCCAACATTGCTAACCAAAACAAATGGCGCAAACACAAAGGGGTCTAGTCTACCCTTTGAAAATCTAATTAAAACAAACACACAAGTTTCATTTCTACACAATATCAACTTCCCAAAACATATAACAAAATTACAAATGCCCTATTGAATAGCTAATTTGAGAAGGAATAAAAACATATAAGAAATTAACAATCTTGAAAACTAATTTCATAATATAATATCAATTGTAGTTAGCACTTTATTTCAATTTGAGAATATAGATCAAAGTTTGATTGTTTACTTATTTATAAGTAGTTTCTTTTATGAATATCATATCATTGTTAAAAAAACACACATACTCCAGGCCTAAGCATCCATAATTTATGTAAATTTCATTGATATATGTGTGGGTTCTTTTTTTTGTAAAACAACACACAGGCCTAAGTAAAGAACCAAGGATCCTGGGCTGATGCTTTATGCTTTAAGAGACTAGGCTTGGTTTATCGCAGTTAAATTGGGCTGATTTCGAACAAAGTGGTGCACAAAGCGCGGATTCTACAAAACATACATACTAACATACAGAAAACATATACACATTGAACAACAAGAAACAGTAAAGAAAATGATATAAAAGGAAGAAAGGTAAATAAAACGTTAGGGATTCTTAGAATAATATGGAATGTTTCATTATTTTCTTAAGTTTGTAATACATCACGCTCACTAGGATGTGTCACAAGGTCCAAGTAAGTTCAAAAATCACAGACTTAAATGGCTCTTTAGGCTTCTAAAACTAGCGAAATTTGAATCCTTTTGAATCCAAATGTATTCTTTAGTGGTTGTTTGAGGATCCCGAATGGTGTTTTCCCTCTCTTTTCTCTTTTCGAATTCTAACAGAGTTTTCTCAAGGATCTTTTTCCTTTAATCCACTATTGCTCTATGCCCTTCATTGTTGGCTGCTCCTCCTTTTATAGTGTCATCCTAGGTTTTCTAGGGTACCATTGATTCCCTCTATTTGCTCCCCTAGGTATCAGAACCAATGTTATGACAGTAACATTGGTGGCTGGTCCCTTCCTCATTCTTCACTATTTCCCTCTTTTGAGGTTCCTTTCTCAAAAGCCCCTAGCTGACTTTCCCATTCTAGGGGGTCCTAGAGGGCTGACCTTTGCTCTTTCTTTTTTCAAGGCTTCTAGATTCCACCTTTTTAGACCCACCTTTTGGCTGCTTTCCCTTCTATCATTTTTCCCCAATGGGCTGATTCCTTTCTATCAGGCTAAAAGATCCCCAGCCACCTTTCTTCATGGTCTATCTTCCTAGGTTCCTCGAGATACAAGACCCTTATTTATGAGTTGTTGGTTCCCAAGTCTTTTGATCATTTTCTGCATCATTGGGTGGCTGATAGGACATATCTGCCTTCGTTCTTCGTGCTCTTGGTCATGCCCCCTTGAACTGTCTCAATCCCAACCTGGCCTTGCTGCACATCCCGAGGATCCTAGGCTCCTGAGAATCCCCAGGTATCATGGTTCAATTTTCTCCCCAGGCTTCTCAGTGATTTTCTTACCTTTGAGGGCTAGGCTGGACTTCTTCTTTCCTTTGTTTCGTGAGATCCAAAGCTTGCCCATTTATGGGCTTGGGTCCCTTCCTATGGGCTCTTAATGGATTTGGGCCTTCCCTTTTTTATTAATGTTTTCTAGATTTCAATCCTTTGTAATGTTTTGGGCTTTGACACAACATTGTGATATTTTGGATATCAACAATATATTTCTTCTTCTCTTTTTTCACACTTATAAATACTTTTCTCATACATTTCTATAATAGATAATTTTCTCATACATGTCTATAATTTACAAGAAATCCGAGTGCAATTCATTGATCCCATGCTTTAGATTGGCCATATTGTTTTGATTCAATGGGACATGCCTAAGGATACGGGCAACGGGACATGCCTAAGGATACAGGCAACACGAGTTCAACATATGCTTTGAGATCCACTTGGAACTATGTCCAGAAGTCGAATGGTCTCGAGATAGATGATGTAGTGCAACTCTGGTCTTTCCGTCTGGACAAAGAAGCTTGTGATGATGCTGCTTCTTCTAATACAAACAAAGGACGGCTCTGTTTTGCGCTTGTGTTGGTTGAGAAAGCAAAGGATGAACAATCAATCTCATGAATCTTTAGTGCTCAAATTTTGCAATGGTTTTTATCTAGATTTTTTTTTAAGTAGTGTTTTTCCAGTTTGTTTGAGACTTCTATTAGGCCCGTGACCATTAAAACTATGGCTTCTTTTATTTTTTTTCCTGAATATAAATCTGTCTTCTTTAAGTTGTCACTATGGGTATGCTTATAGAGAGCATCATATGCATGTACGAATTTTGATTGATAAGCAGTAAATAATTAAATATGTTAGTCCTTAAATTCTAAGGCTCCTTTAAGTTCTTTCTATATGGTTATGAAGGCCTAAGTATTTAGGCTTGCTTCTCCTGACTCTAGCAAAGTAGCAAATTTTTTAACCGACTTGATTTTTTTATTTTTCGCCTTTTGGCCAAGGACTCAATCAAATATGACAAAATCAACTTGATTTTATCTATTGTTGTACCAACCATGGTATGAATTTAGGGAATTTAGTTGTAATTGAGATTCTGTAAATTCAATTTTTATTTCAAGATTGTAATTCAATTCTGGCAAATTGAGTAAAAGCTCGTTAACATTTTAATTAGTCAAATTGGTTTGAAATATGTAGAGAGAGAGAGAACAAAAACTATTTTGCTGAATTTTCTATATACAGGCAATAGCATGATAATTTGAAGGAATTATTTTCTTCTCTTTTCAAATTACATATTAAAAAGATGAATAATCAAAGTAAGGTTAAGTGTCAATACTCTTTGTTATGGAAGATGGAGGAGGTAATTGTTGAGTATGAAGCTGAGCATAGAGCACAAAATGGAAGCTTGAAAAGGTGGGGGTGAGGGGGACGAGTTTCAATAGCTTGAAAATGTGGGACTTTTCAAATGAAAGGGAATTAAAAATGTGAAGTCTAAAGCGAGCCAATGGCTTGAAATGTAGGGGAGTTTCAATAGTAAAAAAAAACTATTAGTAAAAGTAAGATAACAAACTATAAAAGAGTGAAATTAAGGGTCTGTTTGAGATTTATTTTGCTAAAACTAAAAATTTTTTGTTGAAAGTACTTAGATAAAATTAAAATTTAGGTGAAATAGTACAGTATGACCCATGAATAGTACCAAAAAGTACAGTGGGACATGAATAGTTGCAAAAATAAGCTGAATAGTAAAATAAGCTGAATTTTTAATTTGGAGCCAAATGCACATTAAGGGTGCTTTTGGATACCACTTATTTTGTTGAAATTGAAAATTTATTGCTAAAAGTACTGTAGATAAAAATAAAAGTTAGTTGAAATAGTACAATGAAGCCCATAAATAGTACCAAAAAGTGCAATGGGTCCGTGAATATTAGCAAAAATAAGCTAAATAGTAAAATAATTTTAATTTTCTATCTCAATCCAAACGCACACTAAGTACTAAAAGTTGAAGCTACGAGCTCATAACAAGTACAGTTAGGGGGGCCAATTTTGAGAAAATGGATTGGATCTCAATTTTTACTTACTTTAAACAATTTAAAAATAAAAAAAATAAAATAAAAAAGCGGGGGTAGGGGCACTAATAAACACAATTTCTCCCTAGGAAAAGGCTTAGGAAATTTGTATTTTCCCTTTATTCCTGTATTTCAAAGCATTTAAACTCATATTTACCCCTTATGACGTTAGGATAAAAGTTCAAGTTAAGGGAAAAAAAATGAAAATAGAAAAATGAAAAAAAAAAAAAAAAAAAAAAAAGAAAAAAAAAAGAAGGACAACAACAAAGTTGAAAGTTCAAAAACATAGGTCCAAGCAAAAGTGTTTATTGGTATTTTAGAGTGCCGATCAGGACACTCAGAATGCTGATTGGCACTTCCACTCTGGGTTAAAGTGTCGATTAGGGCTTTAACTCAGGATCCTAATTTTCCTCTACTTTGAATCTAGTTTATTTTTAGCCGGATTTTTTCTGATTAGTTTGGAGATGATTACTAGGTTTAAACCACTTTTTAACCCATTTTATGTTAGATTATCCCAAAGATAGAATTTTAATTAATCATCATTTATATGATATAATTAATTAATGAGTGTTGAGGCTCATTTTTGACAAAGCCCAGTAAGAGAAAAGACCCAACAACACGGGCAGACCAAAGTTAGCAAGCAAGAAAAAGCCATTGAACCCAAGTGGCAAGAATGAATGGTTCACGGGCTCATAAAGTGGGTCCCGAGGAAGCAAACAGGCTTGAATGGGCCCGGAAAGAGAGAAGAAATAAACCCATGGGCAGTATGTAGAAAAGCAAGAATGGGCCACAGCAGGCCCAAAGTAATGCAAGTAAAGAAAGTAAGAGGCTAATGGAAGACCCATCAGTGCCAAGGATGATGTATAAAGTAATTGGGCCAGGGAAGCCTAAGAGAGTTAGTAAAGGCCCATAGGAAAACAGGATTGGAAAAGGGTTGAGGAAGCCCAAGGAAAGCAAATGGGCCAAGGATGCCCAAGAGGGAAATGGGACACAAGAGCCCGCAAACAATGTAAGAAAAGGCCTAGTGAACACACTGAGTCACTGGGAGGGAAATAAATGGCAAGCACAAAAGAGGTCCAGCAGGATTAAGTCAAACAACATTACAGCAGGAATAACAGAGTGGTATGACAGGAAAATACTAACAAGGCCACAGAGTGAACACAAAATAAGCCGGGGGAAGGAAGGCCCATGATCCAACAAGGCCCAATCCCCAAAAGAAGCAAGTCATAAAGAATGGTAGATCGGAAAACAACCCACGCCATAAGAAGCCAAAAGTGTACAGCAGAACGTACAGAACAATCTCCAAAACACGAAAAATGCATGAATGGCGGGTGAAGAAGGTGAAGCACGCACGAGACCCAAGCACCACCAGCCTGTACCCAGTCAATATAGGAAGTGGTGGGTCATGGGTCAGAGGGCATGGTCTGGAAGTGGGGAGAGGGAAAAAACCTATTTTGGGATTCTTGCTCAGGCTTTTTTGGGGAAAATGTCCTACTGGGATGACATGCCACCCAAAAGAAACAAGGATGAGTTGGAACCACCAGGTGTATGCCATAAGGGATAGAGAGAGAGAGCACACACACTGTAACGAGTAGAAAAAGCCACAGTAAGCAAACAAACAAAATAGCATTCTTTGTCTGGCAGAGGGGAGCGACATAGCTAGCACAGGTAAGTGGTCATGGCTAAACCACTAATGACCAGTAAGTGGTCGGTAAGAACATCCACACCAGACAAAGGTAGTTAAGGGCTAAAACAGTAAATACCAGTCACAGCAGGCTCTATATAAAGGACCCCTTACTGTGCACTGAGAAGGGTGATTCGAAAAATCACAGTAATAGGAATTTCTAGAGAAAAAATATAACCCAGAAGTAAGCATTGAGAAAAAAAAAAAAAAAAAGTAGGAAGGAGAGGAAAAGAAAAACAAAGAGTTTAGAACGACAGGCATGCACTAGTAGGTTGATTTCCTTTCTCCCTCAATAGCCTTGCTCTCTATAAAAGGCAAAAGATCTGTATTTGGGCATGGACCATTTAGGCATGTTCTCTCAAAGCAATTAATTTCTTCTCTGAGATTACTCGCGTTGAGGGAATGGTTTTTCCCTTCTTGGTTTCAACCCCGTGTATTACTTGGCGTGGCAACTAACGCTTTGATTTTGCTAACTCTTTTTATCCTTCACTTAGCTTATTCTATGTACAAAGAGCCTTTTGTTGCTCACTTTTATTTATTGTGGCTAAAAGTAGTGATTGTGTTTCTTATATCATCTTTATTATATCTACCTGTCATAACTTACTCACAGTGGTTCTGCCTACCATGGGTCTATAATTAAACTCTGGTGAACGGGGTATAGTTTGTGCGCAAGCTAGATCAAAGTGAGTTACAATTGGACCGGTTCCGACTCCCTTACTCAGAACATTTAGGCCAAATATCGCAGGAGGCAACCCAGTCCAACATTGCAAAAAAGGCCCACTACAATGAGTAAAATATTATTTTGGTTCTTAAATTTTTCCAAAAAATTGTTTTTGTCCTTAAACTTTAGATTTTTTTTTTCAATAGTTTAGAGAAAAAAATAAGGACGAAAAAATAATTTTTTTTCAATACTTTAAGGATGAAAAAAAAACTTAAAGTTTAAGGACAAAAAGTGAGACATTTTCAATAGTTTAGGTAAAAAAAAAAAGTTCAATAGTTTAGGAATGAAAACGAACTTTTTAAAGTTTAAGAATAAAAAACAAACTATTGGTCAATTTTAGGAACCAAAATAATATTTTAGCCTTAATTAATTACACAAAAATCATGATACTCTACTGGAAATATATCATGTTTTTAATTACATCCTTGTATTAAACTTAATCTAATGAGATTTTGACATTTAATTAACTGAACTGAATTCTTTGAAGGACTAATCAAAATTTTATGGATTAAATCCTAAGTTCCAAGAATGCATCCTGATCATTAAAAACTTGATATGACTTGATCATTTGATTTGGTGGTTCAATTTTTCCATTCACCATGTCATGACTCATGAGCTCCTATGTATTTTGGAACTCAGTGTTCTCTCATCTAATTTCAAACAACGTTTCTATTCTTTCATGGTTACAATTATCATTTTGTCCTTGATTTATGAGTCGACCTCTAGTTGCAAAATGGGATGTAAACTGATATACTCCAAATTTCATGATAAAGCTGTACTCTTAGGTGAAGTTACAAAGATTTCAATCTAATGCACTACTCCTTTCTACAATGTGTAACCTGGAATTATATTAGCCTTAGACACCCTAAATAGCACCATAAAAATAAAAAATAAAAAATAAAAAAAAGGAAAGAAAATTGACAGAAATAAACCTCAATGAATTGACTTGATACTCCCCAAATTTTGTTCTTAAATCTAATACCTCGAGTTGTGCCAAAATCAAGATAATACACTCACTATTTCAAAATCAACATTACAACACAATGTCCGGATTTATTGATGTCTACTAAGAAAGAGTTTAACACAGGAAATTCAATATTCTTATTGTCAATTTGCATGGTTAAGGGATATTTTCAATGTTTTGTAGGTATTTGGATTATTTTTAGATATTTTAAGGGTATTTCAATCATTTTAGAGATTTGCAAGATTTTTTTTATTTTTTTTATTTTAAAGATTTTTACGGGGGATATTTTTCTCATTTTAAAAGTTTTAAGGATAATTTGATGATTTTGAACAATTTAGGAGAATTTTGATCATTCTTAAAATGTTAGGAATACTTCTACCATTTTAGAGCTTTCTAAGTATTTTAGTTATTTTAGAGGTTTCATGCATAATTGCGTATTTTAGTCATTTTAAAAGTTTCATGTATAATTTGGTCATTTGAAAATTTTAGTGGCAATCTATAGGCTTTGAGGGTAGTTTGACCATTTTTGAGATTTTGGGAATATATATGTCGTTTTGAATGTTTATATTCTCTTAAGACTAAAACTTTTCACTTTTCAAGGACAGATAGAGTACTTTCTTGGTTAACATAAAATGTTTTAGTTTGACTAAGTTTTTCAGCTACCCCAAATGCCTAAAAATGAGAAAAACATATAAAAAATGCTTTACACCAAAACAAGCAGGGCCTCAACCCCTAATATGGCATTTTTCCTCGACAATGTGGAAATAATTTCTGTTTAATCAATTTTTTCAAACCCAAACACTCGAAAATGAGGAAAACATTTTTTGGAAATTCTTTTATGCCGAACAAACAGTGTCTTTATTATAATAAGTATTTCCAGGAAAACATTTTTTGGAAATTCTTTTATGCTGAAACAAACAGTTTCTTTATTATAATAAGTATGATGTATGACCCAGCATATGTGAGAGAGAGAGAGAGAGAGAGAGATGATTAACGGTAAGAAATCAAAACAACAATGGTAAGAACAATGATCATTACATCGAGAGCCAAATTTTTTATTTTGATCCAAGTTAGTTTAATTTTTCTTTTCAAAAGCACATGTAAGAATATTCTAAACCACATTATCCATTCCTTTCTAATGCTTTCCACCCTTTGCTTTGGAGTCAGAAACCAGAGCCTTGATGCAGAGACGTGGCTTGGTATTAACCAGATTTTGTGGCAAAACTGAGACAGCAACCACCAATGACCCGTTGGGTACTCCAGAAAGCGGAAGCAGCTCAACAAGAACCGAAAACTGTATGGTGATGAGGTTGGAACAAGCACAAATAAGCCAGGAGAATGTAAAATGCTTGTGAACAAGTGAGAAATGATAACAGTTTTTTTACCTCTGGAGATTTGAGGTCTACAACTGAATCTGATACAGCACTTTTTACTGCAGCAGCCACAACGCCAAAGCATTTGTTACGGTCCAACAAAGCAAACTTATCAGAACCATTTGAAGTATCTTTCACAATCTTCAACTCTGTCTCCTCTATTCCTCTTCTGTTATAACCAACTGCAAACTACAACATACAGATTTAATTCATGTGACAAAAGTATTGGCTGCTAAGGCTTTGTATGCTTTCTTTTCCTTAGGGAGAAAAAAGGCATAAAGAACATCAAAAAAAAAAATTCCAGTTGCTGATTTTATCTGGCATCATGTAACTCAACATTAGCAAACATGTACCAAACTGGGGAGCAGCCAAGACTAGGAAAAGAAAATAAATAACCCACGATAACAAGGATGGATATAAGAGGTAAAATTGACTACAAATTGCAATTTGCTGACTCAATACAAGTTAATCCTGATGCAAAGAAAGTTGAAGATAACTTTTACAAGCACCTGAGCATGGAAAAAGGAACACTAAAGGGAAGTCTAAGTATCCATAAGCTAGCTTCTGTGATGAATCTTGGTTTCTTTAAGTAGGTTATGCCTTAAACTCATTATTATAATTTTTTTTATAAAAGTTGTTATGTAATAAGGCGTCTGACTTTTAATTTTAATTTTTAGAATAAAAGTAAAAAGGCAAAGCCCAAGTACCCGAGAAGTATAAAAGAGCAACTTCAGAGATTAAAAAGATCAAGGAACTCTAGAAAAGAACAATCAACGTCCCCGATGTTCTGCAGAGCAGGGAAATTCCAATTTCTGCAAACGATCTAGGGTTGTGTTCCCTTCAAATACATCATATCAAACATAAAGACACATCTGAGCTTTGATTGCCTTTGAAAGCACATCTCCAACATGCTAGGAGATCTTTTGCTGAAAGACACATGATCCAAGAGACACCAAATAAAGAGAAAACCATAGACCAAAGATCCCTAGCAACAGAAAATGAAGGAAAAGATGAGCAATATACTCCCCATCTACCATACCATAGCAATTAAAAATGATGATCTTGCCCTTTTGAAGGTTACCTGTGGTAAGAGTAAGAATATTACCATGAGCATCAGTCAAAGCAAAAAAAGAAACTTTCCAAGGGACTTTAGTCTTCAAAATCACCTGCCAAGGTAAAACCTCCCTAAGACCACCACTGAAAGCCTTATAGTAAGATTTCACATCAAATATATGATTCTTAAATGAAGATCAGCACATTTCATTTAAACCATTTCCAGAACTGCAAGAAGCATAAAGAAGGGCACTAATGGATAGCACTGTTGTGTCTGTACATGTACTTGTCAATAGAGGCTTGTTTGTTGGTTGCATTTTCTTATAGCTCAGAAAAAAGGATTCTGAGAAGTTCATCACCACACCCCACATAATGCCAGAAAAAAGATGCAACTGCTGACTAACATCTCCAACTAAGAACTTCACATTTCATTTAAACCATTTCTGATGTACTTCCATACACACACAGCTTGAGAACCCCTAACCTTAGCAGAAAACAATTGACCCACCAACTCTTCATATTATTTAGCCCCCACAACCCTTCTCCAAAGATGTTCCCTTTCCATGGCATATGATCAAAGCCATATCCATAAAAGAAATTGATTAACAATATCGAGCCTTTGAATTCCTAAACCATCGGATTGAATAGGAGAGAAACTGTACTCAAATTCACCAAATGGAAAACTTCCTTTCATCCCCTAAACCAGGTCCATAAGAAATATCCCTTTGCAACTTCTCTAATTTTATAGCAACTAGAAGAATATGAAAGATAGACATAAAGTAGGTGGATAAACTTGAAAGAGAGCTTGTGATCAAAGTGACATACCACCTTTCAAAAAATACAATTTTTTCCACCCAACCAGCCTCCTTTCCATTTGCTCTACTACTATAATATCTCAAGCAGATCTAGTCTTAAAAGGTGAACCAAGGGGAAAACCCAGGTAGGTTATAGGAAAAGACCCCACGTAGCAACCCGAAAACCTAACAAAGGTTTCCTGACTTTTTAATTAGTCATGTGACTTTAAAATAAGCATGAAACTATTAGAACCATTGCTTATATCAGAATTACTGGTTGCCATCTTTGCTAGGGTAACATTCTATTGTTTTATTTAAGGGTTTGCTTAAGTTGTAACAGTAGCTTTTTGAGAAAATTATTGAATAAAATTTCCCTTCTTAATTTCCTTTAATACAATCTTGATATCTTTTTTCTTTATTCCCCCTCAATAATTTCTAAGAAAGACAAGCATAATTTGAATATTGATCCAAAGAGTGGATTCAAACCTTGGAATATGGTGAGTGAAAAGAAAGACAGGGTCAGTAGTTCCTTTGGTTTTAAGCAGATAAATAGTCATGCTTCACATTTACTTCATAATTTGCTCGATAAATTACTACAGTATCTGCACCGTTAATAGGTTTAAACTTTTACCTTTACAGGATGTGAAACTTTGTGCTGTTTGTCATTCATGAACTGAAAAACAAGCTTTGATACAACTATTTGCAGTTCCTTCTCATTCAAACTGCAAGTTTCTTGGATAGGAAAAATGCGGTGACACCAACTGCACCAAAGAAATGCATTTTTAGTATTAAAGACAAGAGATCATAACTAACCACAAAAATGAAAATCAGATAATAAGAATTGAATCATAACTTCAGTGGATTGCTCGTGCAAAAAGGTAAATTTGAGGCATCAATAAAAAATTCCAAATTCTGAGTGTGACACTTCCTAATAGATTCCAATAAAGATTACTCCTTTTAAATTAATAAAATAAAATGTTGAACCTGAACAAACATGATCAAATGCCAAAGATATTTGGTACTTGGTTTTTCCTTATTCAGTGTTATATTAGGTGATGCCTAGTATCCCATACATTTGATGGCCTGTGGCAAAGGTCTGTTTGGGGGTCAGAGGAGTCAACAGCTTGCTGCAGTTCCTTCCTGTTTGATGTGGCAATTGGAAGGAGAGGAATGATAGAGCATTTTAGAAGTCAAGCTTTCTATTAGCAAGATAAAGAAGTTGCAGAAGACGCTTTTCTTTTTATCTTTGATTCCCCACTGTTGTTGAATTTTATTTTCTTTTTGGATTTCATTGATACCTGTTTTTATTATTATTTTAGGATTCAAGTTCTCAGTTGCTCTCTTCTCTCTGTCCTTCCATTGAATGCCTATCATACTAGGGCGCCCAACTTCTTTCTGGCTTTCTAGTTAATAATTTTAGTATTTTACTACTGATCCAGAAAAGAGGAAAAAGAAATTAGTTACCAAATCTATGAGATATAAGCTAAAACAACACTCTGAAACCTGGGGTAGAGCAGACAATATAACCTCTTGGATATTGGTACTATTCATTGAAGGATGAACCAGTTCCCCGAGTTGTCCTTAAGCCTCATCCCAGGTGCTAGCTTTAAATACTAGTCAAAATTAAATTTACTACCATGAATTAATTTACTAGTCCAAAAAATTATACATTGGACTTGGAACTAACCTTTTTTTTGGATAGGTAAGAGAATTAGAAAAGTACAATGTGTTTACGATAGTAAACCCACAGCACTTGAAACAAATACAAACAAATCAAAGAGAAGAGTTAACAGAAATTAAGAAATCAGACATGGAAATACAATTTGTAAAACCCCAAATACAAGACCACTCAAACAAAGTCCTAGCTAGCAAAGACTTCAAAAGATCCACAGGTCTTTCAATATCTTCAAACGTAAATGAATTGCGTTCCCACTAGATTAACCACATAATACAAGCCGAAACCATATTCCAAACATTTGAAGAAAATTTCCCCAATCAATTCCTCCATGCAAAAGGAAGAGAAGCATTTGTATTCAGCATTACCCATTAAACCCCAAACATAAGAAAAACTACACTCCACAAAGCACGAGCAAACTTACAACGAAGCAGAAGATGATCCACAGTTTCCTCATCACAACAACATAAGCAACTCCAATTAACAAGGGGCAAGCCCCTCATAACAAGTTATCAATTGTGAGAATCCTACCCCTAGTTGCTGTCCATAAAAAGAAAGACACCCTTTTAGGTATCTGTACACACCAAATGCTGTTCTAAGGGAAAGAAATAGAAGGGGCGTCCAATAAAGAATTATAAAAGGAACTCACATCAAAAACACCATTCCGAGTCAACTGCCAATTCAGAATATTATCACCCTCCCCCCTTGGCATTTTGGAGTAAATATGCTTGTAAAAAGTAAGTTCCATTTCCTACCTCCCCCTTCTGATGCACTCAAGACCAAATAAAAAAAAAATAAAAAATAAAAAAATTTAATTTTGCAGTTCTCATCCAATAATAGGTTGCAAAACTGAATGTTTTTCTGAATCGAAGGTACAACAGTTTTTATAATAAGAAAATAATCAATTAGAAAGAAGAAGAAACCAACTCATGCTGTAGATGTCAACAAAAAGTCATTGCAAAAAAAATAAATAAACAAATAGTCAAATAAAATAAGAATCAATGTATTTCCAAAGACTTTTAGCCATATCTACGATTGATATTCATTTAAAGGAGAATTTTTCATGTGGTACTTAAAAAAAATAGATGCAGAGTTAATATCTGAAACAAATAACCAAAAAAAAATATTAAACATTCCCAACAAAGAAGACAAATGAGAATGGGGCAAATAAGCGAACTTACAGAGGTGATTTGGAAATCCCAGATTCCACAGACTCCATAATATTTGATACAACACCAACAGTGTCAGCTGGTGTGTTTCTAGGGAAAGTAAATAGAAGTAAACCACTCCTTGTTAACTTAACTAGTGAAAGAACATGACCTCTATCAAGATTTGTGTCTGGCATTACAGAAGACAGACAAGTACCTGTCAAAAGTTCATCTGCCATCATATATCTTTTTTGAATATGGGATCCCTACACCTTACCAATGAACTAGTTGAAACCCCAAAAGAAATCATGCCAAATTAACCAGTAAATTACCACTAGTTTTCCCAGAGTTATTGGAAGCAGTCTCGGTTTCCCCATCTTGGTCATCCTCTGGGCATATTTTCCTTCTCTTAGTAGCAGCATTATCATCTGAATTGTCCAAATTTCCGGAATCAGCATTACTACAAGACCCTACATACTGCCAGAAAATTTAAAACAACCAAAAGAAGTCAGCATTGACAACAATGGACAAAATTGTGGTAAAATTCTATAACTGAAAATTGTTACTTGATGCAACTACACAAACGCTACATCTCTACATTAGTCCAAAGCTTCTCTTGACCCAATAAAGAAGTAATATAAACTGATATCAGACATGTATAACCACACAAAATCAAATCAAATAATTGCAACATGTCTCACATTTCGATTTAAATGAGAATTGGACAAGCATAAGGAATGGTGGTAATGAAATTGCAGTTAAGTAAGTCTTCTGCTACTATTAAACGAAGAAAAATAATTTTCAGGTAATTAAAATGCTGCTTACAACAAAGAAAAATGCTGGGTATATTGATTTTACACAGCAAAGATTTTTTTTTTTTTTTTTTGGTTCTTTTAAAGTAAAATTTGAGAGAAGACCTTAACCTTATCTAGGATAGAAATTGCTTCCTTTGTAGCACTTTTCTCCCTCTCTGACAAACAAGGGAACAAAAAACAGTGATTTATTAAGGTATTTAAAATAAAAAGAAGCAAATTTATAAGATGTAACTCAATATTAGTAACTAATATTGAGAGCAGAGGCATATTTTTGCAAAAAGAAATGGAAATTGAAAGTGGGTTTGTTTTGGATTTTAAGTACAAACTGATAGTGCAGGTGATGAGGAAGCCAGAAAGGGAGTGGTGGAGAAGCGAAGATGGGGCGTTGTAGTCATAGCGAGGAATACTGATCACTGCTGAGTGCTGCTCCCACGGACTCATCATCGTCTCTTTCTTCTTCTTCTTCTCTTCTTCTCCTTCTTCTTCTTCTTCTTCGTGATGATGCGCTTTTTCAAATCCTTCTTCTTCCGCCATTCCCACCCGTGGAGTGGAGAGACCAGGTTATACTACCAACTATCTATGTTATGGTTCTGTACCCCTGCGATGCAATCAAAAACCCCACTTTATGTTATCAAAAAAAAAAAAAAACCACTTTATGTTTCCCAAAAATTAAAAAAATAAAAACAATTTTTTTTTTTTATAATATCATTTGCATTATATTTCAATTTGGTCCATAATTTTTCAATTATGTCAATTTGATCCCTAACATTTAAGTGTTGTATCAATTTAGTCATTACCGTTATCTTTTGGTGAAATTACTAATATGACAAATGGTTAAAATAAAAAATTAGTTTATTACCACATTAACATAAACTAATTTGGTTGTTTGCCATGTCAGTAATTTTTATCTAAGAAATAAAAATAAAAACTAAATTGACACGGTATTGAAAAGTTAAAAACCAAATTGATACCATTGGAATGTTAAAAACCAAATTGAAATATAGTGTAATCTGCTCTTTGCCGACAACTCATTACTGTTTTGCAAAGCATCAAAGAACGAAGTGCAAGTGATAAATGAGGTACTGATGGGATATGCTAATGCTTCGGGCCAATGCATTAATATGGAAAAGTCATCAGTGTTTTATAGCAATAACACTCCCAAGTAGATGAAGGAATGGACTAAAGAGCTTTTGGGGGTAGAAGAGGTGGAGCGCTTCGAAAAATATTTGGGTTTGCCACTTTGATTGGTAGAGCAAAATACCAATCCTTCTCTTATCTAAAAGATAGGGTGAAGAAAAAATTACAAGGATGGAAAGGCAAGCTACTCTCTAGGGCCGGAAAAGAAGTATTGATCCAAGCAGTGGCTCAATCAATCCCCACTTACACAATGGGGGTCTTCCTTTTGCCAACAAAACTGTGTGATGAGCTTAACGCATTATGTACGAAGTTCTGGTAGGGGCGGATTGGGGAGGAGAGAAAGATTCATTGGAAGAGCTGGAGTGTGTTAACTCAAGCCAAAAGGGTGGGAGGTATGGGGTTTAGAGATTTGCGACCTTTTAACCTTGCTATGTTAGCCAAACAAGGGTGAAGGTTTTTGCATAACCAAGAGTCGCTTGTCTACAGATGCTTTAAAGCTCAATACTTCCCGCGATGGTCTTTTATGGAGGCGGCTAATTCACTAAATAGCTCATATGTGTGGAAGAGTATTTTGGCTGGCCAACCTGTTTTGAAAAAAGGTATTTGTTGGAGAGTGGGTGATGGAGCTTCCATACGTCCTTTGCGGGATAAATGGATTCCTAACCGCCCTTCACATATGGTCCTTTCTCCACCAACTGAGGAACAATGGGAATGGAGGGTATCAGATCTCATTGATCCTTTTCTTGAGGTGCTGGGATAGGGAGAGTGTATTGCTAAATTTTCATAAAGAAGATGCAGAGGCAATTTTAAGAATTCCTTTGAGCCATAGACACATACAAGACTCGATAATGTGGCTACATAGTTAGGATGGGACATATACAGTAAAATCAGGCTACCATGTTGCTGTTGAGATCTTAAAGATTAAGAAGAATTGGGCAAAAAGTTCTTGCAACCCACCGAGCAATAAGGTCTGGGAAAGAATATGAAAGCTTAGGATTCCAAATAAAATTAAGGTGTTTGCTTGGAGGGCTGGTCTGAATATTTTACCCACATAGGGTAATCTGTGTAAGCGCAAAATTATGTCTAATAATACTTGTGAGCTTTGCAAGTCAGGGGCGGCACTATACTTTGTTTAGGGGGTTTAAATGAACCCCCTGACTTCAATTTTTTATTTATTTTTATATGTATAATATATTTTTTTTGTTAGTTTAATACTTGGATTTTTTCTTAAAAATTATTTTTGCATACCATGACTTAAATTTTATACATCCTTATTACAAATATTTCCAACTCTAAGAGTAAGAATAAGTGTTTGTAGATTGTAAGTGTCACTCTGTCATAAATTTATATTAGAGTAATGTTACAACCACAAACTATTTTACAATTTTTACAAAATTTTGATGTGACCAACTTCTTATTGGTTTTTATTTAGGCCTACCATTAATATCCACTTTTTCATTTACCAATAATCACTCACCATATCAGCAATTTGTAAAAAAAATTGTAAAATAATTTGTATCTCTAGCATTATTCTTTATATTATATGTGTATGAGTGTATCTAATATTGATTGTGTGCATTATTTTTTGTTGTAATGTTATTTGTGTAAATAATAATGTGTGTGGAAGTTTGTGTGTATAGTATAAATATAAGAGAAATGTTTTGTCACTACTTTCATGGGAAATATAACAATTGCCCTAAGGGTATCCGTTAACATGACCCTAAATATAATATAACTTTATATGATTTAGTAATTAGGAAATAGAGAAGGTTTGTTGCATGTGTGTGTATTGTTATCATGTTATAATAATTTTTTGTTATATAGTCAGAAAAATTCAAGAAAAAAAATTGTAAAGTTAGTGATTGTTTAGTATTTTATTGGTTAAGTAGACACGTAGTGTATTATTTATGTATGAATAAATGTAGTTGTGTGCGTCAATAATTAATACAAAACCAATGAGTTGAGTTTATCCATTTAGTTTAAAATATTTTTATAAAAACAAAGACAAATAAATAATAACAACTGCATAAAAATGAAAATGTTAGACAAATTTAACAAAATAAAATTGTCATAGCTACCCACAATGACAATTAATACTCATAATGAACTATCATATAACAATTCAAAATTTGAAAACTTGTAAAAGGAAATTGTAATTTTTTTTTTTTTTTTTTTTGTCAATAACTCGATATATTCAAGTTTTCTTTTTATTAATTTTTTTTATATAAGTTTTTTAATGACCCCCCTAAACAAAATTCTTGGAGCCGCTACTGTTGCAAGTTAGATAGGGAATCGGGGATTCATGCACTGTGGGAGTGTGAAGTTGCTCGTGATATATGGGCAAGCAGTGTGGTGAAGCTGCAGAAGTTTGTGGTGGGACAACAGGATGTCATTCAGCTATTTGAAGAGTTGCTGGTACGACTGGAGGTGGAAGAACTTGAGTTGTTCCTAGTTCAAGCTTGGTTTATTTGGAACCAAAGAAATTCAGTCCTTCATGGAGGAGTATTGCAAGCACCGAAATTGCTGAATAAAAGGGCACAGGACTTCTTAGCAGAATTTCACCAAGCACAGGTATACTTGGGCACGACAACTATAGCAGAAAGTGCAAGTCATTGGCAACCACCACCCGTTTCCAAGTTTAAACTCAATTTCGATGCGGCTGTGTTCACAGATCTGGGGTGCTCAGGAATGGGAGTGATTATTCGCAACGAAAAGGGTGAGGTCATGGGAGCAAAGTCAGCGAAAGGACCAAGAGTAACAGATAGTCTCGAAGCAGAAGTTCTGGCCTGCCGCAACGCATTAGAATTTGTTGTGGACATTGGTTTTTCTGATATAGTTATTGAAGGTGACTTTGTACAAGTGATCAATGCAATCAAAGCAAGCAAGGCTAACTTGTCTCAACTAGGCCATGTGGTTGAAGATATTCAGATGCTGATTTCAGGCCTTAGGTGGGCAGAAATTCGTTGGGTAAGAAGTGCAAATCGGGTTGCCCATAGTTTAGCTTGCCACGCAAAAAATATTTCAAATGATGTAATTTGGTTGGAGGATTCTCCACCCCCTGCTCTAGAATCTCTGTATCATGACTATTTAGCTATTATGGAATGAAAGTTCAGCTCCAGCTTAAAAAAAAAATATATATATATATATATACATATAGTGTAAAGAATATGGACCAAATATGTAGTTTATCCTTTATTTTTTATTTATATATTTTAGTTAAGCCCATGTAATAAATTAAATAAAATAATGCTATCCACACAAAAAATTTTACAACAAATCCTATGTGATATGATAAACTACTAGTGCTGATTGAAAGAGTGAGGTCAATGGTGAACAAATTGTTACCTAAAATATGTTGTAAAATTATTGTGAATCCTACCAAAGTATAGTGGCAAGATACTTCCAACTCTTAAATTTATGGTGAATCTTACTATGAGTTTAGTTAGTAGAATCCATTGTAAATATGACATATGTACTCCAAGATTACTTAATAATTACTTTTGAAAAAGTTACAACACTACTTAAATTTTACCACACCATTGATCTACTAAACATCAAAGTTCTTAGATGATTCCCAACCGTGGTGGTGGTTGGGGATGTTCTTTTACCCAAGGGCTTGGGGCACACTAAATACATGCAAAGGTTGACAAACCAACACCTAACCACATCCTATTCTAGTAATTCCTGCATACATTCAACCAATAGTGTACCACTAAACACAAAGCAATGAAACTATCACAAATTGATGAAGAGACCAATAGTACTTATTTTTAAAATTTAAAGATTGATTATGCTCACTTGAAACTTCAATGATATAAAACACTCAGTATGCAAACTTTAGGCATGGATAATGTATTTTGCCCAATAATCATTTAAACTTATAGTAAAATTTCACGTCAGATATATGATTCTTAAATAAAGACAAGCACATTTCATTTAAACCATTTCCAGAATTGCAAGAAGCATAACGAAGGGCACCAATGGATAGCATTGTTGTGTCTATACATGTACTTGTCAATAGAGGCTTGTTTCTTGGTTGCATTTTCTTATAGCTCAGGAAAAAAGGATTCTAAGAAGTTCATCCCCACACCACACCACACATAATGCCAGAAAAAGATGTGATTGCTCTAAAATATAAAAAAGAATTTCACATTTCATTTAAACCATTTCTGATGTGCTTCCATACACACACAGCTTGAGAACCCCTAATCTCAGCAGAAAACAATTTACCCACCAACTCTCCATATTATTTAACCCCCACAACCCTTCTCCAAATTAAGATTATCCCTTTCCATGGCATAGGATCAAAGCCATTTCCATAAAAGAAATTGATTAAAAATATCGAACCTTTGAACCCCTAAACCACAGGATTGAATAGGAGAGAAACTGTACTCAAATTCACCAAATGGAAAACTTCCTTTCATGCCATAAGCTAAATCCACAAGAAATATCCCTTTGCAACTTCTCTAACTTTCTAGCGACCCCTATAAGCATAGGAAGGATAGACCTAAATTAGGCGGGTAAACTTGAAGGAGAGCTTTTGGTCAAAGTGGCTTACCACCTTCTAAAATATACAATTTTTTCACCCAACTAGCCTCCTTTCCATTTGATCTACTATAACATCTCAAGCAGATCTAGTCTTAAAAGGTGAACCAAGGGGCAAACCCAAGTATGTTATAGGAAGAGACGCCACACTGCAACCCAAAATCCTAGCTAAGGTTTCCACATACTGACTTTTAATTATTAGAGCCATTAGCTTATATCGGAATTAGTGGTTGTGCGATTGCGTCTTTGCCAGGGCAACATTCTATTGTTTTATTTAAGGATTTACTTAAGTTGTAACTTGTAAAAGCGGCTTTATGGGAAAATTATTGAATGAAATTTCCCTTCTTAAATTCTTTTAATAGAAACTTGATACCATTTTTCTTTCTTCCCCCTCAATAATGTCTAAGAAAGACAAACATAATTTGAATATTGACCCAAAAGAGTGGAATCAAACCTTGGAATATGATAAGTGCAAAGAAAGAAAGGGTCAATAGTTCCTTTGGCTTTAAGCAGATAAATAGCCATGATTCACATTTACTGCATAATGTGCTCTATAATAGGTTTAAACTTTACCTTTAAAGGATGTGAAACTTTGGGCTGTTTATCATTCATGAACCAAAAAACAAGCTTTGATACAACTGTTTGCAGTTCCTTCTCATTCAAACTGCAAGTTGCTTGGATAGGAAAAATGCAGTGACACCAACTGCAACAAAAAATGCATATTTAGCGTTAAATGCAAGAGATCATAGCAAAAATAAAAAATCAGATAATAAGAATTGAATCATTACATTTGTGGATTGCTCATGCAAAAAAGTAAATTAGAGGTATTAATAAATGACTACCTAAAAGTGCCATAATGAAAATTTCAACTGTGAAATAAATATTAAAAAAAAAAAAAAAAATCATCTTTCTGCACTAGCATTAGCATGATAGTTCCAAATTGACTCCACTGATTATGACAATTCCTAATAGATTCCATTAAAGATTGCTCCTTTTAAACTAATAAAATAAGATGTTGAACATGAATAACCATGTTTAACTGCCAAAGATCTTTAGTTCTTGTTTTTTCCTTATTCAGTGTTATATTAGGTGATGCCTGGTACTCCATTTGATGGCTTGTGGCAATGGTCTGTTTGGGGGTCAGAGGAGTTGACAGCTTGCTGCAGTTCCTTCCTGTTTGATACGGCAATTGGAAGAAGAGCAATGATGGAGGATTTTAGAAGTCGAGCTTTCTAGCAAGATAAAGAAGTTGCTGAAGATGCTTTTCTCTTTCCTCTTTGATTCTCCATGGTTGTAGATTTTTTTTTTTTTTTCTTTTTTTCTTTTTGGATTTCATTGATGCTTTCTTTTATAGGATTCAAGTTCTCAGTTTTTGAGCTCTCTTCTCTCTGTCCTTCCTTTGTATGCCTATCATACTAAGGTGTCCTAACTTTCTGGCATTCTCGTTAATTATTTTACTACCGATCCATAAAAGAGGAAAAAGATGTTAGTTACCAATTCTATGGGATATAAGCTAAAACGGCACTCTGAAACCTGGGGTAGAGCAGACAATATATCCTCTTGGATATTGGTACTATTCGTTGAAGCATGAACCAGTTCCCAGAGTTGTCCTTAAGCCTCATCCCAGGTGCAATCTTCAAATACTAGTCAAAATTAATTTACTACCACCAATTAATTTACTAGCGTTCAAATCCACATACAACAAAAGGGAAATCTAATGCAAAAACATCAAAGAGCTAAGTTGAATTTTAAGGGTGCAATTTTCTGGGTTAAGTCTTTGTTCATGTCTCTTCAATTACAACTAAATAAGATAATCCAATAATTAAAAAAGATTGGCATTAGTGCATTGCTGATAAGGAAGAGAAAAAGAAAGGATGGTGGTTGCTGTTACCAACAAAATCATTGAAAAATTCAGATTTTTGATAGGCAACTGAAAACACTACCAAACAGAATGCCTTTTCTAGATGCAGTCTAAGCCTGTGGCAAAATTTACATAGATGGTCAATAATTTATACTACCTATAAAATAAAGGATTTTTGAGGAACACCTTTGAGGTGAAGTGGTATAATACACACCAAGACTTTTTACTTCAATTATCAACACTCAAGTAAGGTGTTAGGCACGCCTTTTTCACTTTTGGTGCCTCCTGAGGGCTGAGCTGAGGCATATGCTTAGCTGAAAAAACTTACAATAATTAAATTCAAAGCAAAAGGTAGTGCGAAGTTTAGAAAAATAAACTGTGGTCAAAACGAGGGAATGAAAGTAGCCCAAGTGAGCAGCCTCAATTTATAATCGCTAGCAACAAATACTTTTTTTTTTTTTTTTGGAAGTGGCTAGCAACAAATACTTCTTGGCTATTAAAGATAAGTTTCTCATTATTTATCTGTGTACTTTGAGGTTATCTTGGATTCTTTTTTGAGCATTTGAATTTCCCTAATTTCTAGGCCTAAAATTTTGCCCCAATCACTGTGACTTACAAACTTCAATGACCCTTTTTCTGATAACATGCAGACCTCAATGACTTAATCCCTCGCTTAAGCATTCTTTCCATCAATTGGGATTTTAAAAAATTTAAGCCTTATTTCTACTAATCAATTTTTCCTTCATAGTCTAAAAATATTTCATATTTTGTACTGCCAATACGATTATTGTTTACATTATTGAAATGTAGAAATTTAGAAATAAAATTATATGTTGGAACTAGCCTTGAAAATTTTAAATTAAAATTAATGGTTCCATTGGATAAATTTCATCAATAGATAAAAATTGTTGTCTAATACACTATTAAAGTCATTTAAACTATAAAGATTGAAATCCAAATCCTTCTCTTTAAATTCGTTTATCCAATATAATAATTAATGACATTGCCATGGGAGGCAGTGCAGAACAAATATAACAAATACATTTGAAATTGAAATCCACATAACAGATTTCAATTGGATGAGAAAATTGGATGTTGCAATATGGGCAAATGCACATAACAGATTTCTGAAAACAAAACAGTTGGTACATATGGAATCAAAATACCTTGCTTCAAGAAACATGCAAATTGAGTGTCCTTGTGCATGGCAGAGATAATGTAGTAACTCAAATTCGCCTTTGTCCATAGATGGTGGTATAAAGAGGACACACTGGACAAGGAAAAGAACAGCATAACAAATCTGAAAGGAACAGTTATCTTTTCCAATTGATAGAATACAAAAAATTTCACATATAATAAAGCAATATGCAGATTAAAAACTCCCTGGCAGACTGTGTAAAACTAGTTGGTACCTGAAAAGCAGTCAATCTGCACAATAAAAATGATGATCAGTTAAAGTTTGCACAAACTATCATAGTTAGCAACCAAATATGTTCAGTCCCAATTAAACAAAAAACAACCAAAGTAATAGAGAAAACTAGTAAAATAAAAGGTAAAATAGAAACAATGAAGTCAATCAGTTTTGGCAAGAGTAATGCCAAAGGAAAAAACACAATAAATAAAAATTAAGATAAAAATAAAAAGCATGCCCAGTTGTGTGTGATAGGAAATAGGTTTTTTGGACTCTCTTTTGTTGGCAGTAACGTATTACCTACCACGTGATAATACTTTGACTCAAGTCCATTGCTAGAATTTAGATTACAAAAACAATTGAAGAATCAACAACAGAGAACTAATCTTAGTATAATAGCCAATAGACGAATTGGGATCACTTTTTTTTTTTTTTGATAATTTGATAATTACAATGGGGAAGAAGGATTTAAATCCTGAATATCTCCATTTAAAATATCAGAAGATACCAACCAATTGAATTACAAGACTCTTAACTATTCCTAATCGTACTTCAATCAATAATTCAGTGTTAGTATTACAAATATATGCGTGTACGTGTATGTGTATATTACAGAAAAAATATTATTGTAGAGGATATACAAACTCCAGGAATGTCAACATCAGTTAAAATGTGTTTGCAGTTCAAGTTTCTAGTATTCTGGATACCCTAAAATGATGAAATTGATACATTTGGATGTGTACTATTAATTAACACACCAAAAAAAAAAAAAAATTATGAATATCCTCTTCTTTCTTTCACTTTCATTTATTCAATAATAATAATAATAATATCTTGCCAATGAATAACCCACATCATTAGTAACCCCAACTCAAACAAAACCACTTTAGCACTCAATAACAGAGAGACAGTGTACCCACATCGTTCATCTTCAATACGGCGAGTACTAAAGTAGATTCTTTACGACCTATCGTTTTTAGTGCTTAAACAATTTCAGCTTAATAAAATGGTGTTTCGTTGTCCCTTTAAAATAATAATTTTGAAACAAACGGCGAGTCGTCCCTTGAGGATCCTATCCCATCCCACCGACTCTAGATATTGTACAACGGTCACAAAGCTAGACTAGAAGGGTTTTAGTTTAAATCCTTTTCCTTCGCCAAAAAGGATTAGGAAATTTTGTATTCCGATTTTCACTAGGAAATACTTACGTAGCTACAACCCAATATTGCTCTCTTCCTCTATATATATTGCTAGTTCTTAACTCTTGATTCTCATAACAAAACATTGCTCTCTCGGTCCTGAGAAAACAAAAAAGCCATCGCTATTTTCTTTTAATCTCTCTGTGTTTTTTAGTATTTACTATTCTTTATGGTTATGGGTTCAACCAAAAGAAGAAGGGAAAGTTGTGAGATGAAGAAGAAGAAGAAGATGAAAACAGATATTTCTTTGTTAGAGAACATGGGTATTTATGATAAGGAGGGGCATACCATTGCTCCCAATTGGACTCCATTTGACGCGTTGGTTGAGGTCGCCTTCGTAGCCAGAAAAAAACATCGCAAGTTTCATAGGCTCTTCCAAGAAAAGTCTCTCAAGAAGCCAATCTCTGTGGAAGAAGAAATCCCGACTGCTGTGACTGTGCCTGTGCCTGTTCGAAACAAGCGATCAAGATTTGGGGACCAGGATGATGATGATGATCAAGACTGTCGTTTTGAGTTGGAAACCAAGAAAAACAAGCCAATCCTTGTGGAGCAAGAAAAAGCCTTCATGTTCACAACCACTGCTGTGCCTGTTTCAAAGAGAGTAAGATTGGGAGATCAAGATGAATGGTGTTTGGAAACCAAGAAAAAGAAGCAATCTTGGGAATCAAGATTGCCAATCAAGGCTAAAATTCCACCGGGTCCAAACCCACCACCTGATCTACCTCAAGAGTTCCTGGTTGCGATCGAAGAAATGGGTGGGCGTGACAAATTGTTGGTGATACAGAAAAAGCTTTTCAAGACTGACATAACTAAGGGTAATAATCGGTTTTCAATACCATTAAGGCAAATAGTGAGGACAGATTTCTTGACTGAGGAAGAGAAAGAGAAGCTTAGAGCAGGGCAAGAAATACAAGTGCAATTCATCGATCCCATGCTTAAGAGTGGTCATATTGTTTTGGTTCAATGGGACATGCCTAAGGATACGGGCAACACGAGTTCAACCTATGTATTGAGATCCACTTGGAACGAAGTCCGGGATTCGAATGGTCTCAAGATAGATGATGTCGTGCAACTCTGGTCTTTCCGTGTGAACAAAGAAGCTTGCAATGATGCCTCTTCTTCTAATACAAACAAAGGACGGCTCTGTTTTGCACTTGTGTTGGTTCAAAAGGCAAAGGATGAACAGTCAATGTCATGAAGCTTTATAGTGTTCAAATTTTGAAGTGGTTTTTCCTAAATTTTTGTTAGGTATATTGTGTTTCTCTAGTTTGTTTGACGCATCCAGTAGGATGGTGTTTATGAATGGGTTGTGTCTGTCAGATATGGTGGCTCATAAATTGTGACCATTAATTAAAACACTGTCTTCTTTTATTTTTATTTTTTCTTGAATATAAATCCGTCTTCTCTAAGTTGTCACTATGGGTATGCTTATATAGCATCATATGCATGTAACAATTTTTGTCTGATGAGCAGTAAAGATGTTAATCCTTTAATTCTAAGGCTCCTCTAAGTTCTTTCTATTTAGGATTTAGGCTTGCTTCTTCCTACTCAAGCAATGTAGCAAATCTTTTGACTTGAATTTTTTTTTTTTTTTTCCTCCTTTTGGCCAAAGATTCAATCTAATATGACAAAGTCAACTTGTTTTATCAGTTTATCTATTGTTGTACCAACGATGTTATGGGTTTAGGGAATTTAGTTCTTTTTTTATTTATTTATTTTTTTGCGATTCTGTAAATTCAATTTTTATTTCAAGGTTGTAATTCAATTCTTTTAGTGGAAAATTGAGTAAGAGCTTGTTAACATTTTACTCAAACGGGTTTGAAATTTGTAGAGATTGAACAAAAGCTATTTTTCAGGATTTTCTATATACGGACTGTAGCAAGATAATTTGAAGGAATTATTTTTCTTTTCTTTTTGGTTTCATATTAAAAAGATGAATAATCAAAGTATGGATAAGTCTAATATCTATAATAACACTAATTCAGTCTACTTGCAAAAAGCGTAAATTGTTATATTGAAATACCTAAAAGCAAATGGCTTCTCTAATAAGTTATTATATTCTTAGAATTTTTTTTCCAGCATTTCTTTTCCTTGATACAAACAGCATGAAAATGTATACAACTAATTTTGAATTTTATGTAGTCATTTGTATTAGTTAACCTATCATAGTTTGTTCTAATATTATATATGAAATTTTAATAATGTATCTTGACCATTTATTGCTTCAGTTTAATTCTAGAAAATAAAATAGAGTTCAATGTTAATTTGATCCTCATTTGTGTTCAAAGCTGAACCCTAGTTGGCACATCAATCAAAATTGATCAATTGGTTTTGATCCCTTCTGTCCATTCTTAGTGAACAACAAAAACGGTTAAGGGGTTTTAGTAGTTTCTACTCGAAAAACATGTTTATAAAACTAGCTTTTAAGACTTGGAAGATTTAAAGACATTTTGAAATTTACTTTTGAAAACAAACTCCAATTTGAAATCAATTTTCCTTTTAAAAAATAGATTTGAAAAACTATTTGTAAAGTTGCCTTTGAATCAAGCCTAAAGATTGATGGGATTTGCAATACCTAAGGAGCTAGCATGCAAAGCCGTATTCAAATAAGAGAAAATTCATATGAACTCAAGCTTGTACATGTAGATTATAAACCAAACTTTGAACCCACATTCTTTGTAATCAATATTAAGACTCTAGCAATTCCATTTGCTATATATACATCATGCATGGATGTCAAATTTACTTCAATTCAACTTTAACCATACATGTATAAATTCAAGCTCATGAAAATAGCTACATGTAAAAGGAGTCAAATGATTTAGTCATAACGATACCCAACGAAAAATACAAATAATATGTACCACCTTTTGTGTTCCACTTTATACTCAGTGATGACCCCAAGAATTTTTTTCAGGAGGTCATTAAGAAACTAATTTTTTTTTTAAAAAAAAATTTAATAAAAATAGAACTTGAATATATCCAATTATCAACCCAAAAACACACACACACACACACAAATACATGAAGTTTTTCAGTTTCCTTTTATGAGTTTTCATATTTTGGAATCAATACGAAATAGTTCCTTATTAGTTTTCATATTATCAATTGGGTTTTAGTCGAAAACAGGTTTGGGTAAAAAAAAAAGGGGTCATTTAAGCAGGTTAGAAACATGTCGAGTCAATCAAATTGCAAGTGTATTTTTTCACATTAATTTTTTTCTTTTTCTTTTTTAATGTATTTGCCATTTAGTAAGTCATGCATGAAATTACTTGGTATAAAATACATTACTTTGAATTCACCACTCATATCAAGAATGAGTCCAGTTCAACAAATTAATACTTATTCAATAATCATAAAACTATACAAATCCCAACATTGCTAACCAAAACAAATAGCACAAACACAAAGGGGTCTAGTCTACCCTTTGAAAATCTAATTAAAATTAACACACAAGTTTCACTTCTACACAATATCAACTTCCCCAAACATATAATGAAATTACAAATACCCTATTAGATAGCTAATTTGAAAAAGAATAAAAACATATAAGAAATTCATAATCTTGAAAACTAATTTCATAATTTAATGTCGATTGTGGTTAGCACTCTATTTCAATTTGAGAATATAGATCAAAGTTTGATTGTTTACTTATTTATATGTAGTCTCTTCTATGAATGTCATATCATTGTTAAAAAAACACATACTCTAGGCCTAAGCATCCCTAATTTATGCCAATTTCATTGATATATTTCGTTTTTTCTCTTTTCACACTTATAAATCTATTCTCATACATGTTTATAATTTCAAATATATGTTTTTAACTCTTATCATGTATTTTGTTATTTGATCTCTAAAAAATTTTACTTATCTAGTTATTCAAGTGAGAAAACGTCTCAACCATTCATCTTTCAATTTATTTGCATGTAGTTAGATAAAGGTCTCAATTGTTTTCTTGAGGCCATTGTATTTAAATGGTGTTATCCAAAACAATGTTCAAATTATGATTGATTTATTTTATAAAAAAATAAAATAAAAACATGCA
Source organism: Quercus lobata (assembly GCF_001633185.2). Taxonomy (NCBI): domain Eukaryota; kingdom Viridiplantae; phylum Streptophyta; class Magnoliopsida; order Fagales; family Fagaceae; genus Quercus; species Quercus lobata. The sequence goes on along the minus strand of NC_044906.1, from coordinate 40,818,830 downwards.
TTGTATTTGTCAAATTGAGTTTGAGTTATACATTGTAAGGCTCACAAAAAACAATTAAACTAATAATGTCTTAATTTTATTATATTTATTACTAAAAAAAAAAAGTTTTAAAATTCAAAAAGGATCAAGTCACAGGTTAGCCGTGTGGGACATGCCTAAGGATACGGGCAACATGAGTTCAACATATGCCTTGAGATCCACTTGGAACTGTGTCCAGGAGTCGAATGGTCTCAAGATAGATGATGTAGTGCAATTCTGGTCTTTCAGTGTGGACAAAGAAGCTTGTGATGATGCTGCTTCTTCTAATACAAACAAAGGACGGCTCTATTTTGCGCTTGTGTTGGTTGAGAAAGCAAAGGATGAACAATCAATTTCATGAAGCTTTATTGTTCAAATTTTGCAGTGGTTCTTATCTAGATTTTTGTTAAATATATTGTGTTTCTCCAGTTTGTTTGAGATATCCATTAGGCCTGTGACCATTAAAACTATGGCTTCTTTTATTTTTTTTCCTGAATATATATAAATCTCTGTCTTCTTTAAGTTGTCACTATGGGTATGCTTATATAGAGCATCATGTGCATGTAAGAATTTTGATTGATAAGCAGTAAATAATTAAATATGTTAGTCCATAAATTCTAAGGCTCCTTTAATTTCTTTCTATATATATGGTTATGAAGGCTTAAGTATTTAGGCTTGCTTCTACTGACTCTAGCAAAGTAGCAAATTTTTTAATGGACTCGATTTTTTTTTTTTTTTTTTTTTTTTTTTTTTTTTTGCCTTTTGGCCATGGACTCAATCAAATATGTAGAGAGAGCGAATAAAAACTATTGTGCTGAATTTTCTATATAGAGACATTAGCATGATAATTTAAAGGAATTATTTTCTTATCTTTTCAAATTTCATATTAAAAAGATGAATAATCAAAGTAAGGTTAAGTTTAAATATCTATACTATCTCTAAGAAAATTCCCCTATTTTGACTGAATTTTTATGTAATTCAGAAATATCCCTAAATCTTAGGTTTAAAAGAGAAAAAACTTAAAAACAACCCAGTAAAAATATACCTCCAACTCCACTTAAAATGCCTACAAAATAGGATACTCTCCTACTAATCCATGGTTTCAAAAGAAATTTATCAAAAAAAAAAAAAATTAAAGGAAAATTATGACACTTAAAAAAAAAAAAAAAAAAAAAAAAAAAAAAAAAAAAACCTTATTGCATACACAAAGCATATGTGATGAGGCTAGTTTATAATATCACTAAGTGAGTATATTTACAAGAAAGAGTATGTTGTTATATTGAAATGCCTAAAAGCAAATGAATTCTAAGAAATTATTATATTTTTAGAATTTTTTCTAACATTTCTTTTCCTTGGAGCAAACAGCATGAAAATGTATACGCTGATTCTGAATTTTATGTAGTCATTTGTATTAGTTAACCTATCATTTCTTGTCCTAAAATTATATATGAAATTTTAATAATGTATCTTAACCATCTATTGCGTCAATTTAATTCTTGAAAATAAAATAGAGTTCTATGTTAATTTGGTCCTCATTTGTGTTCAAAGCTGAACCCAATCTGGTACATCATCCCTTCTGTCCATTCTTAGTGAGCAACAAAAAAGTCCAAGGGATCTTATTAGTAATTTTTACTCGAAAAACATGTTCATAAAACTAGCTTTAAGACTTGGAAGATTTAAAGATGTTTTGAAAGGTACTTTTAAAAACAAACTCCAAATTGAAATCAATTTTCCTTTAAAAAAAAAACCATTTGGAAAGTTGCCTTTGAATCAAGCCTAAAGCCTAATTCTTGCTCCAGCAAAAATACCATAAAGAAGAAGACCCACTGATGCTGCCAGAAATAAAGAAGAAGAAAATATGTGTTTCTCTCTTACCCTTGACTGAAAACAAGAAGAAAAGAAAGAAGCTCTGTGTTTCTCTCTCACCCTTGGCTGAAGACAAGAAAAGGAAGGAGAAAAGGCTCTATTTCTCTCTCTGCCTTGCTAAAAAGCTTTGTTTCTCTCTTACCCCTAATCAAAAATAAGAAGAAGAAGAAGAAGAAGAAAAGTCTCTCTCTGACTTACTCTCTCCCTATTTTCGGTGTAAGCAAACAAGAAAAGGGAAATAATCAATGCCAGCACTTTTTTTACTGAAACACTGAAAGTTGCAAGTGAAAAGACAAGGAGAAAAGGCTATTATTTATTGAAGGAAGCTTGTTGGAATAACTAAAACTCCTTCTGGCCTATTGACTACCCGAAGTGCCTATAAGTTGCTGGCTTGTGATGCTTCAGCTAACAACACTAGTAGCTCAAATCCTAACCCCCAAAAGTTATTTTGGAAAGGCTTATGGATGCTATGGATCCCTTCCAAGATGAAGCATTTTGCGTGGCGTGCATGCAATGAGGCTCTACCCACCATGGTCAACTTGTTCCATCGATTTATAGCTGATACTGACAGATGCACGGTCTATAATGCCCAACCCGAAGATATTCTCCATGCTGTGTGGGGATGTGAGCCACTGGAGAATGTGTGGAGCCAACTAAGCTGGGCCCATAGCTTAGTTGCAATCCCCCCAGGGGATTTTTCTAATCTGTTTACTCATTTTTTGCAGGTATCTGATGATCTTAAAGCAGAAGTTTTTATAATCATCTCATGGCTTTTGTGGAACAGGCGTAACTGCATTCGGTTGGGCCTCTAATCCATTCCCCTGAATCAGATTGTCCAAAAAGCTGGTGGTCTATTATAGGACTTCCTCAATGCCCAAGATCCGAACCCAATTTCCACTCAGCTGCCGACTTCAGTTCAGTGGCGTCCTCCTGAGCCAAATCAATACAAAGCTAACTTCGATGGTGCAGTTTTCCAGAGCACAAATTCTGCAGGTCTCGGCGTGGTGATACGGGACTGGCAAGGTGCTGTCATAGGTGCTCTGTCAGTGCGTATTCCCCTCCCACAAACAGTAGCTGAGGTCGAAATCCTTGCATGTCGTAGGGCAGTTAGTTTCGCTTTGGAATTGAGTCTTCGTGAGGTGGTTTTTGAAGGTGATGCTGTTGGGGTTATCAATGCTATCAAGTCTGGAACGGCTGAACATTTTTCTTTCGTCATATCATTGACGATATTTACCATTCGTCTTCTCATTTGAATCAATGTGATTTTTGTTTTGTTAATCGTTCTTGTAATAAGGTTGCCAATGCTTTGGCAAAGAAAGCAAAAGAGGGGAATGATTTTAAGGTCTGGTTGGAAGATATATCTACAGACCTTGCCCCCCTGGTTGCTTCTGATGTTGCTTAATTTTGTTTGTCTAATAAAGTTCCTTCCTGGACTTCCAGGTTGGATTCTCAAAAAATTTAAAACTCGCACTTATGTCCCAATTTTTCATGTCCTAATTTTATTTGCCCACTCACCAAAAATACCCATACAAGCCCCATAAATTATTTTGGACCCTCACAAATATCTCTCATATTACCCAACTTGGACCTCACAAATATTTCCCATATTATTACCCAACTTGGGCCCACACAAATACTTCTCATACTATTACCAAAATTGAGTTACAAAATTATACCATCTCTATAAAAGCCCACACTCATTTATCTTGTGGACAAAACACAAAAAGCTCAACAAAACTCTTTACAAAGCTAGATGCTACACAACACCCTATTACAAAGTCCGTTACTACACGACACTCCTTACAAAGCTTGTTACTGTACGACACTCTATTATAAAGCCCGTTGCTACACGACACTCTTTACAAAGCCCGTTGTTACACGGTACCCTATTCTAAAGCCCGTTGCTACATAGTACTCTTTACAAAGCTTGTTGCTACATGGCACTCTTCACAAAACCTGTTGCTACACGACACTCTCTACAAGTCTGTTGCTACACAGCACCCTATTACAATGCCTGTTACTATAAGACAATATTTTTAAAAAGTTTAAATTACCTTATTAAAAGCCCAATACTATTTTAGCAACACTTAACAAAAAGTCTAAATACTATTTTAGCAACATTTTACAAAAAAAAAAAAAAAAAAAAAAAAAAAACCCAAATACTATTTTGGCAACATTTTACAAAAAGCCCAATACTACTTTGGCAACATTTTATCATAAACCCAAAACTATTAATTTTTGGATTAACAATTGTTCTATCAAAGCTCAAGTATTATTTGGCAAAAATATTATATTATGCTCAAAGCCCAAAGCTAATAATCTTTGGCAACAACATATTTTGACATGCTAAATTCCCTAACAAATATGCTAACTCATGGGGGAAAAGAAAAATTATGACATGTTACCCATCTCATAAAACTATTTATTTTACAAAATTTATGAGAATTATACTTATTTTTCCATAAGAAATTACAACTACAAATGCCCATGTATAGTACAAACCCATGGCAAGACTATTTATTTTGTAGGGACATGCAAGCCCAAGAAGCTCGATGGCAAGGCCCAACCAAAACAATCCAGCCCATGTGCCAAATCTCAGCAACCAAAGCTCACGTGGGTGACTAAAATGGTTAGGCCAATCACAATTCAAGTTTCAACACAAATAGACCAACAGCTAGGACCCACTATAATCACTTTCAACTTGTCAAGTTAGGTCAGAGGGGGGACACGTGTCAAATTGAGCTTAAACCCCGTCCTTCGCAAGTTGATTTTTAATGATGATTGACAAGACATAAAGCCTTGCTAATGAGTGAAGGCTAAAGTCAGCTACTCTCCCTCTCTAATCCAATAGGCTTAATTTAGAATTAAAATGAGAGAGTTGTGGCCTTTTAAAGTATGGTTGTATTTGATAAAATCTGGAAAAATTGATGTCTAGAATTGAAGACGATGAACAATAAAAATAATAAAAAATAAGAAAAAAAATATTTTCCACACATGTAAGATTGGTTTGTAGTAGTGTAATGTGTGCGACCCATTCACTATGTGCATGAGTGGTTATCTATAAAATTAAAAAGGAGTCCCATGGTTGTTGGTGTATAATCATGCATGGAATTTAATATTTGAATTAACTTATGATGTCTTTTAAACATATTGTGATATGATTGAATTGATATTATATGAATGCATTATGTGATGAATATGTGTCCTAGGGTTTGTGAGACTCTTTTGCTTGTCTCTATATTTAGAGACTATGGCGTATCTCTATCCAAAAGCCACCATATATTCTATTTGATGCAAGTATTTTTTTTCTAGAGAATTTGAATAGAGTTGTATTGGTAATTTGTTATGCAACATGTATATTTTTACTTATTATTATTGTGGATGGACAAGACAATTCTTGAAATTATTTGGTAATGTAGTATCGCCAATTTTCAACTAAAAATAGAATCTTTGTAGTAGGGTTCTTGAAAATGTAATGTAATTTTTGGGCCAATGTTTTTTGGCAATATATCTTTGGGCCATTGTTTTTGGCAATATAATTTTAAGGCTGTGTAATTTAATTTTGGAAGCTATGTAAGGGGACATGTTTCATAGTTACCAATAAGTCTCAAATTTTGTCTTAACATGTTGTATCGAATTACCAATAGGGCTTGAAGTGGAGCCCATGCATAATGTGCTGTGCACAAAGATGTATGGACACATGTTATATGTATGATTTGAAATGTGGATAATGAGATGTTTTATTCCTTACAAAATTTTATTTAAAATCAATTAGATGTGTTATTTTAATTTACATAGTGGGAGATGATTATGAGCTTAGCAAATTTTCGATCTCACTATGTCGAATGGAATATCATGATCTAGTTGGATTTATGGAAATAAAATTTTAAAAAAACAATGTGTGTGCTAATGTTAACTTGTGTAATGAATGTAGTGAAAATGGCTAAGAATATAGTTGTTGATCTAACTAAGGGAGAGAAACTAGATAGAACCAACTATGATATGTGGCATAGAAAAATTCAATATTTGCTTAATGAACAAGAGGTCCTTGAAACCCTAACCAATGTGATGATTCAACCTGAAAATGGGAATACTACCCAACATCGTCGTGACTTAGAGGCCTATGAGTCTTGGGTTGGGAAAGATCGATGTGCACACTTCACTATGCTATGTATCATGCACAATGATCTTATTGGGGAGTTTAAGAACTACCCAAATACCTAAGAGATATGGAACCAGTTAAAGATTGCTTATGAAAGGACTTCAACAACTAGGTTACAAGCTCTTACTTTGAAGTTTGTGCAATATGTTATGGATTCAAAACATAGCATGGCTAAACATCTAAGGACGATGTCTGCATTGATCCATGACCTAAAGGCTGTTGGTAATAATCTCTCTAATGAACAGCTGGTTACAGCAGTGATACTCACTATCTGAACCTACTTAGGGGAAAATGAAGCTTATTTTGCAACATAGTGAGAATATCAAGACATTTATTGATATTTCTCATCATCTTGAGCTTAAGGCGAAACGCATGGGAGTGCACCAAAACACCCTATTTGTCGCCCAATCTAGGCAGCGGAAGGCAATCAAGCCTAAATGCAAAAGACAAGGGAGGAATGCCAAATGAGTTAGTAATCTTGGGCCTAAAGAAGGCAAGATAGCAAAGTACCAAAAGGGCAAGCGTGCTAGAAAGGACAAGGCAAAGTTCAAGTGCTATGACTGTGGTAAGAAGGATCACTTTATGAGTGCATTGAGCTGAAGAGGGTTTCCATTCTCAACAACTCTGCTATTACTTATGTTTGCACACATGTTTTTGTTGCTCATACTATTCCTGGGTGGATTATAGATTCAAGAGCAACCAAACATATAGCCAGAGATAGAGTTAGGTATATCAATTACAAAAAGATACCAATAGGCAGACTAAACAATATTTTGGGTAACGGAACTCAAGAAGAAATCATAGGAGTTGGAACCTACTAGCTCAAGGGCTTTGTGGCAAAGGTTGAGAATCAGAAAGAAAGGATCCTAAAGGTTTTTTGAGCTGATAGGGGTCGTGAATATTTGTCTAAACAGTTTCAAGGACTGTGTGTGGAAAAAGGGATACTCAGGCAATTGACGATTCTTAGTACTCCACAACAAAATAGTGTTGCAGAGAGAAGGAATCATATTCTATTAGAGATGGTTAGATTGATGATGGCACAAGCTAACCTTCCAATTTCATTTTGGGGGGCTTGCATTGTTGATTGTTGCCTACATCCTTAATCGTGTGCCTTCTAAGTTCCCACAACACCATATGAGTTATGGAATGGTGCAAAACCCAATTTGGAGAACTTGCAGCCTTGGGGTTGTACAAGTTTTGTTCATAGTACTTCCCATAAGTATAGGAAATTGGGCCCTAGAGCAAGTAAGAAAATCTTTATAAGATATTCAGAAAGCTCAAAGAATTTTGTAATGTATGGTGAGCAGACTAATAGTGGAATGATTGAGATAGAGTCTCACAATGTCAACTTCATTGAAGATGATTTTCCAAGCATCAGTGAATCAAAAAAAAAAATCTTTAGCTTTATGAGTTGTAAGAACTTGAAGGTGTCGTACCATCTTTGGACGAGGGTGGTGAATCACAACTTCATCCTGAAATCGCAAAAGATAGTGGGAATGACTTGGCTCCTAGTGGGAATAAATCACTAGATAGTAACACACAATGATCCAAAGTACGTAGAAGTGAACGTGGAACTATTCCCCATCATCATTTTGAGATTGAGAGGGAATCTCTCATATGTGCTTCATTGGATTTCATCGTGGGACATTGGATTTCATATGAAAGATTCTTCCTTCGTGGGACATCAGATTTCATCGCTATCACTGGCCCAGTCAGCATCATAATAACCTCTTAATCTTAAATCTCCACCCTAATACAAAGAATGAGATCCAATGTCCTGCGAAGGCATCAAAAAATCCTCTTAACTGCTTGCCAATTAACAAGTCTTAGATTATTTTGATAACAATCAACCATACCAACTGTAAAATAAATGTCTAGTCAAGTACACAACATAGCATACATCAGACTTCCAATTGCACTTGCATAGGGAACTCTTGTCATTTCTCTCTTTTCCTTTTTTGATTTAGGGCAATCATCAAGGCTTAATGTATGTCCCTTCTCAATTGGAGTGTCTATGGGTTTGGAATTATGCATATGGAGTTGCTCTAAGATCATCTTATGTAAGTTTCTTGAGATAAACCAAGAAGCTTCTTTGAGTGATCCTTCAAGATCATAACTTTGAGCACATAATTAGCCTCTCCCATGTCCATTTCAAAAATTTAAGGAAAACCACCTTTTGGTAGTGACAATCATCTGTGTATCATTTCCAGCCAACAAAATGTCATCCAAATACAAAGATAGGATAAGCAAACTCTTTCCTGATTGTTTGACATACACACAATGGTCATCTTCCATCATTTCAAAATAATAGCCTTATAAAATTTGAAATACCATTGTCTAGACGCTTGCTTTAGGCCATAAATGGAATGCTTAAGGTGGTATACTTTGCGCCCATGTTGCTTCACATCAAAGCCAATAGGTTGATCCATATAGATATAAAGATTGTATTTCTCAATGGAGAACTAGACAAAAAGATCTATATGGATCAACCTATTGGCTTTGAGGTCACGGAACAAGGGTGCAAAGTGTGCCACCTTAAGCGTTCCATTTATGGCCTAAAGCAAGATTCTAGACAATGGTCTTGATATTCTCACTATGTGTCAGAACAAGCTTCATTTGCCCCAAAGTAAGTTCTGGTAGTGAACGTATCACTGTTATAACCTACTGTTCATCAAAGATTATTGCTAGCAGCCTTTAGGTTATGTATCAATACATACATCATCCTTAGATGTTCAACCATGCAATGTTTTGAATCCATCACATATTGCTCAAACTTTAAAGTAAGAGCTCGTAACCTAGTTGCTGAAGTCCCTCCATAGGCAATTTTTAGCTGGTTCCACATCTCTTGGGCATTTGGGTGGTCTTTAAAGTTTAAACTCCCTAATAAGATCATTGTGCATGCTACTCAACATAATGAAGTGTGCACATCGATCTTTCCCAACCCAAGACTTATAGGCCTCTAAGTCACGGTGATGTTGGCCAGTATTCCCATTTCCAAGTTGCATCATCACATTGGTTAGGGTTTCAAGGGCCTCTTGTTCATTAAGAAGATATTGAATTTTTCTATGCCACATATCATAGTTGGTTCAATCTAGTTTGCCTTCCTTAGTTAGATCAGCAATTACATTCTTAGTGGCAATGTTCACTACATTCATTACATAAATTGACATTAGCACACACATTTTAAAAATATATATATATATATATATATTTCCAAAAATCCAACTAGAGCATGATATTCCTTTCTGCATAATGAGATCAAAAATTTGCTAAGCTCATAATCATCTTGCACTATGTAAATTAGAATAACACATCTAATTGATTTTAAATAAAATTTTGTGAGGAATAAAACATCTCATCATCCACATATCAAATCATACATATAACATGTGTCCATACATCTTTGTGCACAACACATTGTGCATGGCTCCACTTCAAGCCCTATTGGTAATTCGATACAACATACTAGGACAAAATTTGAGACTTATTGGTAACCATGAAACATATCCCCTTACATGGCTTCCAAAATTAAATTACATAGCCTTAAAATTACATTGCCAAAAACAATGACCCAAAGATACATTGCCCAAAACCACTAGCCCAAAAGTTACATTACATTTCTAAGAACTCTACTACAAAGATTCTATTTGTAATTTAAAATTGGGGATGCCATATTACCAAATAATTTCAAGAATTGTCTTATCCACCCACAACAGTAATAAATAAAAATATACATGTTGCATAACAAATTACTGATACAATCTCTATTCAAATTCTCTATAAAACAAACATGCATCAAATAGAATATATGGTGGCTTTTGGATAGAGATATGCCACAATCTCTAACTATAGAGATGAGCCAAAGAGCCTCAGAAACACTAGCACACATATTCATTACATAATGCATTACATTCATGCATTCATATAATATCAATTTAATCATATCACATTCACAATATGTTAAAAAGACATCATAAAATAATTGAAAGATTAAATTTCATGTATGATTATACAAAAAATTAAAAAACTAATTTCACAATTCTCTCATATTTTCACAATTTTATTTTAACATCACAGTTAAAAAAAATGCCAGCACAATAACATACATACATATATATATATATATATATACTTTTTGATAAACACCACAATTAAATATATGTCACACTAGAAAAATTGAGGTCAAGTAAACAAGAACATCTATAATATTACTATAAATTAAAATAAGAGCCACTGTTGCTGTGCATGTTATAACATTGAATTATCATTTAACCTTTCAATATATGCCCCCTCAAAAAAAAAAAAAAAAAACCTTTCAATATATGTGTTATAACTCATTGCTATTACGTAAGCAATATTACAAACCCCACAGCCACTCAACGCGTGGCTTATTACTTAAGCAATTAGTTGTGTTTATGTGTAACTAATACACGTGGGGCTCTTTTTTAATTTATAGATAATCACTCACGCACTAAGCGAGTGGGACACACACAATACAAAAGTGTTTGGCTAAAACACGCATACTACAAACCAGTTTTACATGCGTGTATTTCTTTTTATTGTTCATCGACTTCAACCCTATGCATCAATTTTTCCAGATCTTATCAAATACAAAGGCCAAAACTTTCTCGTTTTAAGTCTAAATTAAACCTGTAAACTGTCGTTTTAAAGCTTATGGTATGTACTTTGAAATCATAATATATATATATATATATATATATTTGATATTAAACAAGATTGGATGGGTCAGGATAAGCCTGTAATTTTTAGATTACATGTAAACATCCAAAATTACAGTTTTTTATTTCTTTCTACATGCCATGACATGCCTTTAAAATACAGATCTGAAAATTAAAAAATTTACTAAAACATTTAATTTTAGCAAGCATATAGAATTATATATTTTAGAGATCATGGCATCATTCAAGAGTGAAAAGTAACAAGCATAAAACGGCTATCATATCAATGTTAAAAGAAAATACTATGGACCATATAGACACATACCTTTGGTGGAACAGATCACCAAATTGTCAGATTTTGATCTTTGCTTGCTTTACTAACTCCTCCTCACAATCTCTTATCTTTTGTGGAACACCTCTATGGTGTCTCCGTAGAGATGACTTATTTTAAAAGAGCACTGAAAAACTATACGTATATTTACTTACTATAACTTATTATTTGATAACTTATTATCTGACTGTTGTAGAAGTACTTTAAATACTCATAGAGATTCATCTCTATAAGATAATCTTGACAACTCATATTAATATCAGTTAGTTTAAATTTAAACTTAATTATTAGATACTTATTAGATAAACCATGGGCCATGGTTTATGGGTTAGGTAAAAACCAGCCCAATTTCTACAAAATAAAATAAAAAAACAAAAAACAAACTGTTTGTGTCAAATTCAGATTCAAAGCCTTATATATTAGTCTAATGTTTCTTACCATTGTGTCAGTTCTTGCTAGTGAAACTTTTTGTTCATAGATTTGCACTCATTTATTGTACAAGACAGTTATTCTTAAATTCGTCTCCATGAAAAGGTTACCCATTATCTCTGTGTTATTCTGTTTCAGGGAGCATCTAAAAATCCCAATCTCATGGAGTGGGATAAACTATGGACCGTAAATAAAAAGATCATTGATCCTGTGTGACCCAGGCACACTGCTGTCATTGAGGAAGGACGTGTGCTGCTTACTTGATGAGGAGATAACCTTGATGGATTGGGATAAAGCTAATAGAGAAGGACCAAGATGGAAACATCACCCAACTGAGTGGGATATTGCATCTTGAAGGATCTGTGAAGACCACAAAGTTGAAGCTTACTCGGCTCCCTGAAACAAGTGAGCCAGTTAACCTCACACTGGTGGATTTTGACTATTTGATTACAAAGAAAAAGGTAGGTGCTAGTGAACCGATAACATTAACTTTTTGACTCCTGCTATCAAGAATTGTAAATTTCATGTACTGCTTAATTCTAGAGTATCACTACATTGCTTTATTTTCCATGGAATGTTGACCGATAGGATGAAAAAGTTCTGTTAATAACCGGATGGATCACTGCGTTGTTGATATTCTCATCCTGAAAAGATCTTGCACTTAAGAGATTTCTTGGTTATAATCTGCTGATGTGAACATTGTCAAAGTATATGACATATTTGTATCCAAAGTTTTGAAAAGCTTATCATGAATGCTTTCATTTATCAACTTGTGAATCTATTTGACTGGAACATAATTATGCACGTGGCAAAAATGATTGGCTTGTTCTTTTATGATCAGGTTGTAAATATGGGTAACATGTATCTTGAGCGGAAGTGCATTGTAAATCATGAACTAGTTTATAAGTAGTTACTCCACACATGCACATCGCATTTCCTAGAAATTAGAGACGGATATGTGCGGTTTCCAAACAGTTTCAGACATTTGAAATGGCTGGCCATGTCAAAAGGTGTATTGATTTTCAGATGGAAATGTATTCCACATTTTAGTCTGTAACTTGTGATTGCAGCTTTGTATTAATTTGCAGCTTCAGGAAGGAGAGGATTTACTTGATGTGCTTAACCTGTGTACGAAAAAGGAGACTGCAGCCATGGCCCATAGGGGATTCAAACATGCGGAATTTGCAGCTAGAGAGGAAAGGATACTTCAGATGTGATGTTCCCTTTGTTAGGCCTTCAAAAGCCTATAGTTTTATATGCAATCCCAGATGGCAGGCAACAGACTTCTTTTAAGTAAAACAATATGGGAAGAACCAAATAATAAAAATGTACAGTAGTTTCAAAGGAATTTTTTGTAAATTGCTGATCACATGATGATAACTTAGCTACTACTAAAATATTTAAGGCCCATGCTTACCAGCTAATTTTATAGACAGCTTTTAACCAATCTTGTGTCACATACATTAAAAGTGGCACAAGACAGTTTTTTTTAGGAGCATGTACAGTGATTTTTTTTTGTATTTTTTCATATCCTATTCCTAAGCTTGTATAAATTAAAGTCATCCATTCTAAGGATTTATTTATTTTTTTTTTTTTAAGTCATCCTTTCTAAGGATTTAACATCATCCATATGTTAAGGATATGATAACATAGGAAAGTATCATCCACGCACAGGATTTAACATCATCCATGCTCATGCACATGTTATTGTAGTATTTGTCAAGGTGCAAATAAAAACACCTACGAAAAAGTTCTGCTAACGTGTTTAGAGAGATTGGATGGTAATGATTATATGGGCCAGTAGAGATTGGTGTTCCATCCATCCATCATAACTGATTGAACCAAAGAGTGAGCAATGATTAATTAGCAATTGAAAAGCCACCCAGCGACCGAAAAGACATATGGGGCACTCATTGAACAGTTGAGGTAAACGAAAAGTCTTAATGAAATCTTTGCATTTATGGCCTTCTAAAACAATAGAAGATGTAAATTAATGAAGAGTTCTAAGTTAACCATACAAATTAACAAAATTTCTTACAGATGCCCACCCTTTTTGCAAATTAGTAAAATTTCCTAAAATCACAGAGTTGATCATCCACAAGAAGAAGGCTTTGACCTCTAAAGACCAAACAAGTCAGATGTGTGGATTCATTTTAAATTTGAGAGGCTGCCCAATTTATTCCATCAATGCGGCAGTCTAGGGCACTTCCAAAAATCATGCCCCATCATGAGAGCCTATCATAGCAAAGCTAACTGCTATTTGAGGTGTGGAAGAAATCTTTGAGAAGTAGAACTACAAGGTTGGATCTAGATATGCAATGGGGGTTAACTTTGTGTAGAGACACCATCATCAACTTAAACTTATCCATTTCTAAATCAACCAACTGTTCATACATCTTTCACCTCTTCTTGAGGGGATCTTACATTTTCAATCATCTGTTCATACATTTTCCCCATTTATGCAGGGCTCTTATAGTGCCCAAAAAACAAAAAGAAAGTGGAGTAAAAAAACTAAATATATAAAGGGGAATTTATTACCACCATTAAAACTGTACACTTTTACACTCCCTAAACGCAAAAAGTCGGTGCTGCTTGCTTGGCAGGGCAATTGGACAGTGTGTAGCAAGGATCTGATATTTCGTTGAATGTTATCTGTACTGTGTATTTGAGGAAGGTGATTGAAACTTCTAAATTAAACTGAAAGGTGCAAAGTATGATCATGATGACATTTTAAGTTGAATTTGCCGGTGGACGTGTACTAGAAACTCAACATAGGAGAGGCCACTTGAGCTCTTGTCTTCTATCATATATGAAAAGAACAGCATACCTACAAAACAGATAAGTAGAGATGTGAGTAAAATCAACTGAAACTATTTTATATGAAATTTCTTGCAATGATAATTCTCACCTCAACCATCCATTGGACAGTGAGAAAATAATCAAGGGATAACATCATTTTGCTGTTCTCTAAATTTTTCGTCACCTCTCTCTCTCTCTCTCTCTTTCCTCCTAATAGGCAAACAGAACTCACACACCCTAGGGATGGAACCAAAGCAACCTCACCTTCCACCCCTTGTTTCTATGGGGAGAAAATGCTACAGGTTAGAAGACTATTGGCACCATTGACAAGTGATGGTTATTGGCAATTTATCTGCACGTTAATGTCGCACAACCCAGTCCATGACAGAGAAAAGTGCATATACAATGAGGACTAAGTGATTGATGGTGACACATGTTTAACTTCTAAAAGATATATCAGCTCTTTTAGTTAAACTTTTTGCAAATATTTGTACAGAGTTCCAGATTCCATGTGGAATTTGACAAATCCAAATCTACTCTCTATAAAACACTATTGCTTTGCATGGGCACTAGAATGCACAAATAGAAAAAGGATACATACAAGTCATCATCATGACTAAAAGTTACGTTAAAAATGAATATTAAAATGACAATATGATAATATCACTCTAAAATTGAGATAATCAAAACATATTTTTTTTTTCAATAGACATGATATTGGATAAATTACAATTGAAAACACAGTATAGTTGTCTTCTAGCAGGCTTTGTAGTCAAGTCCTAATTTTTGGTGAGGCCAGAAATTCTTGACAGAAGTGTTGTGAGAAAAGGAACTGTTTTGGGGGGGGTGGGGGGTGGGGGGGTTGATTTCCATAACAGCTATGATGAGTATACACATGATGACATCTGAAGTGAAATGGCAAGAGTCCCACATTTTAGACCAAACACCAGATGGATCTTCTTTATAATCTCTTTCATTACAAATGGCTTTGCAGCCTAATGGTATTTGTCTTTTTAAAGGTCTGAGGTATGAAACCGCACCCTCAAAAAAAAGTGTAGATTTTGTGAGGCATAATGGAAGTATACCGGATAGTTTAATTTCTATTGTTTTCCCCAAAAAATAAATAATTGAAAAGCTCAAAGGAATTTAAAGTATCTTCATAATCTCCCTCTCTAAACTCCAGAGGAAAGTATCTATTAGATTAGGATGAAAAGAAAACATTGGACAAATATGCTTACACTTATGTAGAAAGCAAAAACGAATCATGTGAGATGTGAAGGAAATAAAATTGATGCTGTTTTGGTTGACTTGTTTCATATGAAGTACTTGTCTAGTAGCACAAATAGTTAGATCCCTTGTTTGTTTTAAGGGTTATCCTAATGTACTGACCTGATGGATCTCCTTTCTTGCACAATTTCAAGCTGCAGGAAATAGAAAAGATTCTTAACATTTTAACTAAATTGAGGCATCAAAGATTGAAATAGTATATATGTATCGAATAATAATTTCAAGCAAGCTACAATTTGTTCTAAAGACAAGAAAAACTAACAGAACCAACATCAGTCATACCGGAGGTAGGAACATCTTTGGCGCCGTATCTCGTTTACCAAATCATTTAGCTTCTTTGATAATGGATTGTCATATTGCTGCAGCACAAACTGGTCAAGAGAAGGTATCAGCAACAATAATGAGTTGCATGAATGGAAAGACATCACCGTAAATGAATTTCTAGTTTTCTACACATTTTTAACAAGTTAGTCTTTGCTTTTTCAACCAGCAATCATGTAACCCAAAATTCCCATTGATAGTGATTGTAGAAAGAGTAAATAATAATGCTTTGACCTCTACAAGGCACCTTTTAAGGTACTACATATGGCTATTTATTATTAAAAAAAAAATTAAAAAAGAAGTCAGACCCAAAATAAATACTATCCTTTTTAGGTGCTCTGGACCATCTTTTTCTGCCCTAAATAGGAAATTTCTCTTGGAAAAGAAACGTAAAGGAGGATAACCAACAAAATATACAATTCAGCCACTAGGCCCGTCTACCGGTAGATATTATATCCAGTTATGTTGCCAAAAGTAAAGTTCAGGTGCTCAAAACCTCAGGTTCAGGTATCAGGTTGAAGTTCTTAAGAATCAACAAAATAATAATATTTGGCAAAAATCACCACTTAGGGGGAAAAGAAGATTATAATTACCTGAGCTGGAATTTCATCAACTGAGGAAATGCAAAATAGCTGTTGCAAGATATCTGAATCCACTGAGTTCCCAATATATATTAAACAATCCTCACCATTCTCAAGAAGATAAATTCCCCCATCATTCACGTGTTCAGTAGAAAGCGAAATCACAGGAGGAACAAGAGATTGATCACCCTCCTGTGAATTAGCAAAAAGGTACCACTTGTTTTAAATTATATTTTTCAGTTCAGTACCAGACAATTAATTATGGCAGAGTTCAAACCTTTGAATTAAGGTCATGGATAGCCACCATCCTGGGGTGCACAAATGGAATTGCCAGTGGAGTAGAAATGGATGACAAATAGTTGATCCAGAATGATCGTTCATCTATTCTCCCATCAGTTCGTAATCCCTTACTCTTAATTAATGCTGCAAAGCAGCAAAAGAAAGAAAGTCATTAACTCATTTTACTGAACTTCTTTATAAAAAGATGAACCATATTCTTCCCAAGACTCCAACATTGACCAATAGTAACAGGAAATACAAAAAATCTCAACTCTTGAGTGAAAAGGAAAATTAATTTCAAGTTATACCAAATAAATCTATCTTAAACATTGAAAATCAAGGAAAAGATAAGAAAAATGATTTTTTTTTTTTAATTCTTTCAGTCTTTTTCTTTACTGGGAAACAAAGTGAATCCTTGTTTGGCCTAAGCACCAATGTGAAACTTCATTCACACTCATTTTGCTTATACAAAATATGTGATACTTAACATTGCCAACTGGCAGAGCTTTCAAAACTAACATGTCATCTTAACTAACTAGATCTGAAGAAAGTGTCTAGCCTTCTAATAATATAAAACTTGGTAACTGTGGATTGAGGAATCTAGTATCAACACCAGGAAAAAGAATAATTACATAAGTCATAAACACAGTTAGTTGTATTAAGTGTTTAACAGAAGTTACTTATCAAAAAAAAAAAAAAACTGTTACAGAAGTTTACATTTTCAACATAGTATTATACATTCATATAATTCACTTCCAAATTATAGCAGAAAGAACAATACCAAGGGTGTACAGAGGCAGAAGCTTAAGTGCCTCAGGAAGAATAAGTTGTCCAGAAGATGTCACTGTAGCACAAAATTTACGATAAGAAAGCAGAATGTTGATGCAAAGGTTTGTCATTCGATCCTTGACAAGCAAAAGTGGCCTGGAAGGGATTTCACTTGCCGCTTCAGAAAGTAAATAAAATGAGAAAATGTTAGTCTTCATTCAAAAAACAGAAAATTGCAAAAATGATATCATGCATTCTAAAAATTCCAGAATGTTGCGTTTGGATTTGAAGATATAAAATCAAGGGGTTGAAGAATAAGAATAGTATAAATCGCTTGATATAAATTTATCAACACACGATATGTCAACTTTGGAGATTTTACTTAAAAAAACACATGATATGATGGATTTGAAATGACATCTTACACCAAATAATTTGAAATCTACATATTAATAAAACTTAAATTCATCCAAAAATTTCATCAATAGATAAAAATTGCTGTTTAATACACTATTCAAGTTATTTAAACTAAAGATTGAAATCCAAATCCTTCTCTTTAAATTCATTTATCCAAACAAACCATTAATGACAATGCCATGGGAGGCAAGGCAGAACAAATATAGCAAATACATTCAAAGTTGAAATCCATTAATTAAAAATGAGAAACATGCAAATTGAGTATCCAAGTCAGCAATCAAAATAGTTGGTACATATGCAATCAAAATACCTTGCTTCAAGAAACATGCAAATTGAGTATCCAACTCAGCCGAGCGGAAAAGATTACTTAGTATACTTGTGCATGGCAGAGATAATGTAGTAACTCGAATTCGTCTTTGTCCATTGACGGTGGTGTAAAGAAGGGCACACTGGATAAGGAAAAGAACAGCATAACAAAATGGAAAGGAACAGTTATATTTTCCAATTGATAGAATACAAAAAAGTTCACATATAGTGAAGCAATATGCAGATTAAAAACTCCCTGGCAGACAATGTAAAATTAGTTAGTACCTGAAAAGCACATTCTGAGCCATCCTTCAAATTATCATCATGTTTTAAGGTAACCATAACGGTTTTGTCGCAGTCAATCTGCACAACAAAAATGATGATCAGTTGAAGTTTGCACAAATGTATCATAGCAACCAAATATGTTCAGTCCCAATTAAAAATAATAATAAATAAAAAAACACACACACACACAATAAGAGAGAAAACTAGTAAAAGGAAAGGTAAAATAGCAACAATGAAAATCAGTTTTAGCAAGAGTAATACCAAAATAAAGAAACACAATAAATAAAAATTAAGATAAAAATAAAAAGCATGCCTAGTTGCTTGTGATAGGAAAGAATTTTTTTGGGCTCTCTTCTGTTGGCAGCGACATATTACCAAGTGATGGTTATTTGACTCAAGTCCATTGCTAGAATTTAGATTACAAAACAATTGAAGAATCAACAACAGAGAACTAATCTCAGTATAATAGCCTATACATGCAATGGGAATCACTCAATTTTTTATAATTCAATAGTTACAATGGGGGTGGGAGGATTTGAACCCTGAATGTCTCCATTGGAAATATCAGGAGAGACTGATTAGTTGAGGTACAAGGCTCTTGGCTATTCCTAATCAAGATTAAAACTTCAATCAATAATTCAGTGTCAGTCTAAGTCACATAAACTGCAGTCAGTGACAACATTCATGGAAGATAAGCGTGTATGTGTGTGTTACATAACAAATATTTATGTAGAGGATATACAAACCCCAGGAAGGTCAACATCAGTTGGCATGCGTTTGCAGAAGTTTCCATTGTATTCTAGAACTTCAATACCCTATAAAAGATGAAAAAAAAATTAATGTACTAGCATAGAGGAAATTATAAGACTGTAAAAGCAATCATCATATACCAGGCAAGAGAAGAGGCCACAAAAATATAAGTACCCCAAAAGAGAGTACCTGGCTGCATCTCACGCGCATCACTGCCTCAAAACCTTGAGGCCTTGTCACGTTCCATCTAAGATCATTGTAAAGTTTTGCAGGATCAGAAACAGCTGAGAAGGGGTAATAATAATATACCTGAAAAAGTGAAAAGCAGATAAACCTGAAGCCAGCCCAAAATACAAGGAATAAAACTTAAATGCATAATGTCTACTAGAACAACATATAAGTTGCATAAACAGCCTGAAAACTATGATAATACACAATTGTTTTGCATCTTTCAGCAATCATTTGGATGGTGGAGAAAGTATGAGGGGGAAAAAACGTGTTCTACAAAATAGTAACCATTATATCTGGCTTCTGCTCCAAATCCATTTTATAAAAACAAAGCCACAATGTTCTCCATAAAAAATAAGTAAAACAAATTCATCATAAACATATCTTAAAAGCACAACCTTGCCTAGGGAAGCACCCAACTTTTGGCATCAAGCATGGACACGACATGATTACTTCTATACATGATTATGTATTCTTTGTAATTCTTTAGACTTCTTTGTGTTCTTCGGATGAAGTAGTCTTTTGTTTTTCCAATAAAATGTCCTTATAATTTTTATTTTTTTTTTTAAATCAATTCTAAGAGATTTTCCCTTTAACTTTATGGGTGTTATACAATTACATTAGTGGATGCAAAAAAATTGGAAAGACCATTTGATGAAGAGGAAGTCTTGCAAGAGTTAAAAAAAAATATGGATCGGGATAAATTGCCTAGGGCAGACGGTGTTACTATTGCCTTTTTTCAAAAATGTTGGGGGTGGTAAAAGAGGATATCATGAAGGTTTTTCAAAATTTCTATGAGAACCGTTACGACAACAGAAAAATTACCCTTATGAATGGAATCTTAAGTTGGGGGCTTAGCCTGCCTGCCTAGATTATCCACTGAAGGAAAAAAAAAAAGAAAAAAAGAAAAAAAAACCATTAATAGGTCTATCGTGTCGGGAAATACGCTTATCCAGTAAGGGAGACAGAGGTATGTTTGAAAGAAGCCCAAATGCCACTTTCATCTCACTCATTAGTAAAAAATAAGGGGCTGTAGACATCAAAGTCTCAAAGATTTTAGACCTATTAGCCTCATCAGTGGTGTCAACAAGAGTGTGGCAAAAGCTTTGGCCAGTAGAATGAAGATATTATTGGGAGCATTGATTTCAGATACACAAAATATTCTTATATGTGGAAGGAAAATTCTGGATTCCGCCTTAATAGCAAATGAATGTTTGGATTGTAGATTGAAAGCTGATATACTAGGTCTAATAGGTAAGTTGGATTTGAAAAAGACATATGATCAAGTAAATTGGGTTCTTGCTATACATGTGGGAGAGATGAGGTTTAAGGGGAAAAATAAAGAAACCTGGATTTCATATTATATTTCCACAGTTTGATTCTCGATTCAAGTCAATGGAATGGCAATTGCCTTTTTTGGAAGCTCAGGAGTTTTATGACAGGTAGATCATCTCTCTCCACTTCTATTTGTTCGTGATGGAAGCATTAAGCCATCTAATATCAAAGGTGATGGAAAGGGGGTTTTTAACGGATTCCTAGTGGTATCTTGAATGGTAAATCAATAAAGATATCTCATTTACTTTTTGAAGCTTCAAGAAATAGGTTAACAAGAAGTTGGAAAACAGCATTTAGGAACCAGAGATTTATTTATACCTGCCCTCCAGTGGTTCTTGGGATGACAGCAATAGAAGCAATGTCTACATAAGTCTGGGTAGTGATAAATACATCAACACAGACCTATCAGGATAAGAACAATTAGCACATACATATTACACCTGAAAGCTACAACATTTGTTATATCTCTTTCAGCAATACAGGCAGAACTTAGAATTACAGCTAATTCATCACCAGTTCAAAGGTAATTACTTAAAGTTCACCTGATACTCAGCAAATTCAATTGCCATTGCCTTTAATGTTTCGTCAGCAGGTTGAAGTAATTTATGGGCCTCCTGAAAATCAAGGACAATGCTGTTTATTATAATAATAAATAAATAAAAAACAGAAATGCAAAACACACCCTCTAAGTTTGACCAGAATTCATTTCAGTCCTCTAACTTTACATTCGTTCAATTGAGTCCTCTTACTTTCAAACTTATTCAATTAAGGCTTCCTGTCACTTCCTGTTAAGTGATTGCCATTAAATGTCCATAAAATTAATTAAAAAATATTTTCTTGAAAATACAGAATATAACAAAATAGAATTTATTATTTAAGATACAAAAAAGGAAAGAGATGAAGAAACTGAAACCAAAGAAAAACAGAGCAAGAAGAACAAACTTAGAATTTTAAGTTTGTTCTTAGAGCATTGGCTGTGCCTCATTGGTTTGGGCTAAGTCATGCCAATTTGATTTTCTGTGCATAAAGATTTGATTTGATTCTCTTCTAAAGCCCAGTAACAATTTCAGAAATACCACCTAACAACAAGAACAATAGCAAAAGTAGCAAGAGAAGTTAATAAGCCAAAAAGAAAAACAATAGATCGATGTTGAAACCCGCCTCCGCTGAACCCAGTGATGGGATTACACTAGATAGATTGGTTTCAAGAGCACCAGACCCATCTCTCCCTCAACTGGACCCACCCAAAGAACCCATTGGATTCTCTCTTCGACTTCTCTAACAACGAGTTGTCATTCTGTCTGGTCAACAGCAAGCCTCCACTAAATCCAAAGTTCAACCCTAAGTGGCGGTTCAAGCTGCAAAGGCACGAGAGAAGAGGAAGAGGACTGGTCGGCTGTATCTGTGACAAAGAGGAAGAAGTGTATTCTGTTTTGAATCTGAGCTGATTAGGAAGAGAATACAAAAGCATCGTTCTATTTGGGTTTTCATCCATTTTTGCTGGGTGTTTGGGAAAAAGATGGGTTTGAGTTTGGGTTGTAGTGATTGTGTTCAAGATGAAGATGCCAAGATTGTGAGAAGAAAATTAACTTATTCTGTTTGGTTGATGGGAAAGTGCTGGGGAAAAAGCTGTGTTCTTAACCGTTTTTATTATTATTTTGAACTAATAATAAAATAATAATTATGGATTCAGAAAATCAATTTAAATGCAAAAATGGCGCCACTTTTGGGTGCTTAATAGAGCATTACTAATGGAAGAATTTAACTGAATAAATTTGAAACTCGGAGGACTTAATTGAACAAAAAAAAGTTAGAGGCTTGAAATAAATTATAGTCAAAGCTAGAGGGTGTGTTTTGCATTTTTGCCTTAAAAAAACAAAAACAATAACAACGATAACATGCAAACAAGAGGAGAAAACTAAAAAGAAATCAATACCTTCTCCCCTGCAAAGAGGTGAGTTCTTCCTTCAGCGTCTCTTGCAGAAAGGGCACCAATGCCAATTGATGGCAAGACTGTACCCAACAAATAAAAATCATCAAAATAACTGACACATGAATTCTAATAATTATAATACAACATTAATACTTGCAATATATCTATGGGGTACAGCATAATTAATTGCACTTTTCAGCTTCAATTACGTAACACCAATCATATTTTAAAAGGTTAATAATATGAAATCGTGTTCAAGTCTCTGAGCTTGCCTAGTAATGAACTGTTTGTTGCAAACAAGCTGATATACTCAAGTTATTTGTCATGCCTTAGGTTCTTAACCAGTGAAAAGTTTCCCCTGTGTTGGGGAACACCAGAACCTCACCATACCTCCTCTGCTATTTCTCCAATGGCAAAACAGGGAGGCCAAATGGTGGAAGTGGTAGTTGATCAGAACCTAAGGAAGGCTGAAAGATTTTTCATATTGAATCCAAATCCTTTGAAATAGTCTTAGGAGGAGGAGGTCAGACTTATGGAATTCAGATTATTGAAGAGAAGAAAAGATTTATGCACAACATGCTCCTAGGTAGAGAAGAAGCAACCTGGCTTCGTTCAACACCTATCGGATTTAATCACTACACCTTCAAAACAGAGCTTCCTCGGAAACTTTATGGAATCAGGAAAGGTTTACCAGATCCAAAAATACAAATGCAGCCGACTCTTATATGTAGTGGAGTATTGAGGTAAGATGAACTGTGGTTTGGTGATAGAACCAGAAGTTCGAGATTCAGGATGGGGGTTGAAAGATTTCAGCTAGGTGATAAATGATATGGTGGAGGTTAAACAGCAAGCACCAGTCAGCAAGGAAGTCACTCTCATCCATCGCAGGTTCGCCTACCTCCATGGGCTATATCTTGACTATTTGCCAAGTCATAGGGGAGTAGTGTGGGAATGAAAAATCAGGGATCAAAGGGAAAGAGCATGGCAAAAGGAGTAGACTCAAACCACACACCACCCAACAACAAAGCCCGTGGCTCTTGGGGAAATGATTATTGAGGTTTGTTATGGAGAGAGAGAGAGGCTTTATTATTATTATTTTTTTATATAAGTAATGATTTGTATTAAAGAAAAGACAGACTTTATGCCAATGATGATGAACACAAAGTGTCTAAAAATAACATTACAATAAATCAGATAGCAGGTCCACAAGAATATAGAAACTCAATAATAGAAGTGCACTGTGTGAAACCCCGTGCCCGGTACCAATCCAACAAGGTGCAAATCAATAGTGACTGCAAATACTCAAGCAATATCTCAACATCCTCAAATGTGCGGCGATTCCTTTACTTCCACACTATCCACATGATGTGCCAGTACAAGATTCCACACGTCTGAGGAGTGTCTCCCAAACCAATTTCTCCAACCAAATAAAAGAGATTCTACGGTCAATGGCATTACCAAATGAACCTGAAATGCCTTAAAGACTTCACTCCATAAAGCCTAAGCAGCACTGCAATGTGACAATAGGTGATTTACTGTTTCCCCACTTGCCGACACATGCACCACCAATTAACTAATGAGAATCCCCTCTTAATAAGATTGTCTGTGGAGAGTGGTAGAGAAAGTATGGTAGTATGTGGGGAGAATGGTTCTCTAACACAGTTAATGGGCCTTACGGTGTTTTCCTATGGAGAAATATAAGGAGAGAGGAGTGATTTTTCTCAATTTATTAGTTTTCAGGTGGGTGAAAGTACTTGGATCAAATTTTGGCATGATATATGGTATGGATATCAATCTTTGAAGGAGACTTTGCCCGAACTATTTCGTACTGCATGTTATTGGGAAGCTTCAGTGGCAGATCATTTGCAATATCATAATGGCACTATCCACTGGGATCTAAATTTCATTAGAACAATGCAAGATTTGGAGCTGAAGTCTCTATCTTCATTCATAGATTTAATCAGTGGGTGGTAGTGGAGAGGATAAGCTCTGTCTACTCCATCTAATCATAGGGGGCTTGAGGAAACTTTTAGCAATAGATGATTTGAGGAAACCCCATATCATGGTCGTAGATTGGTGTTGTATGTGTAAAAATGAGTGGGGACACTATTGATCATTTGCTTCTTAATTGTTCTATAGCTAGAGAGTTATGGACTATGATTCTAAGCCTCTTCTGGGGTTCCAATAAGTCATACCTAAAGGTGTAATAGAGCTGTTAGATTGTTGACAAGGCTGGTTTGGATGACATCGGAATGTAGAAATTTGGAAGGGAATTCCTCAATGTCAAGTGGTGCATTTGGGGAGAGAACACAATAAGCTTTGAACGGAGGTGTGAAAGATCCATTTATACCTGAAAATTTCATTCCTCAAATAAAAATTTTGAGTGGATGACAATGTCACGACTATTTTGTTTTTCACATTTAATTGATCGTTGTAATTTCTGTGCTTAATTGTAGGTGTACCTATTGTATACTTCCCGTGTACCGGTATTGCACCAGTTTGTGCTTTTTAATAAAATTTATGTGTAAAAAAGAGTTTCTGAGCTTGCCTGACTGAAATACCAAAAGCCTTCCTCCAGTACTCTTCATTGCCATGAAAGCAGCCTAAAGGAGCAAGAAATTGGTATAAATATCAAAATAGTTACAATGTTTGCCATCAAAATCAGCATAATGCTTTCCTCCAGTACACTGCCTGTGTACATGAGGAGCATCCTCTTTTTCATTTCAATAAAAGTTTTACTACTTGAAAATAAATGTTTGTTACAACATTTTCCTTGTGTATAAATGTGCACCATTCAAAAATGCACATTTCATTCAGCACATTGTGTTTATAAAATAAGAACAGAAAGCAGCAAGCATAGAATGTAACAAAAGACTTGAATTACTGTGTCAGACACTGTTTCATTACTATCATCCAGATCTCTTCTCATTCACTTCTAAGATTTCCTTCCTAAACACCATATTTGAGGCTAACACTAGCACCTGTAGCATGTCCATTTAACATAGCAAGCACACTATTCTAAATCCAAGTTGACCAGAACGAAAGAAAAACAGTCACTGAAGCTTGCATCAACTATAGAGCTAACTGTTACATTTACAATATTTTAAATTAGTTATTTGTATAAAGTATATATTTTCTTAAAACTTAAGATGTACTGACGGTTGCAATGTAACATTTTCAAATTCTTGTCCATTTTTCTATTATATCATTTGCAATTTCATTATTTTATTATCTTTCCTTTATTTATTTTTTCCAAATATAAATCAACTAAAACTTGCAAACATAAAAGACAGAAAACACTGATTTCCTGCTATAAGCTAAGAAACTAGCATATTGCAATATCTCAGTGTTTGAGTACAACTGTTTGCCACATCTTTACAAGAAGATTAGTATCTATAAATGGATCATGGACCCAAAAAGAGCCAAAAGGAGGCTTGGATGAGCATGTCTGGATACTTGTTCATTGCTATTCAAAGCCAAAATAGGCTTCACAGTAGCATATTCATATCTGACTTTATTATGGTTTGAATGGGAATGGCATACTCCATGCTTCATTTGTATATAAACTTGCCTCATATAAATTGACATACCTTGGTGGCAGCACCAAAGGCTGATTCAGCAGTTCTATTTTCCAGAAACATGGTTGGAATGCTCTCCAGAAGTAGCTCTAAATGTTGACGGCACTGAATTCACAAAAAAAACAAACAAACTTGGTAAAAACGTGAAATAAAATGACATACCAGTAATTGTAAATAGCTTGCCTCACATCAACATAGTGCATTTAAAAAAATAAAAAATAAAACTTAACAGATAAAAGTCTAACCTCGGAAAGCTGAACAACAAGGTCAGTTTGCAAAGGAGTATAAACATCTTGTACATCAGGAACAACGAGCATCAGTGGCTGCAAACACATATTGAACATAAAAATCTGTCTCAAACCCTTTCAGTCAGAGCTACCCATAACTACAAAATTTTAGTAAATATACCATAAAAGAAACAGAAGTCCAATCAAAATACATTTGAGATAATAAATAAAAAGTTTGCTACATTTTGTCACAATGGCAAATAATGATATGGACTAACTATATTCATATAAAAAACTGAAATAAAGCCTAGGTCCCCCACTTCAAGCCCATCAATCTCCCTCATGGTACTACAATTATAATAATCCAAAAGGCAGAAAAGATGACCAACCAAAAGACACAAACAACACCCTGATATGCCTCATCAATGCATCAGCATTCTTTCAATCTTAGCCACTTGCCAATATACAATATAACAGAAGGCTTTCTAATTTCAAAGACTGCAAACCAATTTCTTCACGAGCAACAATAGTACAATAGTGTCACTATGCAGCTTCACCTCATTTTGTGCCCATTCTACTTTAGAACCATTTTCTAACTTTTTTTATAGGAAAAATAAGGTAATAATAAGTATGTAAGAACATTTCTCTAACTTACCAGTCATTCTTTTACAATTTGAGGGAAGGTTTTTAGTCACTATGCGGCTTCACCTCCTCCCCTAAAATGTGTGATTATTTCTCTCTTGTGAAAAATAAAAAACAAAAAAATACTTCTTAAATGATTCATCTAGCCAGCAGCAGAGGCAGGAAGGCCGGGAAGGGGGAGGGGGGAGGAGGGGTGTGGGGCAGAAAAAGGTTCAGAAGGATGTCTAAGTTCAAAGACTGCAAACCAATCTCTTCACAAGCAACAATAGTACAATAGAGTTGCTAAGCAGCTTCACTTCCTTTCATGCCCATTCTACTTTGGAACCTTTTTTCTAACTTGCCAGTCATTCTTTTACAATTTGAGAGAAGATTCAGAGTGTCACTATCTGGCTTCCTCTCCTCCCCTTTAATGTGTAATTATTTCTCTCTCCACTCATGAAAAAAAAAAAAAACAAAAAAAAAACAAAAGAAAACAAAACAAACAAACAAATACATCTCAAAATGATTCACCTAGGCCCTAGTGACGCACATGTTGAACAACATTACTTTATGCCACAACAAATTTAAATAAAGGATAACAAAAAGAAGTACAAACAAGGACACCAACACTGACAAGGGACATATATATTAATTACTTAATATCTATTTTTATGTATATTGAATATATTTTTATGCATATTTAAATTTAATTTAGGTTCTAGAATAAGTAAGTAACAACCATCAAAATGTTTTAAAACCAATAATAACATCGTTTTAATAAAGAGAAATTAAAATAAAGAAAAAGTAAAGAGCAATGACATTTTAATGACAGTATTGAAGATAAAAGAAGAAAGAAAAAAGAAATTAGAACAAATTATCCTAGTCAAAAGGATAAGGATAATAACGTTTCAAAATATAAAAGAAAAAAATTAAGTAGCCATTTGGGAGGGCTGATAAAATTGGTAATGTTTTGGACACAACTTTTTTTACAACAAATTTCACAATTACATAAGTGGTTGACTGTGACGGTGTACATAACTAACGCTTATGGACCTAAAGCACATAAAACACAGAGAAGCAAGAGATTGCCAAAGAGAGAGAGCACCAATGAGCTTTAAGCAATCATCATACTGCTTGATCGTCAGTTTTGACCCATTTTCCATTCACTCCCTCTCTCTCTCTCTCTCTCTCTCTCTCTCAGAAAAAAATTCCATGTTGAGACTATGTCATGAACATGCTTTTGCTGCATCTTGACCATGTGTCTGCATTGTGTCTTGACCATGTTTGAAATAAAAAATTAATGTTAACTTTTCAGCACTCTACAGAAATGCATGCAGCTGCGTCCTCGACATGTGGTGACACATTGGCGATCTTGTCATGTCCATGCTTCTTAGGGATAGAACTATCCCCTATAAAGTTATAAAAAGAAACCAATGAGCTCTAACTCAAATGGAACCTCTTCTACTTGTAACAGTAAGGAGGAGAATAAAGTTGTAGGTTCAAGACTCATTGGCTGCGTTAAAAATATACATACATATATATATATATATATATATATTAAGTCATAGAAAGACATATATCCTTCTTTTTTGGATAAGTAACATTTACATCATTTCCTCAACATTCAAATAATATAACTAGATATTTGTTAGAATCCATCATTGAAACTCAAATGCACTTTACAATGTTAGAAAGTCCTCATGTTGTTCCAAACTTAAGATTGTCAAAAGCAAATCGACTAAACAAAGTAAGCTTTGCCAAGGGTAATGGGGTTGTAAGGAAGAAGGAAATAGATGGCTTTATGGTGTTCATAGACTGAATGTATATTATCTATGAACAGTACCATAAGAAAGAGAAGAGAGTACCATAAGAAAGAGAAGAGAAAAGGAGAAAATATCACATGAAGGTTAACATACCTCAATGCTCAAAAAACTCAATATTTTTATTAATCAATTCCATCTCTTCTTTGAGTACATTGAACACATATATATCAGTGCTCTTTCTTGTATTAGTAATATTAGATGTTTGTTTGGTAATACAATATCAAACCACAGTTTTTCAAAATACAACTTTTAAAACTTCACTTTTCTAGGTATATCTTTTATAAACAACCCTATTTTCAAAAACCTGATTGAAGATTGACTTAGAGTCAAAGAAAATAAACCTAAGATATTTACAATTTCCTATAAAATTCAAGACTCAACTTAATTACCAAATACCCTTAATTCACAGGGATTGCTGAAATTACAAATCTTCCTCCTAATTACAAAATTAACCATAACTAATAGAGTTAAAACCCAAATCAAAAACTGTCTTATCTCTAAAACACAAATAACTAGACCTTTAAAACCATACAAATTATACTTTAATTGGACTTCAAATGTGGGCCCCACAAAAGAAACCTTGACTAGACAAATTTGTGAAATGGTAGCAAGTTAATCTTCCATGGCTGCATTATTAGGAGTACTAGTCTTTCTAGGAAAGGGATTGCCAATAACCTGTATAAAGGCTTTTGTATAGTCAATAAAATAGATGGAGAGATTGAATTGAATGAATTTTTTTTTTTTGATAAATAATGAAGTATTGAACCAAAATATAGTCACCCAAGTATACAGGATGTATACAATTGGGGACCAAAAACAGTCAAGCATCTAAAAATTACAATCATCTATCAAATCACAAACTGAAAATAAATAGTGACTTTTTACTGCTGACATCCAATCCAATAAAGTTCTAAAGAAAAAAAATTCTGATCCGGTAAAGTCCTCTCTAAATCCTCAAAACTCCAATTATTCCTCTCTTGCCAAATACACCACATCAAATGATGAGGGTCAGCCTTCCAAATATCACCCTTATGATGACGCCCAAACTTCCAAATATCCATTACAATTATGCCTAAACTTTCCTTGCCAACAAGCTAATAGATCAACTATATAGTCCTCGACATCACCCAATGGATATCAAACATGACAAAAACCATAGATCATAACTCAATAGCAATAGGACAATGAAGTAACGGATGGTCTACTGACTTCCCCACTGCCTTTGCACCTAAAACACCAGCTCCAAATCCAAACATTCCTTTTTCATAAATTATCCACCGTTAGAATTTTCCCCAAAGTTGCAGTCCAAACAAAGAAAGCAACTCTAGATGGGACCTTTGGAAAAATTCATAACAGTTGCCACATAAGCCTTCTTATCACAACTGATTCTGAATAACTCTAGAAAACACATCTTTAAGGGGCTCTCCCTACACCACAGGTCATGCCAAAACTTCACTCCAAACCCATCCCTAAAATCAAACTAAATGTATTGTAAAAAATTAGGCCAACCACATCTTATAGTCTTCCACAGACTCACTCCATGAGGACCTGTAACAGAATTAGAGCACCAGCCACCTCCCTCACAGCCATACTTAACCCCTATCACCCTCATCCACAACGCCTCTTTCTCAATTCCAAATCTCCACAACCATTTTCCCAACAAAGCTTCATTAAAACATCGCAAACTCCTAATAGCCAAACCCCCATACTGTAGAGGAGCACCACTTGACCAAATGAAATTTGGACTCATCCCCCAAACCACTCCAAAGAAAGCTCTGTTGAAGCCCTAACAGGGATAGGAAATAATGACAAGAAATAGGTCAGTAAATTGGATAGAGTATTGGATTCTATATCGTCTTCTCTTTGAATTTAGCACCCAAAGGGAAACCTAAATATTTGATTGGGAGCAAACCTTGCTTACACCCTAGAACATCAACCAGCTCCCCTATATTTGGAACCACATCCACATTCAGCTGCCTTCTACTTCCTTAATGTGATTGCCAAGGGTTTATCTTTCTTTGCTTTTCGTTCTATTTACTGTTTGACACCAACAGCCATCAAATTCATTCAAAATCCAATCCCTTTATTGCCTAAACCAACCTAACCCCCTTAAATATCAAACCCTATTCAAGAACCTTCAACATGTCATCAAGAATCCTAATTAAGTGCTGAATTTCTAAAGATCCTATATCAAAATTGGTATTAGAGCCCATTAAAGCTTCTATCTTGTATCATCCCCCCCCCCCCCCCCCCCCCCCCAAACACGGTCCCAAAAATCAAATAAATGCATACAGATTATGGTGCAAAATAATTATTCATTGCAGTCACATGCATGGATATAAAGTTGATTGCAACCACAATTTTTTTTTTTTTTTTTTTTGATACCAAGCAGATATAATGAGTGTGTCTTCTTCTCTTCATAAAATCATTTAAGTTCAATACAAGGATAAAGCCTTTTTTATAAGTACAAAAGAAATAATTTTATATCACAAAAATGAAACAAAAATATTAATTTTCAACCCATTAACTGAAGTTTTGGAAGGCTTGCAACTACATTATTAACCTGCTGTAATGCACGCTTCAAATTGTAAAAATGGATTGTTGAGTCAAATGTTGCAATTCCCACCATTGTTCGAGGACCTTCCTGCAACAACAAAATCATCAATACACCAATTATCAATCAATAAATAAATGAACAAATACAGTAGTCACAAAAATTTTCTTCCATTTTACAATTGTATGAATAAACTTCAATTAAAGCAAACCAAAAAAGAATGATAGATTCTTGAAACGACTACAAATAACACTCAACAATATCCGCCAAGACTTCACCAATAAGGGGTAGAAAAGTCTCACAAGCAAGAAGCTACATTTTCAATAGTATATGATATTATATAGTAACATGAGAACATTACAAGCTAGAGAGATAAGCTCCCATTATTTTCCTTATTGACTGTATCAATCAGACAATCAAAATGTGGTGCAAGAATTGATTAAACATAAAAAATAGTCAGCGGACATACAACTAAGGCAAAGATGACCCTTCAACAAATATATATATACATATATATATATATATATATAAGTAAATGGTTTTATTTCAAAAAAATTATCTCATGAACCATACAAAGCACAAGATAGTCTAAAGAATTATATCCTAAGAATTACAATTAAAGGATACTGAATTAGTGAACTCAGTGATGGAACCATTGTTGCTAAAACCCAGGACAATCTACGATTCACTAAGTAATCTAAGAAACGAAAGCCTCAACTGTGCTTCTAAACATTCCACATCTTCGAAGGTGCAAGAATTCCTCTTCACGCCACAAAAGCTACATCAGGCACAAAAGAGCTAATTTCCACAGGGCAGATAAGTGCTTACCAAAACAATTCCTTCTCCCAACTGCTAAATCAAATACTCTATGTTGCAAAACCCAATTAACTCCAAAAAAAACAAAATACACAGCCCCACAACACAGGCAAAATTACAATGAAGCAACAAATGATCCACCAACTGCCCACTACACATAAACAGCATCAATCTACTAGTGTGATTCCTCTCTTTCTAAGAATATCATTAGTCAAAATATTCCCCAAAGACTTTTGTTTTTATAAGAAACAGACTTCATTGCAATGAAACCCATCATGATCACTACAAAGCACAAAATAGCCAAAAGAATTGCTATCAAAGAATTACAAGCAGAATGAAATTGAATTAGCGAAATCTATTAGGATACCACTGTCATTGAGACCCATGACAGTGGACCATCAACAGGGTAATCTGAGAAAAGAAAGCTACAACTGCACTTCTGACATTTCCACATCTTCATAAGGGCATGAGTTTTGCCCCCTTCACAAAAGCCACATCAGACACAAAGGAGCTAAATTCCACACAACAGAAGAATGCTTCTCAAACCAATTCCATCAATGAACTTGCAGATCAATCACTCTACACAACATCACCCAGTTTTCTCCAAAGATGCCAAAAACATAGTCCCACAATATAAGCAAAATCACAGTGTAGTAACAGAAATCCACCAACTCCCCACTACAACTACACATGTAGCACCAATCAACCAAAGTGATACCCTTTTTCTTGAGATTATCATTGGTTAGAATTGTCCCCCGTGCTGCAGTCCACACAAAAAAAAAAAAAAAAAGAGCTACTTGCTTTAGTGTTTTGGTACACCAAATTTCTATTCAGGGAAAAGAAATCTCCCTTGGGCCGCCTCACAACAAACCATAGAAGACAGAACATCAAACACCCAAATGCCTCTCAAACACCATTGCAATCTATCTGGACCCTCACTACATGGAAGCACCACAACAATGAGTTGGTACACCTCTAAAATCATTTTGGAACTCTAAGACAACTAAGAAAAGATATATACAGTCTGATCTAATTTTAGCAAATGAAAATTCATAGGGAAATTCCACATTACATTATTTTAAGGCTAAAAGCAAGCAATGATTTTATTGAGTTTAAGCAGGGTAAGTATTCAGCTCAAGAAAAAAGATAGAAGTACTCGTATACTTATAACGTCAGGAAAGACAAGAATGACCTATTGGTAATAGTAAAATGGCAGCAATAGGCTTATTCTGGACTTTCTTTATATGACTACCACCACAGAAGCTTTAGAATAACTAGCTTCTCCATGTTAACATCTTAATTTTCAAAGACTTTTAAACTATATTATATTGAATTAAACACTTTTCATTTGCATCATTTAAAATTTCCAGCTATATACTTCCCTTCATTGTTTGGGATTCTCAACTATATACTATACTTCATTGTTCAGGACATGTGCTTCTTCCATTTTAGTTTCCCATTTTGTAGCCTGTAGGAACCCATCAGCAATGAATGCAGACCCAGTAGGAGCCATTTCTTTTACAAATTACAAATAAAAAAAATTCCTACATTTGGTTCTCACCCTTTCTCTCACATTATAGACCTGTCTCAGATTTAATCAGCTTGTGTGCATTAATCATGTGCCCATGTACTAAAGGATCAACTTGATGCTGCTCCCAATCAACAAGACTGGTTGCAGCTGATGGTAATGGAGGAGGATGTTAGCAAATAGCATTCTTTCCCTATGCATACCAATATAACCAATGCCCTAAAACTTTCAATCTCAGAAGCATTCTTTCCTTATTTATATCTTTTTCTTTAAAACTTATGGTTTGCTACCACAGTACCACTATATACTGCCTTTTTATTTTCTAGATTGACTTTGTAAAGTATATGATATACTTTACTTCATTTTTCATACTTTATCTATGAACCAAGTTTTTCTGTCTTTCATGTCAATACCAAAAGTTGTTCTGAAATTTACGCTTGTAGGTTTGCCAACTTTTTGCAGCTGGAGAAATTAAAATGAAATAACTGTTAACATTGAAAATTTATTGAACATGTAATTGAAGATCTGAAGTAAAAAAGAAAAAGAACTGCAAAATCTGTTGGTTCATTTTATTATAAGTGTCAATCATCAAGACTTATTGTTGTCAATTAATATTTACGCCAATGTTTTGTACCAAGGTAAGTATTTTTTTTTTTTTCCTTCATAGGGCTTCTTTTTTTTTTTTTTTTTTTTGAGAAACAAACTAATTCCTAAACACACACGCACACACTTTAATTACACTCTCTCACCAAGCTCAAACACATTACTTAACCCAAAGTATAACTACAAAATAGAGATTTGGAAACTATATGTCGGACAACCATGCACAATGTGAGTTAAAGAAGTTCAAAAATCTATAAAAGAGAACATTCACTGCTTTCATGATCCAATTGCTTTAGGGAATTGGAGTTCAAACAGGACCTGGCATACAAAATCACAATTTGATAGCATTATCTTTGCTTCAACAGTGCCGTTGTGAACATGCTTGGCAATAAATTGAAGTGGTTTTCTTAGCAAGTTAGCAAGATAAGTTTGGTAGATAAAGAAATGTCGTGATTTGGAGCTAGATACCCAATTGTTTCATGTGGGGCATGTGGCGGTAGAGGAATTCCAGGAATATGAAGGATGTGAAAAATGTGTACATGATCTGAAGCTTTTATTCCTCAATACTTTATTTGAGTGGAAAAATGCTTCGGGTTTGTTCGTTTTTGCTATTCTGCCTGAGATGCTTGGGAGTTTTACTTTTAGTTCTTAATGTTGGTGTCACTGTTGTATACATCCTGTGTACATAGGTGGCGTCCCTTTTGCGTTTAAATAATGAAATATTTACTTATCAAAAAAATATATTGAAGTGGTTCCAGAGTGGTATGTGCTAAACGTAAGGAGTATGTGAAAGGATATTATGTTAAAAATTAATTGATTGATTGCATTATTATAATCAAATGCACATTCAGAAAATAGACAAAAAAATTTTAACCCAGATTTTTTTTCCTTTGAAATATAAAATAGACATAAAACTCACAGGAAGGTCAGCAATAACTTGATTGATTGCACCACAAGCAGCAGCAGTTGCACCAGTTTGAATGGCATTCGTGGATACATCAATGAGGAAAAAATACACAGCTGGCATTGGATCACGCACCTGGAATAAAATAAAAGGAAGAATAAAGTTCTAATGGAAATTACTTGTAATTAAAAATAAAAATAAAAGTTATAATGTAAATTCACCAAGGTCTAGACAGGCACTGTTACACATATTATTCAACATCTGTTACATGTGTTCTTTAATATGATATTTTGAACACATAAACCAGTGTTCTTTTTGCATGTACAGAAGATTCAGTGGATAAAAACTGTGCAATAGCAAGAAAAACAATAGATAAAGGGAAGAGAAGAGAACCATGATAGATCATCTTTTATAAAATCTTCCTTTTACTATAAACTAAGGTGGTGTGCAATTGAAACATAAAAAAAGGCACACTTACAAGTTACAAGCACCTGACATGCTGATCAGAATGTTCAACATACAGTAGAAAAATAAACTGGATAGAGAGTTAAAATCAGCTACTACTTCATGTTAATTCAGCAGATCATATATATTAACTAACCATGTATTCCCTTGAAGCAACAAACTCAACTGTTCCTCTACACAGTTCAGGCCTTTCATCAGCATCTCTACGCCTACCATCTGGACCTAGATTGCAGTGGTACTCACGGGGAGTTTCATCAGTAAATCCTACAAAACAAAGGGCACATGTGACATGTCATAAAGATATGACCATATTGACTGTTGATCATGTGATGAAGGCAAACTACAGCCAAAATTATACGACATTGACAGCAATGAATAATGAGATTGACTTGATTATATAGGGTCTTTCTGGATGCTAAAGACTACATCAATGTTTGTTTTTTCAATAAGTCAAAGACTAAATCAATGTCAAATTGCTGAACACCCATGAGGCTATCATGGTTGCATAGACCATAACTAAGACTCCGTTACATTTTGATAACTCATAATATAAATAATGTCTAGCAATTCCAATAACTTCCACATAGTTTTAACAGAGAATAAAACAGGCAAAGGACAGTTTCACCGTGGAAGAATGTGAGCTATGTCAGGAAGAAAAAAAAAACTGACTAAAAAAAGAAAAAACAAAACATAAGAGTTCTCATTTTCCTTTTCCAGAAGCTGGTAATAGGGGGGAGAAGATGAAGATGTTGATAAAT
The DNA here is from genome assembly GCF_001633185.2 of Quercus lobata. Lineage (NCBI taxonomy): Eukaryota > Viridiplantae > Streptophyta > Magnoliopsida > Fagales > Fagaceae > Quercus > Quercus lobata. The sequence goes on along the minus strand of NC_044906.1, from coordinate 40,782,179 downwards.
TCTAGATTATATAAGATATAAACAAGCAAACAGAATTAATAATTATCACTCTACAAAAAACAAAAAAATACAGTAATAATTTATACTGACCACAAAAATTGCAGATGAACCGCCTTCCCTGATCAATGAACTTCATGAAAGGATTTATATAGCCTTTGCAACGAGAACATCGAACAGGACCACTTTCCCCAAAATCCACAACCTATAAAAGTTTCATGTTATTGAAAACTAGATAAATGTTTAGACTTTTATTTGCCGGAATTTAATGATACCCAAATTAGATAGAAGTGTGGCATAGTTTACAAACACTACTACATAGATATGAGAGATTCCAGATACTTGAAAAATATTATGATGTTCATTTCCCTTGTATGAAAACAGAATATTTTAGCGGAATAGAAAGAAAATACTAAGCACTTAGCGCGCACACACACATTTGTGTAAAGTAGTCAGGTCCACTTTTATCCTACATCAAAGTTCTCAGATCTACATTTCAAAGCAAAACATGCTGGCAAACAGTGAACCAGGTCAACATTTTCTCTACAGCAATGGACATCACAAACCTACAAGAACCACCTGATAATTAATTTGTGCAAGTGATTACATCAACAGAATGTATAAAATATTCACAAGCTTCGTCAAACAAGTCAGGCTTCCTTTGTCCCTTAGTAACTGCTTTCCACAAACAATTAAACCTAAAGTAAATGCATAAAAATACAACAAAAGTACTTACCATGAAATTTCTTGTATACTTACTGTCTACTAGGGATACACCCATTTTATTTGTATTACTTAGTTAAAAAAAGTACCTATCGAAGAAGAAGAAGAAGATAAAAGTACAGAAAGTTTAACATAGAAATAATAATGCATTACTTGGACAGTCTCCTCAGATGGATGAGGAATGGCCAATGGTTGGACCATCAGAGCCAACTGCATCCCTGATGTTGTCAAAAGATCATCAGTGCATGGAATCTGAAATGTCAAGAAAAAAAATCAATAATAGTATGAAAATAATGATAATGCCCATGAGATAGACATCCAATAGTCTGCTTAAATATTTATTCATGAAAAAAAACACAATTGCCAATCTATCTCATTAATTGATTGATAACGACCTGATTGATGGTACACCTCATGTAACGTGGACTGCAATTCCCAGTGTCTCTAACAATGTAATCACTTGTAGCAGGCTTTACAAAAAAGCAAAAAAAAAAAAAACATGAAATTAGAATAGAAACAAAAAGTCAGAAGAAAAGAAAAAAATAAACAATGTACAGTCCTATAGATGTCAGTTTAAATGACCTTATAAGATGAATGTATAGAAGCAACACAAGTTAAATAACGGGAACAAAAAAAACCAAGAAATACGAAAAGCAAGAAGGAAATAGAGTTCATGCTCCAACAAAAATATTACCGGAGGAGGATTGGCCTGATTGCCTTGACGAGTTTCATGCAAGATCACTGAGGAACTTGGAATGGGCCGAGGAATTTGGTTGGGATCAATCTTTGAAGCCCCTGCCACAGGTGCTCCAATTTGACCCACAGCAGATGATACAGAAGTCATAGACTGATTTGGTAGTGGTGGGGGCATTCCAAACATTCTAGGTGGTTGTGGAGAACCAGTAATTGGTGGAGGTGGAGCCCCCTAAAGCAATTAAAAAAAATTTAAATCGAGATCATTAGATTTATTGAGAAGCATAGAATCTCATGAAATATTACTTCAACAGAACCATAATTTTTGAACCTAAAGCCTACAAAATTGAACCCTAAGCCTTGACTACCTATGCCAAGGAAAAAGGACCTCAAGCCATATACCCAACTCACAAATCACCTGACAGAGCAAATATAAGCACAAGTTAACAATTTTAGCATTGCAGGCCTTTTAAGTAGATAGCACTATCTTGAATATACATGAAAAACGAACTCCTGCTTCCCTAATTAATAATAAGCAGTAAAATAGCACCTGAAAATGAAATCCTAGCCATAAAAATTTCTCCATCAATGAAAATTAAAAATCAGTTTTGGCATTGCATGCCTTCTTGGGCTTTGCCCTTCTTTTCTTTTAATTAAATTCTTATTACCAATCAAAAAAAACTATAAGACATCAACAATAATAAACTTCTAAGCTCACCTGCCCAGGTTGCAAGGGCCATGTGGGCTGGCCATAAGGATAAGCAGTAGTAGGTGGCTGTCTGGCTTGTGGTGCTGCTGAAAATGGTGATGCTGGTTGCACTGGAGGAGCTCTGATCAATGAACTTCCCATAAGGGGACGAGAAGTTGCGGTTGGAGGCTGAGGAGGAGCTCGAGCCATTGCCATTGTTGGTGGAGGCCTGACAGGGGGTTGTGGTGCACTGCCAAGTGGAGGAAACCACTGTCCACCAGGCAATGCCCCTGAGGCAAACACCGGCTGCCCGTTACTCGCCAAACCACGTGATGCACTCGAAACAAAAGGAGGTGGGCGAGCACCCGGTGGTGGAACAATCCAAGGGCTCGGTTCGTTGGGGTGACTAAAAGTAGGTGGAAATGGGGGTCCTGATGGAGGTCGTGGCTGGGTGGCCTGTCTAGAAAATGGCGTCCCGGGCAAAGGGGAGGGAGCTCTAGGGGCAGCAGAATTGAAATTCAAATTGTGCAAATTATCAGCTAATGAATTGGGATTAGCCCGAAAATTAGGGGGTGGGTGTGATGATGGAGGATTATTGGCATTGCTGGCAGGTCTAGGTGCCCCAGGAGGCACATAAGATGCCATTGATCAATCAAAACAAAACCCAGAACCCTTTTTTGTTTGTTGTTGTTCTTCTTCAATAAACCCTTGTGTAAATTTGAGCAGTGAATGTTCGGAAATATATATCCACAAATAACAGTGATAATAATAACAAGGATAAAACTAGAGTAAGCTTTCAGAAATGGAGCGAAGATTAGAGAAAGAAAGCAAACGTGTAGAGCATAAATTTAAGTTGTGATGGGTAATAAAGTTTTTTAGGAGTGCAACCTGCGATCGGAGCTGGTTGGAATGGTAGGATTGTATAAAATCTGCGAACTGTGCTGACTGTCTCTGATTAGACACAGAGTATTCTATTCAATGGGCGTACCCAAAAATAGACATTATGCACTTTGAAGTTTGGAGTCTGGAGTTTGGAGTGACTAAGCAAACAGTAATGTCGCACTGTTGTGTGCAACGAGACAAAATGAACATAAATTCTTACAAAATGAGCCATTTGGAACGTTTCGTTCCTACTTTCAACTCATAATTTTTTCTTTTTCTTTTTTTTTTCTTTTTTTTTTCTTTTATGAATACTGATAAATTGCGAGTATAGTAACATCAGCCCCTCCTCCTCTTTTTTATTTTTTTTTAACAATAATACTTATTAGAACACACACGAAAAAAAGTAATAATAGTATTTTAAACCGGGTTTATAATACATTACAGAAAAATTATTAAGTACTTCGAGAGTACATAATAATTTTCCTACATTACATAACTAGAATACAACTAAGAACCTAACTTTTATAGTTGTAGGCTGGGGTTATAAACAGCGGACAATAGACACACACAACTAATATGGGATAAACATCCCTATTTTTTTATATTTTGAGTAAACAATAATACTTCTTAGAACATATAAGAAAATAGTAATAATAGTGTTTTAAATCGGGTTTATAATACATTACATAACTAGAGTACAACTACAAAATGACCTAACTTTTGTACTGATATATCATTGACACGACACACATATATCATTAACACAAACATAGGTTAAAACATTAGAGAATTAAATTGGTTATATACTTCCTTCTCAAAAAAAAAAAAAATAGTTATATTCTTTTGGAATTAAAAAAATGGTACTAGTACTTAGGTAATGGGTTTATTGATCTAGATGTAACATAAATACAGAAACTCTAAGTTCAATCTACTATACTATTGGTCCATAAGATTTTCAAAACGCCATTATTAGCATCACAAGTGAGTTTCCTATTACCATATGTTTGCATCACTTATTAGCAACTTGGCATAAATGTGCATATCTCTTTGCACTAGTGATGGTGAGCTTGTTAGTCCCTTATTGTGTATGGTGAAGTTGTTAGACTAGGAATCACCAACATAGACCGAGGGAATAAAATTATATAATGTGACAATGAATGAGGAGTCCTAATATTTATAGACTCCTCATGTTTCTTGGGAAGATATATGTCTATTTACTAAGAGTAGTATCTTATCAAAAAGATACGTCACTTCTGTAAATAACTAACTTTAACACTTAATTAATTCTCTATTGTTGGTTGGTGAAGCAACACCATCCACCAAGTGGGTGTTATTATATAAGTGAGGGTGTACCATATTATGGTGTGATCACCTATCACTATTATATACTAACATCTCCTACTTGATCATACCATAATAAATGGTGTTACTTACAATCAACATACACTATGATGTCTTTTCATAGATTGGCGTTAGCGTCTGACTCTGGCAAAACTATGTACACATCTTGTCACACATCACTAACCCTACTGTAGACACCGCATTTTGTACCCCTTATGACTCAGGCCCCCGTTCCCTAATGATACTCAAACTCTAAGGCCCAATGTTAGTTTAAAGCCCAATCAAATATCAAATTGACTTGAAAAATGTTAAAATGAAAAAATGAAAAATATAACTTTTTAAATGAGAAAACATATATTTTTGGAAATAAATTACCAAAGCGGCCATCGACCTACATATGTGGGCAGCGGCCTACGTATGTGGGCCAAAGCATACATATGCAGGCATATTCCTACGTACGCAGCTAAGGTTTCAGAAGCATGGAAAATGCAAGTTTTCTACAATAATGATTGAGGTTTAGAATGAATCCTACATTGTATGGGAGTCATTCTAAACCCCATTTTTTCCACTATAAAAAGCCTTACATGTTACATTTTCAAAATACATAGAAATCCCACGGAAAAAAACTTAAGATTCACTAGAAAATAGTGAATCAAAAGGGAGTTTTTCACAAAATACCCTCAAGTCAATTTTATTTGATTGGGATCTTTTTCTGTCTCCAATCCCTTTAGTTCAACATTACTAATCGCTTGTTTAATGACTTGTGATAGATTTGACTGAGGGGAACGATCAAAATCAAAACTTGGGAACTCCTTTTTGAGATATCAAGCTTCAACTTTTCTTTTCTCTTTTTATTCTTTTTTTGTTTAATCTGTTTTCCTTGCTTTGTTTGTATTATAACATGTTTGCTTAGTTTAGTCTTATGCTTGTTTGATGTTTATAAGCATGCTAGGTTGTTAGAATTAGGGTTTTCTTTTATGCTTTGTTTTTCTGTTTCATGTTTCTAGGTTAGGGTTTTGAACAAGTCCCACACACATATACCATAAGCATGCATACATAGATTAAAACCTGCGTACGCAGGTCTTTGGCTACATACGCAGGCACTTGCCTAGAAACCCTAACTCAGATCTCTTATATTGTTTGGTTTGCTTACTTCACATGTCTTACCTCTATTTAAAACCCTTTTCATATGCATATACGAATTTGAGTCTCTAATTCACATGCTTTATTTGTTGGTATCCCTTATATGCTAGATTAGGGTTTGTCTTCTTGTTTCTTAATCTTAATATCATGTCATTCATTCACATGCCCATGCATTGATGCCATAGGTGCTGAGTTACTGTAAGGTAAGTAAAAGTAGGTCATGCATTGAACATGCATCTTTTATGATGAATATGTTTGTATGATGTTTGGTTTTGAGTATGAATGTTTACATGATCTTGTGATTGCCATGATTAAGTTGCTACCTTGCTTTAGATGTATGATAGGGTTTTCATATGCTAGATGAATGTTAGGGTTTGTATATATGTGTGGTTTGGCTCTTTATTGCTTTATGGATAGATATGTGTTTTGGAATGAATGATGTCATTTTGTATGTTAGATACATGCTAGCGTGTGTATGAGTTAGAATACAAGTGTTGAATTTGTTTTTAATAAGGTTAAGACATAAAACACAATGATGGGAGGCCAACCTTAGGGTTGGGCGATCTTAGGTGCCAAACACCTTCCCAAGAACGTACCCAAACTCCGAACTCATACTCTGGTAGTAAGATCAAAGGTCCTTCCTCGAAAGAATGCTATATATATGGTTTCTAAACTATTGCAAAAACTAGGTGACGACTCCCCCTTTGTGTCCACACCCACCCTTCATTATATACCACTCATGTAGTATACTTTGGATGTCTTATCATTCACTATTATTTTAAATGAATGGCATTGAACATGTGGAACGTTTGTTACCATATGCAGCTGGGAATCTTAGTCCACACCTGTATTGCCATTGACGTCCTTCAGACACACATATCAGGCATGTATTGACCTGCACTAAATCACTTGATACTTCCTCTAAGCCAGTATCCTGAAGGTTTTCTCATACGACTTCAGCAACTTTTTATTGTACAAGTTATGTATAATGCACATTAGTGGACTTTACACTCATACACTAACTTCTTATACAATGCTATTCTACTTAATACTAACCAATTGTGTCCCTAAAGCAAAAGTTGCATAGTCATATTCTCCGGGCATCTCTAGTTCTTCCATCTATGCAAATACATGAAGTATCCCACCTAGGTTTTTGGATTCACGAGTCTCATATTTTCTACATGTACTCTAAAGTTATCTAGAGTCAATCGTTTGGTCTTAGGATTGGCCACCATCTCACTTGAGGTGATAAATCAGACTTGTATTTCGCCCATTTCCACTATATCTTGAATATAGTGATAATTTGTTTCAATGTGTTTACCGTTAGAGCTATTATTTGCTCCACTTTTTATTAACGAGATAGCGAACTTATTGTCATAAAACACATCGACTGGTCTATTTGGTATACCTAATTTTAAACTGTCGACAAATCGCTTAATCCAGACTACTTCACTTATCGTTGTGTTGCATGATATGAATTCTACCTCTATGGTATGTTTTGCAACACAACCTTGCTTCTTACTTAACCAAGAGACAGTTGTTCCACCAAATAGGAATACATGACCACTAGTAGATTTTCTATCATCTACATCTCCTGCAAAATTAGCATCTGTATATCCTATTACTTCTAGATCACTATTTTCAAAACATAATTTCATACATTTGGTGCCTTGGAGATATCTAAAAATTCTTTTGACTGCCTGTCAATGTGCCATTCCAGGATTAGATTGATATTTACTTACTAATCCTACTACATGACAGATTTCTGGCCTTGTGCTTGTCATTGCATACATTAAACTACCCATAGCTTAGGCATAGGGGATCTTCTTTATTCTTAGGGCGCATATTCTTACTTAATATAGTTCCTTTACTTATAAACGTACTCAATGTGGAACCTAGAGTTTTAAAATTCTTTTTTTAAAATTGGGATTTTGTTTGTATTCTTCAATGTGGAGCTACTGGACCATAAGATTAGGCTTCATCAATGTGGGGCTCCATTGATTATTGCTTTTCATGATTTTGCAATAGTATTGATTATTGCTTTTCTGCTTTCCCTTTCCATGGTTTTTTCTCCCAAAAACAAGATTACTGTTTTTTTGTGTTATGCTTTGTGTGGACCACAGGACCACATGATATATACACTATTGCTAGTATATTTAATTACATTCATCAAGCCCATCTCATTTGCTGGTATATAGTTAGGGAAATTGAAAGAGAAATTTGACTACCTAACAAAGCAATAATCTATAATAGATTATACTTTTCCACATGCAAGCTCATCTCATACTTTATTTTGTTGTATTTTATATGCAGATGGTTGACTTGACAATCAATTTTGAGATTCATCATAGTGGCTAGTTTGTGTGGAACCCAGATTTGGTATATCTAGGAGGTAGTACTTCTTTTATTAATGAGGTTGACCTAGATAAACTTAGTTATTTTGAAATATAAGATATTTGTTGTGATTTGGGGGCATTTAGTACAAGTAGATTTCATTATCTTATTCTTGGAGGTAATTTGGAGTAAGGGTTAAGGCTTATAAATGGAGATGATGATGTAGTTTATATGTGTGAGATTCATGTTGCATGGCCTATATATAAGATAACACTATATGTTGAGGGTAGTGAGGAGCCACTTGCAGTTGAACAACCATTTGCTAAGGAGGAAGTAGCAAATAATGATGATGTGCATAAGGCAGCTCAGAATAGTGATTATGTGCATGAAGTGGGTTAGAATGATGATGATGTGCATAATGTGCATGAGGGAGGTAATGTGGATGCTGAAGGAGGTGGTGGGTTAGATTTCATTATCTTATTCCTGGAGGTAATTTGGAGCAAGGGTTAAGGCTTATAAATGGAGATGATGATGTAGTTTATATGTGTGAGATTCATGTTGCATGGCCTATATATAAGATAACATTATATGTTGAGAGTAGTGAGGAGCCACTTGCAGTTGAACAACCATTTGCTAATGAGGAAGTAGCAAATAATGATGATGTGCATAAGGCACCTCAGAATGGTGATTATGTGCATGAAGTGGATTAGAATGATGATGATGTGCATAATGTGCATGAGAGAGGTAATGTGGATGCTGAAGGAGGTGGTGGACAAGACTTTGATTGGTTGGAGGAAGGGTTTGAAGGGCCAGATTTTGATGATGATGTATTTGGAAATGTAGATGATGGGTCATCTACACATGATGGAGTTAGTGGCAGTGTAGCAACCCCACATAGGCCCTCTAAGGGAGATAATGTCAATGCAGCCCCATTGAAAGAAGCTACTGCAGCTAACAGTGACCCATCTATTGAAGATGGTGAATGGATTAACCCACCTCTTAAAGATGACATGGAAAGTCTAGTAGGATCTGATGATGATCAGCCAACGCCAACTGCTACAAAAGAACCTGAGTTTAATGTCCAAACTGACATGAGAAAACCAATGTTAAAGAAAGGAATGAAGTTTCCAAACTCTAAGGTATTTAGGAAGGTATTGAGGGAATATGCTATAAACTAGCAAGTAGATATCAAGTTCAAGCTGAATAAGAAAAAGAAGATATCAGTTTATTGTATAAATGAATGTGGATGGAGGTGTTATGCATCTCAACTATATGGGGAGTTGACATTCCAAATAAAAACATTCAATCTAGAGTGCACCTGCCCTAGATCCTTCAAACACAACCAAGTGACTGCAAGTTATGTTGCAAAGAAGTTTATGCAGGAGTTTGACAAAAATCCTAATTGGAAAGTGGCAGGTGTTCAACATCATGTGAAGCAAACATTTGGAGTTGACATAAGTTACAGTCAGGTGTATAGGGCAAAAAGGAAAGCTACTGACTTGATTATTAGGGATGAACAGCTGTAATATGGGAAGCTTAGGGATTATGCAAAGATGATAAGATTGAATGATAAAGGAAGTAAGGTTATTTTCAAACTAAAATGGAAGATGAAAATGCACAGCCCAAATTTAAGAGAATGTATATCAGGTATAATGTACAAAAATTTGGTTTTTTGGGAGGTTGTAGACCAATCATTAGTTTAAATGGGTGCTACCTGAAAGGGAGATTTGAGGGGCAAATACTTTCTGCCACAGCTAGAGATGCAAATGATAACATTTTTCCAATTGCATTTGTTGTAGTTGAGCAAGAGAACAAAGATTCATGGGTATGATTTCTGTAGTAGTTTTCAGATGACATAGAGAATTTAGAGCAATTTAATCTGGTCTTTATCACTGATAAACAAAAGGTATGACCTACAATTGTACTAATATATTTAACCCACATATTTAAAGTTTAATAATACATGCCTCAGTTCATTTCAACATGTTTAACTAACATATTTACTTGATCTGTTTTGTATATGAATTAGGGCTTTATACCTGCAATTGAGATGTTGTTCCCAACTTGTGAGTATAGGTATTGTGTGAAGCATATTTATAATAATTTTAAAGTGGATCATAAGGGCTTGGAGTTAAAGGATGCATTGTGGAGATGTGTTGGAGTCACAACAATCAGGGAGTTTAAGAGAAAAATGTAGGAACTGAAGGATTTGGATGTCAAGGCATGGGAGTATCTTGCTGCCATCAACCTTGCACAATGGTCTAACTCTCACTTTAGTAGTAGAGTTTTGTGTGACTATTTAGCTAATAACTTGAGCAAGTCTTTTAATGCCATGATCTTAGAAGCTAAGGATAAGCCAATTTTATCAATGTTGGAGTGGATCAAAGTTAGGCTCATGACCAAACAATACAAAAAGATGAAAGGTATAGCTAAATACATTGGAAATGTGTGTCCTAATATTCAAGACAAATTAGAGAAGTTAAAATATGAATCTATACCTTTCAGTGCTACTCCATTAGGCAGGTTCATTTATGAGGTTGATAATGGTCGTGAGAGACATGTGGTTGACTTGGTTAGGAAAGCATGCAGCTGTAGGATTTAGGATTTAACAGGATTTCCTTGCAAACATAGGATCTCTGCTATTGTTAAGAACCTGGAGAAAGTGAAGGACTATGTGCATCCTTGTTACTTGAAAGAGACATTTGTTGAAACTTACAAAGAGATAATACAGCCAATGTCTGGCCAATCTGAGTGGGTTGTGACTAACCAACCTGCTCCTGTTGCTCCTCATGTGTATAAACCACTTGACAGATCACCAAAGCAAAGAAAAAGAGATCTTGAAGAGCCAAGGAACCATTATAGAGTTTCTAGGATGAACAAGACAATCAAGTGTGGGAAGTGCCAGAAAGAATGACACAATGCAAGAAGATGCAAGGCAGGCATCACTGGTGAAACTCCATGGCAGAGAAGAGATAGACTTGCTAATTTAAAAGTTGTAAGTATTTCCATGCGTTGAACTATAGTCATTTCCTCATATATTTCATGTGTATGTAACTTGTACAACCCTATTTGTAGGCACAAGGCAGTAAATTTATAACAACAAAGTAGACTGCAACACCTCAAACTGCATCTCAGCCACCAAGTACTAGATCTCAGCCTGTATACAAAGCTTTTGGTCGAACTACATCTTAACCTACACCAAATAATAGATCTGAGGTAGTAACTCAACCTCCAACTGCATCTAAGGCCAATTAGTTCTCTTCATCCTCACAACCAAGCTTCCATACCCTTAGAGAGACATGAGATTCTTTACCATCTCAGGCACCTCTACTAATATCTATTTTGTTTATTTTTTTCCTTTTACTTGTTATTGTTGGACCATCTTGCTAACTGCTAAATTTTGGTTATGCAGCCGAGTGCATCTGTGAGCACTAATGGTGTACCAAGTCAAGGAAGTGGTGGTGGTGCTACTAGGGGGTTTAAAGGTAGAAAGTTTGGTGTATCAAGTCAAGTCAAAATCTTTCCTCTTGGAAAGCAATCTCTACAACTTCTCCAGCAGTTATAATCTCATATTTTTACTATTTTTAATCTTCATGTCTCTCATACTTCCATATATTATACATATTACAAATACTACATCCCACAAAATATCTATATATTTTACCATCTTCATACTTCTTAAGAGATATCAAACACTTATACTAAAAGCTCTTCTCATGAAAGATATGAACTTCTACTACTAAAACCTTTATCCTAGAAGGCACCAAGATCTCATATCAAAGCCCTTCTCCTAGAAGGCACAAATCTATCTTACATAAAACCCTTCTCTTAGAAGGCATAAATACTCCATATAAAAGCCCTTCTCATGGAAGGCAACACTATTCATAACTTCATAACAACTAAAAGAGCATTGTCAAGGGGAAACTCATTTAAGTGCATGATAAGAGGAGCAAGCTTAACTAGCCTCTACACATAGCTGAACATACTCTCTCTCCCTTCAGTTGCACCCATTTTTCCCCTTCAATCTTGAAGTTATCATGGCAAACTGTATCTCTACCGCTGGAGTCATTCTGCTAGAATGCTATTAACTCATTGATACTATACAGCTGGAGCTGCAAACCATCAAAGATAAGTGACTCTGCTTCCTTATCTTTAAATTTATATCATTGAGTATATGATTACTTCACCTTTAAATACATATTACTTTATTCCAACTACTATTACAACTATTAATCAAAGGTTAAACTCATTTAAATGCATGATAAGAGGGGCAAGTTTAACCAGCCTCTACACACAGTTGGACATACTCTCTCTCCCTCCAGTTGCACCCATTTTCTCCCTTCAATCTTGAAGTTATCATGGCAAACTGCCTCTTTACCGCTGGAGTCATTCTACTGGAATACTATTAGCTCACTGATGCTACACAGCTGAAGCCTCAAACCATGCAAAGATAAGTGACTTTGCTTCCATATCTTTAAATATACATCATTGAATACATGATTACTTCACATTTAAATACATATTACTTTATTTCAGCTACTATTATAACTATTAATCAAAGCTATTATATCAAACGCATATTATACATTTATTCGACCATTATCATGATTCTTAGACTTTGGCATTAATAGATTTGAAGGCTTAAAAATATGCTAGTAGCCATTGGACCACGTGACCTAATGTTGAGTTTCGGACGCAACTCCCCAAACACAACCCGAGCCTAGCAAAGTCACTAATCTAGCGGATAACACATGGCCGAGCAACCAAAAAAGGCCCCCGAACAGCTATTAGTCACGTCAACAATTTTTATCCAAGAGATAACAGCAGAGATTAAATTGACATGACATTGAAAGGTTAGAGACCAAATTGAAAAATGGTGTCAAGTATAGAGACCAAATATGTAGTTTATCCTTATGAATATATAGATGAAAGATAGTTAACAACAAAACACTAAAACTATAGAATTGAATTATTGATCATTGGATTCACGGAATCTAGAAGTCAAATACTCAAATGTGCAACAACTATGCTCCATCCCTAATTTTTGTCTCGAGAATCAGGAGAGAGATGGAGGTTGTTGTATTGTATCTCATTGTAATTTCTTTTTATTCTTTTTTTTTTTCATAAACAATTTCTTTTTATTCTTGTTAATGGAAAGTATTATTTAAAAAGAAAAAAAGAAAAAGAAAAGGTAAAGCCATTATTGTTGATGGTGGCAAAGGCTATCAAATTTTGGGTTAATTGTCCCTTTGGTTAGTCGTTTTGGGAGATTAAATGAGCATTTTTAAAATGCAAAATTTTGTTTTACAACAACAACTACTTATAACTTTTTTTTTTTTAACAAATGTTTATTTTAAACTCAAAACACAATTTTCCAACAACTTATACAAACGCATCCCAAGTCTTCTTTAATTTGAAACAATTTATAATACATTTAAAATTATTTTATCTTTTGACTAGAAAAAAAATAATTTATTTTATCTTTTATGATGTAGTTGGTTACATAGTCGGCTCATAGAAAGGATGCCTACAAATAGAATGAACTATAGGACACTGATGTGGGTCTAACCGCTACTTCTCCAATGCTTAAATCAAAGTGAAAAGTTAACGAATGCCTAAGGCCTAAGGACATTAATTTAGGAAATATTTTTAGAGATTATTATGAAAAAAAGTTGCTTTCTTATATATATATATATAAATTTTTTTATTTTTTTCATAAAAGTGGTATTAAAATATTTTTAAAATAATCCAATAACAAATACCCTGAGGGCATTCATCATCCGGACCTAAATCAAATATATTTTTGGGAGATTGACTTATGCGTACCTTGTTCCTCGATTTTTGCCATTTTTTGAAGGACATTTCAAGCACCACAGTTCATTACCAACCCAATCTGCCTGTCACCCACATTTGATTGATTGAGTTGACTCCTTTCTCACTTCCTATTTGATTCAGTCCGTGATGCCATCAACTAGCCATGAGTAGTCGAGTAGGCTAGTCGATGTAGTTGATGGAGGATTGTTCCTTTGAAATTTTCTATCATGATAAATGGAAAATAAAAGCTTGTAACTACTAGGATGTAATTAGTGACTACTAGGATGTAATTTTCCTATAAGTGACCTCTATCTCCAAGGTTGAAAAAAATTCATCGCCTCAGATGACCTACCTTAACCCACTTTTTCCCATGAGGGTTCCCCCACCTTGAAAAGGTGATGAGGTAGGAATGAGTTTTGCTTGCCCCACTCGGTCTCGCCTTGCACCACACCAAATGTGTGTCTATACTTTTATGTAATATATATATATTTTATATATATAAGCTATTTTTTTTTTTATACATATCATATTTATAATTTTTTTTATTTGTACATATTTTATCTATCATTACAATCACTTAAAAAACTTGCTCTCTCTAAATCTCTCTCTCATTTTTCTTTCAACTCTACCTCATTAATGTTGAAGCCAACTTATTAGGAATAGAAAATACCTCCAACCCGCTTTGAATCTAGCCTATCACACTCCCACCCTGCACAGCTCCCCTGCCCCCCACATTGCCATTCCTTTACTCCTCATTCTCAATTCTAATATACCTTAATGAATGGAATCTCATGTTGAGGGGGTTATTTTGGTACTTTCCCTTAGTTTTCTTTTTTTTTTTCTTCGATAATAATTGGGAGTGAAGGATTTGAATCTTGGATCACTGTATCTCCATTGGAAATGCTAAAAGTTGTCAATTGAGCTACAAAGCTCTTGGCAGGTTTTTCTTCAATTGATTGGATGACCCAACCAATTTTCTCTACTCAAATAATCTCCTAACAGTAGTCATTATATTCTTACTAACCAGTTTCAATCTTATGGCTCACGTCATTCTTATGACTTGAGTTTCTCAACCATTCTTCTAGTAGTAATCATTCTTATGACCTAGTTTGGTTGGCTAATCTCCTAATTGTGATCATTCTTATGACCTGGTTTGGTCGGTCAATTTCTTGCCTATGGTCATTCTTATTTCGTGGTCTACTCGATCTGTCGATCTTTTGGTTGTGTTCATTCTTATGATCTCATTTGCTTGGCCAATCTCTTGGATGTAGTCATTCTTATGATTCGTATGCTCAACTAATCTCATGGTTAAGGTCATTCTTATGACATGGTTGCTTACCAATCTTGCGTGGTTGTAGCAGTCATTCTTAATTTATGACGTGGTCTTGTCTACCAATCTAGTAACTGTGGTCATTCTTATGACCTAGTTTGTTTTGTCAATCTTGTGGTTATGGTCATTCCTATGTCTTGGTCTTGTGGCTATGGTCATTCTTATGACCTAGTGTGGTCGGCCAATTTTGTAGTTGTGGTGATTCTTATGACCTGATTTGCTCTACCAATGTCAAGGTTGTGGTCTTTGGCCAATCTCATGGCTAAGGTCATTCTTTCTTCAAGATTACCTTGTGTGTGTCGAATGATCGCGAACTATTTATTTGTCACCACTCTTTCTTTAAATTTCATTCCTTTATGCCGTTCTCCAATACATAGCTTCATCAAGGTGCTTTTCATAGCCTCATAGTTAAGACTTTTGGAAGTTAGCCTTATAAAAGGCAGTGCCTGCCTTTCATCTTCATCTCCGCTAGTAGTACTTGGTCTACTTCTGACTCCATCCACTTCTTCTTCCTCTTCCTCTGCAGTCAGAGACATTTTCTTCCATACATCCTCCAAGCTTTCCATCATTCTCTCTCTTTAGCCTTTACCATGTCTCAACCGCAAAACTTGAGCCCTGAGACCAGACCAAGAACTCTCACATAGTTCTCATCTTACAGAAGAAGCCTTAGCCAAGCCTCAAAAGCAAGACTGTGAATTATTGTTAAACTAGCATTGTTTTAGCAAAAGTCATGGCCATATCTACCACTATAAACAATATTGAAGAAAAACCTGTTAATCTTGTCCTTCAAAAAAAAAAAACCAGCAAGGCAGGAATAAACTAAACCCATTCAGCTTTCAATAATTTTATTCACAGCCATTCTTCTCCACATCCACAGCAGAAACAGCTAACACAGTTTGTGCCTATAGAAAATAAGATTTACGTTAAGTAAATAAGAATAATAATTACATGTAATCATTTTCAACTTGACATAACATAATAATTTTCCTTCGCACATGGAAGGAAATCTTACAATTGAAAACATTTAAAATTGAGTAACTTTCAGAGATTGCCACCATTATCTAAGGTGTTATGAACCACCCATCCTGATAGCTTAAAGTAATCAAGATTTGGACAACACAATAACATTGACCCAAATCCTGGCATTGCAAGTGCAAAATGGAGACACAAATAATAACACTGAAAACCAAGGACCTCACGAACAACCTGGATTTGATACACCAACATATATAAGATGTTCCTTGCGCAACCTTTCCATGAATGTTTTCATTAAAGATGAGAAAACCTTAAGAAGCCTTCTTGTGTTTGTACTTTCTGGCAAAAACAACATAAACCAACAGATTTAATAAGCTGAGACCAGCCAAAAGCCAGAAGAAATAATCAAGATGGCCCTCATTCAAGTTATCTGGAATCCATCCGACACTCCCACCTTCTGTTGTGATGTAAGTTACAATGGTCAGAATCAAAGAGCTCAAGTAATTCCCCAGTGAATTTGTGAGAAGTGATAATGCACTGCATAAACTACGCATGGCATCTGGTGCTTGCTCATAGAAGAACTCATGCTGTCCAATGAATGTAAATACCTCTGCAGCACCCAGCAAAAAGTATTGAGGAACTTGCCAGAATATGCATAGTGGTACAGCAACATCTTCATCGACTAAACCCATCTCTTTTGCAATCTGCAATCGCTCAATCTCTACCACAGCAGCCGCTGACATGCAAAGGACTGATATAAAGAGGCCGATTCCCATCCTTTGCAACTCTGAGAAGCCCCTCTCATTGCCTGTAAATTTCCTTGCAATTGGAACAATTATCCTGTCATAGATAGGGACCCAAATAATAACACTGATGAGGTCAAAACTTGAGAGAGAGGCTGCAGGAACAGTGAAAGAACCTACAGTTCTGTCCATCATTTTCCCTTGTTCCACAAACAATGATGACATTTGAGCATACACAGCAGAAAATACAATTCCAGATGCCCAGATTGGAAACATGCGGACCAAAATCTTCAATTCCTCCACCTGTGTCACAGTGCAAAGCCTCCATGAATTGGAGAAGTTTTCACTTTTGTTCTCAGCATCTGAGACCACAGCAGCTTTATCAAGGCACCTGCAAGAAAAGATATAGTGAAAACTTTTACAAAGCAGATTTTGTTGTTTTGTTTCAGAATTGCATAAAAACACAATATATTAAACTTCCATGAAAGTGCTCAAAATATTGGTTCACACATCAATAATCTAAACTTGGAAGATATGATATATAAAATGGCTATAGATCCCTGGAGGACCAATAGATCGTATGGAAAACTATACAGGACAAATAAAAATGTAATCCTATTATCATCTTTTTTTCTGAAAATTCAATCCATCATCTTTTTTTCCCCTGAAAAAATTGAAAATGAGCTAGCATCTTTACATGGTAGTCAAATGCCTAGTGGCTATTCATTTAAATTCTGTCTAGAATTTAATTGTCATTCTTAACAATACTTCAAATAAGGTTACAATACTTCAAATAAGGTTATCTTAAAACCATTTTTTATTTTTCCTTTGAAATCTTATTTAGCTAAAACTCAAAACTTAACTGGCTTCTTCAATCTTAATCTATCCTTATGCCACCTCAGGCAGCGCAGGGGCTGTCATCTTATTAATCATCATTTAAGTCTAAACTACCAACTACTGTTTTTAAAGGCAAAACAAAATGGACTTATCTCACTTTCATGGAATTTCACTGAAAGTCCCTTACATATGTGCCGTGCAAAATCTATTTTTTGTCCAAGTAAACAAGTTTTATGATTATAAAAGAACCAATAAGAATATTGGCTAAGCTCACAATAATGAAGAAGAAGATTACTTCAGCTCATTGCTGTGCTCCAGTTTCCGACTTCCTTTAATGGTGGAGCTTATATCTTTTGTTTCATAAAGGAGACTACTATCCTCTGGGATCTCCAAATTCCGCTTATGAAATGATGCAACAAAAACCTGGCAAATTCTTCTAAGAGGGCTTCCCCCTGGTCTCTGTAATCTATAGAAGGGAGTGCCTAAAAAGAAGATTACAATACCAATGGCCATAACCAATGTAGGAATGCCATATCCAATACCCCACCCAATATCTTCTTGAACCAACACCACTAAACTAATTGATAGAAAAGCACCAATGTTGTTCGAAAAGTAAAACCAGTTGAAGAAGGATCCTTTCTTTCCTTTTTCCCTAGGATCAGTATCATCAAACTGATCTGCACCAAAGGGCCAAATGCACGGTTTGATCCCACCAGTTCCTAGTGCAACCAAATAGAGTCCAATGAAGAATACAGCATACTGAGCTGCAGTAGCTGAAGGGCATACTGAATCCACACATGCAGCAGGCTGTAATGCAGGAATTGATGCGCATAGAGTCAAAGTACACAGCCCCTGTAAAAAATAACAATCAACCAAGATGTCTAGAGTATAGATTAGAAAAACTGGTAAACAGAAGCAATCGATGAAAGATAACAAGAAAAAATTGCAATACAGACAGACGCCATTGTGCTCAATAGAGCTTTCCCATAGTTTCTTCATCACTGAAATTTCCCAAACCTTGCCAACCTGCACTGACCTAATCTTCATCATCCTGTCATGCCAACCATCAAGGTGGATAAAGCAGACCTCACTCAAAACTCTATTATGGATGCATTTTTGTAATGCGTATGACACAACAAGAAACATAAAACTTAACCTCCTTAACAATAAATATAGGATTCTTGCATACATTTCTGCTGACCTTTGTGCCTAATAACTGAAATGAAACATATCAGAGTCAAGTGTTGAAATTATATTATTACAGGATGCCATCAAAACATTCTTTATTTCTGAATTATTTGGTTTCACATTCATCAATTAACTACATGATAAGGAATTGATGGCATAAGGTTCAAGCTCTGCTGACTCAAGAGACTTGAGGACGTGTGAGAGGCAATGTGCTCCAGCGTTTTAAATGAAATAATTCTCTGCTAACAGAACAATACAAAATGAAAAATTTCAGCTTATGCTTACAATAAGGTAAACTGCAAAGAAAACTGCCATTGTCCGATATCTTCCCCAGTAAGCATCGGCCAAGACACCTCCAATTAGGGGTATAAAATAACAAGTGCCTTGCCATGTGGTAACATTTCTTGCAGCAGAGACATTTCCTTCACGTAGTTTGCCTTCAAGATAAGTAACAAGATTAGAGGAAATCCCATAGAAGGACAAACGTTCACAACCTCCACCACCTGCATTATATGTTACAACTGTTAAACATCACAAAACAAAATAAATAAAGTTATATATTTTGCTACATTTGAGCAATATAAGGAAAAACAATTACCGAGAATGAAGGGGCATGCTTTCCACTTTCCAGTACTATTCTTCAAAACAGGATTCCCTTTAATGTTAACTGAGCCATCTCCAGTGTACGGTCCACTACTGTCATTCTGAAGAGGCAGAATAATACGCATTTAAATGGAGAAGAGAGTGTTTTTTTTTTTTTTTTTTTTTTTTTAAATAACAAACACATTAGATGTCATTTTCATAGGCAGTAGCGTAACTGGTATAATCTTGTTCAAAGAGGAGCATGGTTCTTAGGCCCAAAACATACAAAAACCCACATTACCTATTTGATGATTAAAGATGAATTTACTGCAACCACAAATTAATACCAAACACTCAGGTAGTAGTTTTAGTAGTGTTTAAGGTTGTGATATCTAATGATGAAGGTCGATTTTGTACAGCATCTAACCAAAAGATAGACGTTTAATTAAATTCTAGAACTGCTAAGGTATAATTAATTTTGGTTCTAGTAGTTAAACAGAGAATTAGCTTTGAGAGATCGAAGCTATCAGTTGCAAATCTTGAAACATGTTTGAAATTTAAAAAGTCACTGTAAAGTCTGTAGTTTGTGCTGCCGGACATCTAATTGAATCAATTTTCTGCATACGTCTTCATCCTCAAGCCCCTCCACTTCAATGAACCTTTGTTAAGTCCTTTCCCTCTCGATTAATAACTTCTTAACTTTACATATTAAAGATTCCAGGCTTTTGGAGTTAATTATATTCAAATATGGCATTTCTTTATAGTTATACCATTGTTATGACTTCCCAGTGTTCAATCTTATACAACTATGAACATGTACTAGAGTGCTGGTGTTTGATTTAAAAACAGATTTAATGGAATCATGAAAAGCAATAAAAAAAATCCATGAGCTTTGAAATTAACTGGTAGACTGCTGATTCGCAATTGGATGGAAATACAGGACAAGGTGCCATCCATTTGTCTTGATTTCTTAATACCCTTTCCACCTGTGTTGTCACACTTTTAGTTGCACATCTTATCCAAGATGACTCACTTGTAGCTACCAATTTATTAAAGAAAAAGCGTGCACCATTTGAGTTACCAACGGGTAAGGTAAGGAGGTGTGTGTATATATATATATACATATATATATATATATATATATTAGTTAGGAGCAAAGTAGCAAAATAATTGGTGAAAATCAACATCCTACCTACTTAAAGACACATCTTGCAATTATCTACATCATGCCAATAAAGCTAAATACCATTTGACACGAGAAAGCAAGTAAAAAAGGAGTATTTCTCTTGTAGAAATTCTGCTTTTAGGGCCAAGTTTTCTGAGATGGCTGCTGTGTGTGTGCGAGCGTGCATGTTTGTGTGTCCCCCCAACCCAAGCCATAGACAGAAAACAATACGAGCAAAAGGGATAAAAACTAAAATCCTAAAGAAGAAAGAAGCAATATGTAAAAAGGACACGAGTAGATATAACAAGCTACCAGTCAACCCAACATGTCCTTCATAACTGTCTTGTGCTACATGACCAGTACAAGTTAAGAGTTAGACCCCCTGCAAAACCATTAAAAAAAAAAAGTTTTCTACACCAATAGGAAAATGGAAAATCCATCATAGAAAACAAACCCCTTAAGGAAAATTAACTTGGTTCATTCTTTGGAAGATCTTAAGCCACAAAATGAAAATTATATGGTCAAGCATAATCCTATTCTCACAGTAAACTAAAGAATAAAGAAGCTAAAAAGATAGGGAGAAAGGACTATAGAGTCCATTGACTTCCAAATAATAGACTGCAAATAATCCACCTTGTAAATATGAAAAAGACAAAAAAAAAAAAAAAAAAAAAAAAAAAAAAAAAAAAAAAAAAAGGAAAAAGGAAAATAGAAAACCAATAAAGATAAAACAGCTCTGATTTCAGAAGGTACACTTCTGAGTTCTGATATACTCAAAACAGATTAAGAGGAGAGTTTAGAACTTAGAACCTGTAGAAGAGCATCATCTTCCAACACAGAACTCTCTTCGTCCACAGAAGCCATGTCTCTCTCACTCTCACTCTCACAGACAATCTCTCTTTCTCTCTCTCTCTTTGAAAATCAAAGACTTATAATAATAATAATCTAAAGAGGTGGAGATACTTTACTAATGAAGTGTGTAGGCCAAGAATCTACGTGAAATGCATTAAGGGCGTATCAATATTCCCTGTTAATCCTAATTTTTCTTGCGTGGTTGGTCAAAACTCTGGAAGAATGGTAGCTATGCTTATTTAGGCCTAATCAAATGTTCACGAGAGATGAAGAGACGTTAGATAATATTATTCCTCATCAGCAGTGATTTTGAAAGGACAATTGACTCAAATTCAAAACATAACAATCAAACAGGAATTAGACAGCCTAGCTCTGATAGTGATGCCCAAATCTCTGGCTCTCTTGTTCATTATTGAATAGCTAGGGAGAAACCAGAAAAACCCAGATGCAGAAAGGTTCGCAGTTGAGCTTGATGTTCAGATTCAGTAAAAAGTCAGTGTTACTGAGAGTAGGGAAACAGAAGAGACGGGTCAGAGTATGACCGTGAATACCTAGTACAAGCTGTGCCTACAGAGAGTCATGCTATTAGGGAGCTCTGACGCATGCTTATGAAAATGATGCAACTTTTTTGTGCAATATGCTATATGTGCCAGCGTTTATATCAACCAAAAAGTCCATGAGAAACTGCAATAATCCCATGACTCGGACAAAAACTCTTTATTTAGTCAAGATGTTCTATTTTTGGCCAATCTGTCCTCTTAAAGGGTATGTCAAGAGTAATGCTAGAACATAACATTTTTAACTAACTATTGACGTACTTCGTTGTGAATGAACCAAAAACGCTTTCATCTGTTTCTACCACAAATATCACTTGTATCATGCACGGATCACTGTGACCCATATAAAGAGTTGTGAAAAACAGTCCCCCCTAGACTTATCGTTGTGGGAATCTAAACCAGAACCCTGACTCTCTAGGAGATATTTTTTATGTCAATCACCACGTACCTACATACTATGAAAGGCTGAGAGTTAAGACCACGAATCTACTCCTACAATCTGATGAGCAGAAATATCTGAAGAATTCACCACATAAGGACTTAAGTAGAATGAGAGAATCACGTTGGATGAATACAGTCAATATCTGCCAGAAACAAATTTAACGCAATGTAAAACAATCAATATCCTTGAAACCTGGAAAGAGATATATGAATGCAGATAGCGTAAAGTTATATACAGACCATTTTTTACAGAGCCCTTTCAAGAAATGACTATCACGCCATCTTCTACAGACACTTTGTGTAAATAATGTTTAGAACTGAGACCTTCTCAGAGAATCCTTAAGAAGCCTTCTTCTTCTTGTACCTCTTAGCACAGACAACATATACCAACATATTTAAGAAGCTAAGTCCGGCCAAAAGCCAGAAAAAGTAATCAAGATGACCCTCGTTCAAATTATCCGGGATCCATCCAGTGCTCCCACCCTGTGTTGTGAGGTAAGTTACTACTGTCAAAATCAAAGTGCTGAGGTAGTTCCCCAATGAATTTGTCAAAAGTGACAACGCACTGCACAAACTCCGCATGGCGTCTGGAGATTGGTCATAGAAGAACTCAAGCTGCCCTATAAATGTAAATACCTCTGCAGCACCCAGCAAGGCATACTGTGGTATTTGCCAGAAGATACTGAGTGGTACAGCAACGTCTTCATCGACCAACCCAAGCTCTCTTGCAAGCTGCAACCGCTTAATCTCTACCAAAGCGGCAGCCGACATGCAGAGGACAGAAATAAAGAGGCCAACTCCCATTCGCTGCAGCTCTGAGAAGCCTCGCTCCTTGCCAGTAAATTTCCTTGCAATTGGGACAATTACCCTATCATACATGGGGACCCAAAAAATAACACTGATGACATCAAAGGATGAGAGAGAGGCTGCGGGAATGGTGAAAGAACCAATGCTTGTGTCCATCACCATTCCTTGCTCCACAAACATTGTAGACATCTGGGCATAAACAGCAGAAAAGACAATTCCAGTAGCCCAGATTGGAAACATGCGGATCAAAATCTTCAATTCTTCCACCTGTGTTACGGTGCAAAGCCTCCATGGATTGGAGAATTCCTCACTTTTGCTCTGAGCATCTGACACTACAGCGGCTTTATCAAGGCACCTGTGCAGCAAAAATAAATTAACAGTGAATTATTTTCCTGGGGCAGAATTTGTTATGCAGTTGACGAAGTTGGGAAAAATGTCAAACTTCCATGCAGGTACATACAGTGAAATGATCTCATGTCATCAGTACAATTCTACACGAGATTAATATTAGACTAGGGAAATATAAATCTAAAGGAAGTGAAAATTTTAAGATATGAAAAGGCAGCAAGCTTTCTACCCATTACATTTTTTTTTTTTTTTTTTGCAAAACAGATTTAATTATACATTCCATATTATTGCAGATTCTCTTGACCACGCATAAGTTTCCCAGTCTTCCCACTAAAACTGTATGGTACAAAAGTAACAGGATATTATCCCAAGCTCTACATAAATCATAAATCTAAGAGAAAATATCATTTTCATTTTTTTTGTTTGTTTAATTTCTAGCTGAAGATGCCAGGGATCAATATATCTGCCACAGGGGTGGAGGTGCCAATTGGCCTAAGGACCATTGGCAAAGAAGAATTAAATTAACAATACATCTACTTACATCTTATTAAAATATAATTATACTTTTCCTCCCTAACAGGAGAATATATATAGGTCTTCCACTTGAAAATACGCATGCTATAGATGAGGACATGTTTTCCTGCAGTTTACTCTTTGATTAAATGAGATAAAATCTTTAATGAAATTTTTTTATTTGATTCAAAGAACAAAATACAATCAGGGTTGGTAATTAGCAGTATAAAAAATTCTAACAAGAAGAATGGATTGAGCCAAACATAGCAGCACTTTAAAAAAAAAAAGTGTGCTTCCACATCATTTGACTACTCAACTATGAGTGAAAAAGTATAACAAACAGGGCACTTAATCTCCCACGAAATGAATAACATTCTGTTGTGCTTCTTAGTATGCCTTAAAAGAATCCACATTTTTCAATAATCTGAGAGCAAAACCATACAAAGATAAGTAATTTGTGTTGAACAAAGCATTAATTATAAAGAACAAGTTCTTTCAAATAATATGCTTACTCCATCATAAAAGAATTAGTAAAGATAAAGAAGGCACATAACCTCCCATGAATGAATAATATTCCGTTGTATTTTGCAATGCATCTAAATAAGCACATCATATTTTCATAGAACTCAATCAAGTACCACCATTTTAGAATGAAGTAGATAATGTCATTTGTTTTCTTATTTCCCCCCTTCTTTCTTTTTCCCAATAAAGTAAGGTTCTAACCTAATAAATAACCAGCAAACCAAACCCCACCCACCCCCTTTACCACTTGAGCAAAGGCCCATGGGCCTTTGTCCCTATTTAATATTTTCATTTCAGTTATACCAATTTTTCATAACTAACTTCTGTGTTTAAATGGAAAACAAAGAGGAAAGGTCTCAATTGATCCACTAAGTATGTGTGCTGTGTATATCTACTTATAGTTTAGTGAAATAGCTCCCTCAATGACAAAAGAAAACTAATAATGGCTAGGAATACATGTTGCAGAACTGAAAACTACTTATGTCAGGACAATGTGAAAAAGAGAAATTACTTCAATTCATCAGTGTGCTCCAGTTTCCGACTTCCTTCAATGGCAGAATTTTTGTCTTGTGTTTCATACAAAAGAGCATAGTCTTCAGGGACCACCACATCCCTTTTATGGAATGATGCAACCAAAACCTGGCACATTCGTGTAAGAGGACTTCCACCTGGTCTCTGAAATCTATAAAGGGAAGTGCCAGAAAAGAAACTTGCAATGGCAATTCCCATAAACACAGCAGGAATGCCAAATCCTAGACCCCACCCAGCATTGTCTTGAATCCAAACCAGAAAACTACTAGATATAAGAGCACCAATGTTGATGGAAAAATAAAACCAGTTGAAGAAGGATCCCTTCTTTACCCTTTCCTTAGGATCAGTATCATCAAACTGATCTGCACCAAATGATGAAACACAAGGTTTGATCCCACCAGTCCCCAAAGCAATCAGATAGAGCCCTAAGAAGAAGACTACGTACTGAGCTGGAGTAGCTGACGGGCATACAGAACCCACACATTCAGAAGGTCTCAATCCAGGAACAGTCGCTGATAGTGTCAATGTACACATTCCCTGTGCAAAAATTAACGATTTTAGTTGTTATACCCTTTCAAGTTCTTAGAATAAATGACATGGGGATAGAACCAATTAATGCACATAACAAGAAGGAATAAAAATTGTACAGTAGACTGGCATCCTCATTAAAACCTCATTACCAAGCATTGACATGCATCGGAAAGGCATGGTTTCTGATGACATTGTGGTTTAATGATGTTGCTAAAAAATGTGGCCTGTTAGCACAGAGCAATTTTTCCGTTCTGGATACAACTTATGCTCTTGCCTCTTGCAGTCAAAGAAGTGTAATGGAGGGAGGGATTCAGGTTGGTGAGCACCAAAGTGGTGTTCCACTCTTTTATGCCCTTCACCATCTTCAAAAAAAGGTCATGCCTAGTGCACAAGGGTCCGAATTTTGTGGAGTGTTAGAGAAGCGGTTGGTAGGTAGCCTTACCTCCAATTTTGAAGAGGCTGATTTCTAGATTTAAACCTGCAACACATCACTTGGGTGGAGGGCACTTGCCATCACACCAAGGTCCAACACCTTCTTTCAATTACTAATATTCATTAAATAAGGCCACTTCTATCATATAGTGTTAAGTGGCACATCTCATAATACTTATCAGAAAAAAAAAGAGGCACTCAAAATCTAAATTATTATTTATTCAACCCTAATACCAGTCTGATGACTCTGATCATTTATTCAAGTGAGAAAGAGCCAGATCAAACTTTCTTTTAACATTTCACAATACCCAGGGACCATACTTACAAAGTCATTTAAGTTACAACTTATGTGCTAGGATCATGATTATCTTCAAAAATATTGTTAGATCACTCACTGTGAATGGATTAGGTCTTTTTTTTTTTGATAAGTAATATATTTTATTAAGAGAGTAGATTACTTCATGGTCATGATGATCAATGCACGGTAACCTAAAAGATTTACAAAAGTTCATTTTCAAAACTTTAGTGAATCCGTGAACTCTACAATGGAACTAATGTGTGAAAGACCCCATGCACGAGACCAATCAAACAGAGCTCAAATCAACAATGATTCCAATTGAGCATTTGATCTCTTAATATCTTTTAAAGTGCAACTCTTTCATTCCCTCACAATATCCACATCAGACATAACAAAACAAGGTTCCAAATAGCCTATGAGTGCTTCCCAAACCAATTCTTCCACCCAAAAAAGAGATTAGTTACTCTCCTATAACATTGAACAAAATACATTCATCAGTATGGCAAAGGTGATACTTTGTGACATATTGTTGTTTATAAAATTGCAAAAACCCAGTGAATAGGAAGCCTAAGTTTATGCCATGTAGCTTGCTCTTTGACAAATGACAAGAATTGGAAAGCTCTTTCCTAGGATTTCTTACATCAACTTTCCATAATTTATTTTCTCTTTTGGTGCACTTAATACTTGAAGTTTGAATGCATTAATTATATTTGCACTATATTCAGTGCATCTGAGAGGAGGAAAGGGAAAAGAAAATGTCTTTATCCATAGTGTGCTTGGATGTAAGGAGGAAAAAGAAATAAATAAATAAAAATAGAAGAATATATGTTTCCTTAGTTTGGTTTGCAAAGAGAAAGAAGGGGAAAATATGTGCTTATACCTTTATATATATATATATATATATATTTGACATATGCCTAAACTTTTTAGTTTGGTTGGTTTACAAAAAAGAAAAAAAAAAAGGGAAATATGTATTTTTGTATTCATTAGACCTTGATTCCTTATATAATAAATATGGATAAATTTGACAGTTTAGCTAACAAACGTTACTCCTTTATAATAAACATGAAATATTATATACAAATGGAACCTAACATCTTCATAGATCCTTTATCAATGGTGAATTTAGAAGACTAATATATTCTTCTTTCTCATTTCTCCTTGTTTGCCAAGAACTACAAAGAATTTATAGGAAAATATATTTAAATCAGACTACACTATCCAACTATCCCATTGATGGCAAAGAAAAGATTTAATTGCAATATAACAAACAGAATCAGAATTGGTTCCACTATACGTCTAAGTACAGCACAAGATCCTTTGATAATCACATGTCGTCAACGGGTGTGGTCTAGCCTTATGGTTTAAGAGCATTTCTCATACCTCCATTTCATCAATCTCAGCTCCATAAATTAGGGCTCGTACTATATAAGGAGATTGATTGGTCAAGTCATGGGTTCTAGATTATGCCACTAGATACTGCAAGCCCAAATTGGATGGATAGAGAATTTGTGGAACTCATGACCTCACCCTCCACCATTCTTTTGGGAGGGCTTATGAGCAACTTTTAATTGCTAAGTTTTTTTTGATAATTTGATAGTTTTTTTTTTTTTTTTTTTTTTTTGGATTTTTGGGGGGGGGTTCAACCCTGGACATTTCCATCGGAAACGCTATGAAGTGCTACTTGAGTTACAAGGTTATTGGCTTTAATTGGCAAGTTACGCATACTCAACATAGGTTTTGAACTAACGACCTCACCTCCACCATTCTTATGGGAGTGCCAGTTGATCTGAAGCTCATTGGTTGCGTTATATTTTATAAAAAAACATATAGAAAACTTCTGAACATTGTTTCAAAATGAAACTATATCCATCTGTAACTGCTGAATTCTTATTATTTTTTCTGAACTACCTTATATTTTTCTAATCTCTACAAATTGGAATTGTGAGATCATTCTCAAACAACCAAACTCTGTTCTGCAAAACCAGAAGATGAGAGCTGTACGTCCATTCTAAACAGGATTAAAGCAAGTATGATAGACCTGAGTTGATCATGTAAAATGATTGATGAAACAACAAAATGAAAAAGAAATGAAAATCAAAGGTAGAGCTTTGTTGGTTTGTGGGACATGAAGATGTGTGTGAGCACATGTGATCAATTATTTGTAATGAAGTAATTAAAAGAGGAATGTACATAGGGTATACTTACAATGAAGTAAATTGTGGAGAAAGCAGCAATTGTCCAATATCTTCCCCAATAAGCATCTGCTAAGACAGCCCCAATGAGGGGTGTAAGATAGCAAGTGCCTTGCCATGTAGTAACACTTGTTGCAGCGGAAACATTTCCTTCATGTAGTTTGTTGGTAAGATAAGTAACAAGATTAGTGGCAATCCCATAGTAGGCAAGACGTTCGCAACCCTCAGTACCTATTTATCATATAACACACAAAAATTTAGACATAAAATGAATTCATTGAAATATTAGATTGGAGTAATGTCAAGAACAATGGGTTACCTAAAATGAAGGGGCATGCTCTCCAATTTCCAGTATTCTGCTTCAAAACAGGCTTTCCGTGAAAGTCAACTGAGCCATCTCCTGTGTACTCCTTGCCACTTTCATTCTGAAGATGTAGAATAAAAAACATCAAATGCGGATAGAGCAATATAAGATCCAAATCTTTTAATAGAAGATTAAAAAAAAAAAACTTTGTAAGAGGAAGTGTCAATAAAAGAGACCAGGCATATTATAATGAAAACTAAATTTGACCATTTGATCAAGAGGAAAGCTCCTATAAGTTATCAACTTGGCACTTAAGTGTTGGTCCGTTGCTTTTTAGCAATTCACTACAAGTATTAATTGATCAATCGATAAAAAGTCACCTCTTATCTCATATATACAGATATATGTCTGAAAATTTGGTCAGAACCAAAAGTAGCATGGCTCCAATTTAAATCCTCAATGAGACAGAAAAGTCTTCTTTGAAAAAGAAAGTGAGAAGAAACAATATGTATTAAAGAAACAAACAGAAAGCACATTTGGGAGTGATGGGTAAATATTTTAAAAGATAAGCAAAGGACAATGAAAATTAACTTGGACCTTGCCTGAGGTAAGTAACTAAATAAGTTTGAGTAAAGTTGTACAATTCAGTTAGCATGCAAGGGCATACACATAAATTTCAAATTTAAAAAAAAAAAAAAAAAGAACATGAAAAAAGTTTGAATACATGCTTGCAGCGATTAAAGTTTCAATTAAGTGGTCACTAACATTGGCATCAAAGATAATAACTCTTTTTTTAGTTAGGTAATAGAAGTTTTATTGATTAGAAAAGTACAATTTGTTTACGATAATAACTCTTGGGGGCACATATTTGAAAAAGTACCATCCCACTATTACAATTTGTCAACTACATAAGCCAAATACATGAGTTGCCAACATATTAGGTTGCTTTAACAAGACTATAGGTTGCTTATGCAATAAATGAGTTACCAACATTTTAGGAATATAAGTCAGCAAGAAATTGATGCAAATAATAAAGAGTTGAGGAAAACAAGATTAAATGCCAAAAAATTCAAGATTTGTGATCAAGTTTTGATGTCAGGCTTCTTGGCACCTTTCCTAGGTAACTTTAGTTGTTATTCAGTCTTAGTATCAAGTTCTTAAGGTTAGATAGTTTCTGGTTCAATTTTAATTTACTAGAAAAGACCAATTGGATAAATTCCAGATTTTCTGGAATGGGCTGTTCTTGGCTGTACCAAAGGCCCATGGGTCTTATTTTGTGTTTTGAGTCCTTTTCCTATTTGGTTTAGAGGTTCCTAAGTACTTTTTTCTTTCGTAATTAGTAGCCCTAGTCTTTCTAGGAATAGGTCATTTAGAATCTTAGTCCAGTCACTAACACTCACAGTGAGATTGAATTTAACACAATTCTAGCAGCTTAGTTTAGGCTTTGAGAGTGTGATTGCCTAGTGTTTATCTTTCTTTATTTCTCGTTTTATTTAATTATTATAATACCAACCAGCCATCAGACATATTCAAAATCCCATCTGTTTGTTTCTCACATTTCTACCTATTAATCCCAAAAAGAAGCTAAATAGACTTATAACACAAATAAATATGCCACTCTTCCTCTCAGAAAGAAGAGTTCAAAGAACAAGAAAATAATGAAGATTAATGGGATAACCTACCACCTGTCTTATATTCCAGAACCCCAGTAGTCATCAATCAGCTAAACAATTTGAAAGAGGTTAATGTTTGTATTTCAAACATTAATTTCATTGCACAGCAAACCAAAAAACCAGGAAAACCCCACACACACACACACCCACAACCACAAATACACAATATTCTGCCTATGCTACAGTTAGTCTTAAGTCAACCTACTTTTTCTCTTTAGCATCAGGCTGATGCTTGAGGCAATTTAGATAAGCTTATATATTAACCAAAATTAGTGGGTGCTCAACGAATAATAATAAATTCCATTAGCTTCAACTTTTCCATCCCAAAACTAATGGGTCATGGCTCAACTGAATCCTATAAACCCATATATTTCTAACATAAAAAAGAATAGTGGGTCTACCCAATTAACCACTTAGGATGCAGCAAAAGCAACAAAATCAACCAATACCCAGTTCCAAAAACATGAAACCAAACTACTTTAACAACAAAAGAGATCTACAAAAAAGAAAAAGAAAAAAGAAAAGATATATAGATTCTTCTACAACATGAGGTCCAATATTCCTCCCTGTTCACTCAAAAAAGACCCAGAAATTGTTTCTCTCAAGAAAATAAAAAAGACCCAGAATTGTTATTGGATAGTCAATGAATAATATACATAAACTCGTCTAAGTTCATCAACTTTTGATACAAAGTAGAAGCAATCAGAGAGAGAGAGAGAGAGAGATTAGACCTGCAAAAGACCATCTTCTATGAGCGATCTATCATCCTCGACCGAACCCATCTCTGGTTTCTGTGTGTCTGTATGTGATTGCAAATTTCGATAATATATAAATAGGAAGCAAAAGCAGTTTTATTTGATTCAAGTTTGGAGATTCTTTAGCACACGATACTTTTCAAACAAGGAAGGAATGGGGTTTGGGCTTGGATAACGTATCTCACAACTCAACTCATTGTCATAGTAAGCGTAAATTTAATTTAATATTGCTTATCTTTTAGTTTTACACGTAATAGTGGAAAATAAGGCTGCACATGGTTGGCAGTCAATAACAACTACCAAGAATGGTAGGTTGGGATATTTTTGGGACAAGCAGTTGCATTTGCATTTTTAGTTTTACTTTGCATAATTTCATTTACTTTCTTTTTCTTGGCTTTGCACGGCATACCTACTTAATGAAAATTGTGTGGATTTGTCATTTATTTATCTTCTCATTATCAAAAAAAATGTGTGGATTTAAGATTCTCTTACTATTTATAAACAATCTTTGTTGAGAGTAATCACCTTGACTGAGTCTTCTGAATTTTATTATGTAAAAATGGATTCGGTTAATGGTTACTTTTAAAGTATTTTCACAATAAAAATATTACACTTGTAAGAACATTCGCATTAGGAAATGCCAACTATTTTACCATCCCAAAAAATTACTTTATCAATTATATAATACCATTTTACAATACACCAGTATCTCAACTTTCATTTTCCTATTCTACTCAATAAAATAATATATCCACTAAAATACAAAACCAATCACAACCTAACCTACCACCACCACCTCGACCAACAAAACCTACTACAACCACTACCCACCCCACTACAAAAACCTCATCCAACCCACTACCCACACCACCACCAAATTACCCACCACCCACACCACCACCACCAACCCACCACGGCACCAAGGAAGAAAACCCAACCCCGGCACCAAACAAACCCAGCCACGACACCAAGGAAAAAAACCCAACCACCACCAAGCAAACCCGCCACAACACTGGCTAGCAACCACCACCATAATCATAGTAGCCACCACCAAAACCCACTATCAACAACAACCACAAAAGTTTCTCAAAAAAAAAAAAAAAAAAACCCCACAAAAAGGCAACCACCGCAAGAACCACCAAGAGAAACCCACGCCAACAACCACGAGAGAAACCCACGCCAACAACCACCAAGAAAAACCCACAAAAAAACCACCACCAATCTTGTTGTTGTTGATCTAGAAATCCATCAACCATGGCAGCAAAGCCACCATGCCAATAGACAGAGAAGAGGGAGATGGAGAGAAAATAGAGAAGAGAGAGGATGAGTAAAAAGAGTGAGAGAAGTGAGTTAGACTGAATAAAATATTGTTTTTGGTTTTAGAATTGTGCTACAGTGCAATTTTAAAGGTAGAATTACACTGTAGCAGCACCGCAAATTTTTTTGCAATATTTGCTTTTTAGCAGTACTCTAGATGTGGGGGGTTTTTTGGACCTTTATGCCAAATTTTGCCTACATATGGCATATGGCATTCCCAATATGAATGCTCTAAGAGCACCAAAACATGAAAAGAGACCTTGGGAACATATATGCAATTCCATAATAGTTATTGATCCATGTAATAATGCATATAATGAAGACAAGTGAAGTCGAAACAATTGTAGAAAGTTACAAGCAACATTTAATACTACGACATGTGTTAGCACTACAAAAAACGTGGCTGGGAGCTGTGTTTTGGAGCTACGTTTGAAAAAAACGCAGCTTCAAAGTGATGTTTGAGCTGCGTTTTAATAAAATGCAACTCCACCAGCGCTGTAGCCGCATTTTATGGGGTTAAAATTGCGTTTGTGTATGGCAGGGCTTAAGCCGCATTTTTAAAAAACGCGGCTATAGACCCACTCGGTATATATATATTTTTTTCAATATATCCCAAAGCTACGTTTATTAAAAGCGGCTTAAACGGCTGAACTGAGCTACGTTTTTTGAAACGCAGCTTAAACATAAATTGGAGCTACGTTTATTAAACACAGCTTCAACTTTTACAGAGCTGTGTTTTATTAAACGCGGCTTCAATTCATATAGGGTTCGTTTGGATACAGCTGAAAACTGAAAACTGAAACTGAAAACTGAAAAACACTGTAGCAAAATAATTTTTAAATGTGTAAATAGTACCGTAGGATCCATTTTTAATATTTTTTTCTGAATAAAGTGATTGTGGGTCCCATGAACAGTGCGTGAACAGTGTATGAACAGTAAAATTTGTCTCCCGCACAGTACATGAACAGTACTTTTACTGTTCATTCGCTGGAAAAAAAAAAAAAAAATTCCAGAAACGCAAATGCGTTTTGCGCTTCCCAAACGCACTCTATGGAGCTGCGTTTTATAAAACGCAGCTCTAGGTTTGTTATAAAAAATTAAAAAAAAAAAAAAAACCCTCAATAGGACACAACAACAAAAAAAAACCTTAAATTGAAAAAACTCTCAGCTCATTCTCGCCCTCCCTCGCTCTCTATCACTCTCAACACCACGCTGCCACCGCCGCCTCTCATAGACACCACCGCCACTCCGAGAACCAATTGCCACCACCGCCGTCTTGAACCTCTCTGTCAGCCATCATAGGTCAAAACCTCATTTTCTCTCTCTCTCTCTCACTCTCTTTTCCTCTTGCGATCTCTCTCTCGGTTGTGTCATGTGTGTGCATTTAGCCGTGGGTTTGGGTATTGCTATTGTTGTGGGTATGTGGCCATGTATGTATGCAAATGTGAATGAGTGAAATGTCTGCTCTGTTTGTATGTTTTTGATTTGGGATTTTGGGTTTATTGTTTCGTATTGTGGAGGCTGTGAAAATGGGTTTGCAAGAAATAAGACTTGCCATAGTTACAGTGTTTTTTTTTTTTAGTGTTCTATCTCTTTTCGTCTCATAAATCTCGGTTTTGTGGACTTATTTGTGCTATTTGATTTTTGTACTTTTGGATTGTGGTTTATGTTTTGGGTTTTGATTTCTCTATGTTAATGATTTGTAACTATGAAGCTCTTTGCTTTTCCTCTTCCTCGGCAGATAGAACAACTTTAAAAAGCTTCTGATAAATCATGTAAAAATATTATTAGATCAATTTTCGTTATAAACTATACACGCACACAAAAGTTACAAGTAAAACTCTTTCAAAATTTCAGAATATAATATAGTACTACCTATTATTGACTAGTATTATCTATTATATACAAGCCTTGAAAAATGTCATAGTTAGTTTGTTTTAGGTTAAACCCACTTCTGCACATGCTATGGTCTCATGGTAGTGCAGTACTACCTGTCTTTCTTGATTTGGTTCTTGACCAATCAATAGCATTGACCTACCAACCGAGCTGATACAAATCCGGAATCCCTGAAATATTAAGTGGGTTTTTTAGATTAAGCTTTAATTGCCTTTTAAGTACATTGCTAAAGAAACCCTCCATTATAACAACCAGCATGATTAGATATGTGGAGAGTAGAGGGGCAATGTGGAGAGTCGGAGATGGGAGTTCCATTGCTATTTGGGGTTAAAGATGGCTGCCTGACCAGCCTAATGGTAGAGTTATTTCACCAAAACTTGCTTCCACTGTGACTTGTGTTAAGGATTTATTTTACCCAGGTACAAGGATTTGGGATCCGGGGCTGTTGGAGAGGACCTTTGTGCCTTGGGAAGCTGAATTGATTAAAAATATCCCAGCTAGTGAGGGGGGGACAGAAGACTTGCTACTCTGGCCATTATCTCCAGATGGACACTATAGTGTCCGTAGTGCTTATCATTTGCTGTCTGAGGATGAAAGCAGGCAAGAACCAGGTTCATCCTCCTCTGAAAATTCACAACAGGTCTGGAAGAGCATCTGGAAGATTAGAACTCCGAATAGAATACGTCATTTTATATGGCGTGCTGCAAGGGATTCACTGCCCACTAAACAAAATTTAAGAGCTCGGCATTTACCTGTGGAAGAGACGTGTGAACTGTGTGGTGATCATCAAGAGTCACTCATGCATTGTCTCTGGCTATGCGAGCACGCTCAATCGGTATGGAAGTCTGAACTCTGCTTCGCCCAGTATTACAGAAAAGGTCCTAGAACGTTTTTTGACTTACTAGAGGAGGTGCTGCGGAAAGGGTCAGGATTTCATGTGGCTTGGTTTTCTACAATTGCGTGGAGCTTGTGGCAGAGGCGAAACCGTTTGCGAGAGAATCAATCCGTTTGGCCACTTCATGAGATTGGAGCACGAGCAAAAGAATTGGTGACTGAATTTTTGGATGCCACAAAACAGGATGTCAGGCCGAGGATTAGAGGCACATCTGTTCGCTGGATTCCTCCTCAGGATACGTTCTATAAAGTGAACTTTGATGCGGCTATATTTGAAGATATGGGTTGTGCAGGTCTGGGAGTGGTGATCAGAGATTGTCATGGTCAAGTTATAGCTGCTTTAAGCCAGAAAGTCCGGAAGCCTAACTCTGTTGAAGCTGCTGAAGCGTTAGCTGCCTGCCGAGCTGTTGTGTTTGCAAAAGAATTATGTATTTTTAAGGTGATTGTGGAAGGGGATTGTTTGAGGGTGGTGCAAGCCTTGAAAGCAAAGGAGAGGTGTAACACTCTGTATGGGAATATAATTGAAGATGCGCGTAATCAGAGTTTATCTCTACAATCTTGTCAATTTCAGCATGTTCGCCGGGATGGTAATAAGTTGGCACATGGTCTAGCTAGGAGAGCGGTTTCATCCGCAGACTTTGATGTATGGGTAGAAGATCTACCTAGTGAGTTGGAGGTTGTATTCCAATCTGATTTACCTTAATAATATTGACTTACCGTTTTCTCAAAAAAAAAAAAAAAAAAAGATATGTGGGCCTTAAGTATAAAGATTAGACTACTGAATTTAGAATATGTCCCATACATTTTTGCCAAAACATTTAAGACGATTATGAGCCAAACTTACTAAGATCAGCGAACATATAATTCATGAATTCACGCTTTATAGCAAATACAATTATGAGGCTACTGTATAAAATAAGAAAGGTTTAAAAAAAAAAAAAAAATTAATGGGTCCATTTCTGTTAGTGAAAACGATAAAGAGCAGAGCGAGAGAGAAAGCAGCGATAAAGGAGGGGTAAGCACGACTATAACTGAAAAAACAGCTTTGAGAGGCAATTGCAGGCTTTCATCTGTGTGTTGAACCCATGTGTCAGAATTATTTTAAGAAAAAGTCGCATGGAAGGAACAACTATCAGTAACGGTCGAATGTCTCAAACATAAATAAGATGGTACTCATTCTTTTGTGAGATACCACTCTCCACTTATAAACTTTTTTACACAAATCATTCTCTTGTAATTGTAATCACATCAAACATGCAAAATTCAATTCATATCAAACAAAAAATTTAGCCATGCTCACTCATCACTTCAAAACCACTCTTTTGGTGTGTGGCAGAATACATGGTGACTTTTTAGGGGGAAAAACACCATCTTATCCATTTCATATCCAAAGACTTGTAGGCTCTTCATAACTTTTCAATGTGCATAAAGGGGATGATGAAGAGTTCAACATTTCCATCCGTAATTCAATTCACGTGGCAGAACATGATAGTGAAGTAGGAAGTAGTAATGAGCAAAACACGAGATATTTACAGTGATAATATTGCTAAATCCATTTATAGGTTGTAACTTGTAACTATTATTACTTGTCATTTTTTTTTCTTTTCTTTTAATGTCATTTAGTATAATTTAAATTTGGATTATTGGTATGTCTTTGAATTTTTTTTTTTTTAATATAATCATTTTGGGCTTAATGATTATGCTAATTAAAAGAATAATTACTAATGCTAATCAAAAAGAATAATTACTATTGACAAGATTACATTAATAATAATAAATAATAAGTATTATTATAACATTACATGTGTGTTTGGTATTATTTTTTTTTTTTTCTTCAATTTTTAACTTTTATATACAGTTATTTAAAATCTCAATTATCACACTACTACACTCAGATTAAAATAACAGTATATTTTAACAGATTTTACCAAAAAATTCCAGCCTTTTCAAAAAAAAAAAAATTATAAAAAAATTCCAGCCTTTTTAAACAGACGACTTTTTTATTCTGAAAATTATAAAGACAACCACGTTTTTGTTATTCATAGACGGGCCATTGACCTATCTCCCATCCAACCAAATACAGTAGCAACCGGATATGGATTTCGGCCTTCCGTGATTTCCGCCTTTTACCGATTTGCAGCTTTCTAAATTCTAATGCCGCGCTCCATGCCAATGACAAGAAAGAGAGTGAAGTACTAATGCCACACCACAAACTCCACACAATATTTTTATTGCCTCACTTTGTAACACAGTTTAGATTGACTTTCATTTGCCAAATATCTCATATCTTCTGTACAAATGACCACTTGAAAGATTTATATTTTATAATATATATATATATATATATATATATTTTTTTTTTTTAATGAACATTTTATATATAGATAATATTGTTCTTCAATACAAGATATTATTTGGAACTATCCCAATGGACTAACGTATTATACATGGTACAGATCTAACTGTAACATCCTATATTATAAAATAAAAATTGGGTCTACAGTTATCTTCTCTTTGCAAAAAATGGTTAAATTCTCATTAATTGTGATAGTTCACTTTTAGGTAAAATAGAAACTCTATTAACTAAGTTTTAAGAAATTTAAAATTTTATTTCAAAAAATTTCTAGAACATTAGATTTTATTTTAATTATTTTAATAATTTTATATATATTGTAAAAGAATAAATTGTATACATTACATACAATCATTATTTCAGTTACTTTCTAAATGATGGAAGATATGAGAATGCAATTTGTAGATCTACTATCAAGAAGACATAGATCAGATTGGTGGTGGATAGTGGATTTAATTGTTGTTGAATATTGTGTGAAGTCATCACCATAGAATAGCTCATGCCGGAACATGTTATGTAGAACCAATGATATGAAAGAAAACTAATTTTTTTAAACCATTATATTGAACAAAAAATTATTGTTGAATATTGTGTGAAGTCATCACCATAGAATAGCTCATGCCGGAACATGTTATGTAGAACCAATGATATGAAAGAAAACTAATTTTTTTAAACCATTATATTGAACAAAAAATTATTTATTTTCACTCATTTTCAAGTTATACTTTTTTTTTTTTTAAAGTCATGTCATATACCTTTAAGCAAAATAAATATTTTTAATTTTTATTTAATATCACACGGATTAACAACTAATTTATATCTACCCTTGGACGCCGACCTAAAGCCGGAAACCCATGGCCTAATTGTCCTATAACAATTCGTTTATGTATTTCCGTAAAACACTAGAGAACCCAAGTTGACAAGTAAGAAATTAGGCCTCAAGCCCATATGCAGTTCTTTAAGTCCACGTTAGATTGGCTCTTAGCTCTTACCCATCTTTAATTTTCTTTGTTTTCTTTTTTCCTTTCTTTGCACTTCACGTCTTCAGGTCTAATTTTCTTGTTCTTTCACTCTTTATTCTTTTCTTTTTCCTTTTACTTCATGCCTTCCGGGTATCTTCAAGTTGGCTTAGCAAGTGACATAGCCCCACTTTGCATGTAAAGCCATTATTAGCTATAACACAATTATTAGCTATAACACAAAGATAACATATAATCAATCACAAAATAGCATAAAAGTGAAGCTAAATATGTAGATATGAGAATACTTTATTGTATATACTTCATGCATATCAGTATTGTTAACAATAATAGTAATGATTAAAAAATATGTAAGAAGTGACTTTTGCCTTTGGAAAATTGTTGAATACCTCCTTATACACTATGTTTTTAGTATATCCTTGTTCTTTATTAAAATCTTTAGACAAAACAACCTACAATTGGCCACTTTTAGGAGATAGAACTATTCAAGGAATAGGAACCTTTGTCCTAATTTTAGAACCTATCATAATTTTTGCCATGCAACACATGATTTTATACATAAACTTTTATAATACATAATTTATTTGAGAAACAAAAAATAAATGAATAGTGTTTTCATTTGAATCGTAAGAGAAACATTTCGTGTAAATGAAAAAAATTTGTAAAGTTCTACTTATAGATTACAAACCTTTCTTCAGATGCTTGAAATCCTTTTTGATAAACTTGAAAAAAAAATAATCGAGAAGAAAATTAAATTGAGTTAAAAAAAAGAAAAAGAAAAAGAAGATAGAGCCATATAGATTGCAAAATTGTATGTAAACTTTAGGTTTGTTTGGTAGGAAATTTCAAACAACAGTTTTCAATGTTTAAACATTGAAAATTGTAACACTGAAAATTGTGGGCCCCAAATTTTTTTTAATGTTTGGTAAGAGTGTTTAGTTAAAGGTGTTTGAGTCACAATTTTCAATTTATGTTGTTTAAATACTATATTTTGAAAAAACCTCATAGCAGTTTTCGGTTTTTAAAAATGACGATGCTGAATGACATTGTTGTAAATATATTAAAATTTGTGAGACTCACTAATGGCTGATGTGAATAGCACACAAACAATACTTGAACATTGCTACCAAACAGACTTTTAATAATCTATGATTGGAATTTCCTACGACAAACATTTCTTAGATATGAGTCTATGACAACTTATTACCAAACTTTAAAACAAATAAATAAATAAATAAATTTTAAAAAGCTATCATTTCAACTTTGATTTTACTATTTTAGTCAAATAAGTTCCATAAATATTGCAAGGAAAAAAAAAAAAAAAACCTATTTTATAGTGATGGCTAAAGAGTAAAATTAATCAATGCATAAAAAAATTGGAAGAATGATGGCTTTTTAAAGATTCATAAAATTTGGTAATTAAATTTCTAAAATTTGGCAATTTAAAACCAAAAAATAAAAGATTAGTGAAATTACCAACCCTGACCTTCAAAACTTACTAGTGCCATAGGTCATCTTTTATCTCTTGCAGCATTTCTGTCACTTGCTTAAGGCAAGTTGGAGAAATCATTTTTTCGTTAATCATCTCTATTTGAATTAATGAGAATGTATAAGACATGTTATAAGAATTAAACAAAAAACTGTTAGTAAAAAGTTGATCAGAAGAATTCAATAAAGAAATTGATAAGACTATGTGAGGATAGGAAGTTTGAGCAAGTATGTTGGGTTATGGGCTGTGCCCGAGGACGAACAAAAGCCTGAGGATGGTTAAAGGGATTGTTGAGCCTAAGTCAAGGGGCCAAGGATAAAGGAAGAGAATAACGAGTCAGTTATGATCCCTGAGGAGTTAAGCCACCTCGGGAGGGCTTTAGGGAGGTAAC
Organism: Quercus lobata; assembly: GCF_001633185.2. Lineage (NCBI taxonomy): Eukaryota > Viridiplantae > Streptophyta > Magnoliopsida > Fagales > Fagaceae > Quercus > Quercus lobata. Next base: position 40,741,665 of record NC_044906.1, on the reverse strand, counting down.
CATTCTGGAAAGTTAAGCTTCAGGGAAGTTAGCAGAGCTCAATCAACAATAATAGAAGAAATATCTGGAAAGAAGGCTGTCACCACCATATTAAATGCATTGAACCAAATAAACTGACCGCATTTATGGAGAAATGACACCTAAATAGTGTCATCTTAGCTCACAGCTACTCACAAAGTTTTAGGAGGTCTTGATGGGACAAGCATCCAAGAGATTTTCTACGAAATCAACAGGTGGAAGGCTGGGATGAAGGGGTGAAGGACTATATAAGGAAATGGCCACAATAAAAAATGAGACATGTAATCTAAGAAGGAAGAAAAAAAGAAGAACACATTGTATTCAGATAAACTTGAGTTAATATAAGAACATCTCATCCTCGGACTTGACCGAGGAGCGTTATTTCCATCAATTTGTGTTTTTAATCTCATTGACATCTATTCCATCAGCTATGGTCCATATTTAATTTGTTGAGGCGTTTTCTTGTTAAACCCATTCTCTAACAAATATATTGTTTTGGGTTTGTTGGGTTATCATCCACTGTTCTTGGTGGGCTGAGGTTCAAACTCTAGTCCTTACAGACTAAATGATCTCATGGGCAAGTAAAAGCAAAACATGTTTATAAGAACAGTTCAATAATAAGAACAAAAGATGTATTTGATTAAACAAAATCCATGAATTGAGTTTAATGTTCTTTTATAATTTAATACAGGTGTGCAGCACAATAATCAGAAAGGATAAATATAAATTAGGTGTACAACACCAATTGGAAATGATGAACATTCAATAGTGAAAGTTCAATTAGTGTGTAAAACACTAATGAATGTTTAGACCCCCAATTTTAACAATATCAACACAAGCTTACACACAAACAATATATGTGCGGAATGATGAATATAAGTTATAACCAAGTAGGTAAAACACTCTAAACCATAATTAATCACAAAACACTGTTGCAATTAAAAGTTAAAGAGTAAGGGAAGAAAGATGCAAATACAAAGATAACACTAGCATGTGTTATCGAAGAAGAAACCAAAGAACTCGGCCAAAAACCTCTCCATCGCTCTCCAAGCGGTCAAATGATCCACTAAAGAATATAGTTGGGATACATGAATAGCAGAAGACCTTCCAAGCCTAATCTACCCAATGTACCTAAGCCCTCCAAGCTTCTTGCTCGAATAGAGTTACACCTAACCTTGTCTTCTTTAACTTCCCGAATCATGCAATAAGTCCATTGCATCAACCAAGTAAATTGGTCAACTCTGAATTGCTTCCCAAGCACCAAAATACCTTATCACTGATATAGATATGGTGAGATAAGGATTTGGCAAAATGTACCTCTCAAAGATATGTTAATGGAGAGGGTGAGAATAGAGGAATTTGGAGAATCAAATGATGAAGATTGTGGATGAGTTAATCTTGTTTTTCTCTAGGGTTTCTCTTTCAAAATTCTCTCTGGAAACTCTCTACATTTCGTGGGTGTAAAGGTATTTATAGTAGTGTATGTGAGGAATGTGAAAAGTTAGGTTTCATCCAAATAGGGCATTCTGGCGACTCAGACTCGCGACTGAAATGAGTCACAAGTTTGAGTCGCTAGCTAACTGCCTGGCCAGACTGTATATTTTTATCTTGTAGTGCTCCAGCTATCGTGACCCTTCAGTTCCCTGCATGCTTCACATGTGTGCCACTTTGGTGACTTGCTAGTCGCAAGATCCAGTCACGAGACTCCTTTAATTTGCACACATCTTGAGTTTACTTCACACTCTCTCACACAAAACTCTTACATGATTACCACCTAAATACAGGATATCTAATTGCTAAACCATAAGCAAATTTGGTACAGAATAAAGCCAATACATGATTGAATAAATTCAACCTTACAAATAGCTAAGGAGTTTGATGTGAAACTCTTACCCTTGTGCCCCAATTTGTTTTGACGAAGATTGAACACATTTAGGATATAATTATATATTGGATAACAAAATAATTAAATTGGATCAAACCATAAACATATAAATAAGATCAAACTTAAGGAAATTAGCTTAAACAACCAAAGGCAACAAATACATAAAACCTATTCAATTTGATTATAATAAAAAATTAGAGAAACTGCATGGTTGTAGGTAGGAGAAAGGAAGACTACACCAAAAAACTGTACAATAGGTTGGAGAAGAAAAAAAAATACACCAACTAACTATGCATGCATATATATATATATATATATACACTCCACCTAAAACGAATCAAAGTTAAAATCAAATACCCTAAACTTCTTAAAGTCTACGTTAATATTCTTAAGAAGTTTATACGGAATATAATTTTTTTTATTCGTTAATTTAGTTTTTACTATTATATCTAACTTTCCAAAAAAAATACTATTTTATTTAATTAATATAGCATATTTTTAGTTTTCTCATTTTGTCCTATCTTCTCTGTCATGCTTACCCATTGTAAAACAAAATTTTCTCATATTTTTCTCTTACGGTTACTTCCTTTTGCTATATTTTTCATCCATCATTAAAGAATCAAGAACATATTACTCCACATAAAAAAAAAGAAAAAGAAAGAAAGAAAAGGAATATATATATTTTGGTCTAGCTAGACGCAATCACTACTTTTAAGCCTAACTTTTACTATGTAGAATAATATATGATGTTTTAGTCAGCCAAAAATCAACTTCATTCTCAAAAGTCAAAAACAAAATAAAACCAATTTGAAGACCTTAAGCCCCTTCTGTGCTAATTGGGCTGGGTTTATTTATTTATTTTTTTGATGAACAGGATGGGTTCAATCTAATTTCAGTTTAACATCTACAAATCAAATTTAGGTTTGTTATTGACTTGACTACTTATTAAAGCCCACTTGTTTGAACGAGCACTTTGAAATCAGTGCAGTATGGGCCTTATCTCATGGGTTAAGACTTCTTTTTTGAGAATCGGTTTAAGCCTTGGAAGTGTACTTTGTATGCGCCTGGTCTTCTAAATACTTAGGTTACGTTTGGTACACTGAATGAAGATTACAATAATAAAATGTGTTGTAATGTAATAATTAAACATATTCATTAGTTTGGTTGTAAGTTATAACATTAGAATGAAACTTAACATTTATTTTAGAAAATTTCTTACTCATACAATTATATTTCCTTAAAAATTGTTATTTTTAAATTTAAGAGAGATATGTGTTATTTTTTATGATTTTTTATTTTTATAATTGTTAGATGTATATGGAAAGTTTGTTTATTTGGAAATATATTAAGTTTTGAAATTATTACTCTTACTAAGGAATAGCTAATACAACCTTTTAAAGATGAATAGTTATTCCTCATTTTGAAGAATAGTTATTCATAAGGAATGATTATTCATTGTAATAAAAACATAACCAAACTAAAGAATAACTAAATTATAGGAATAACTATTACATTACAACGCCTATTACAGTCTACCAAACATGCCCTTAAATTTAATCGGGGTAGGGTGAAAAAATTCAAATCTTGTCCACTTGTCCTTTAAAAAAAATTCCTATGAAGGAAAAAAAAAATTATAGTCGTTTTATTTTTAGGGATAAAACAAGTAAATCATGGTATTAGTGACATTAATTTTATGATTATATTTGAAAAATATTAGACCTAAATCTATTAACCCGACTTGAACCTGAATTAAAATACCTAACCCAAATCCTAAAATTTTTTAATTGGAGTAAAAATGGGTTGACTTGTACCCGACCCTTTCCTTAGGCCAAGTTAGGTCAATCTATTTGACTCGTTACCCATCCCGTTTTTTAAACCTTTTTTTTTTTTTTTTTATCCATTCATATAAGCTAGCAAATCACTCTAAATACTAAATTATATGAAGGCAATATCACGTCAACCATTTAAAGGTAATGAATACGTTATTTCAAATAGCAGCCACCAAAAAGTTTTTTTTTTTTTTTCCTCTCTCTCTCTCTCTCTCTCTCTCTCTCTCTCTCTCTCTCTCTCTCTCTCTCTTGTTTGACCCCAATATTTAAAGAAATTAAGATTAAAATATAAATTTTGAAAGTATCAAGTAGCTTAGATTGAAACATCTCTATATTCTTTGGTGTTATAAAAGGTTCAGAGCATTGGTTTAAACCCCTCAAATTTCTACAATAGAACTTATAAGATCATTATCATTGTTAGTCTCATTTATTGCAAGTGAACTGACATTTCTTTCATTATTATCAAGTCGGACAAGATCTATATCTAAGATGACAAGAGTTTAAGGAATGCATCTCTATTGCTTGAGAATGTCACTAGATCTATGGGCACTTATTGTTCAATTTTAAAAAAAAATTAAAGATCTAATTTTAAAAAAAAAATTTAATGTAATAAATTTAAAAAAAACCAAAATTACATTGTATTTGGGCATTTTATGGCAAATCACCTAAAATTTATGGTGATGAATATCATTGGTGAACTTTGAATTGTGTAAACTTAAGAATTTATGTATTATTTAACTTTTATTTTTGAGTACTTTGTTATTTTGACATTTATTTTTTTATGATATTTTTTGTTAAAAAAAAAGGGTTGACCCAATCCGAACAACCCATTTAGGTTGACTCTTTTTTTTTTTTTTTTTTTTTTTTGAGAACGAACTTGGAATTCCATTAAAACTGAAATTGGCATACAACAGAGCACAAATAAAAGGAAGATACATGCTATCAAATACAATATTAACATTTAGCCCTATCTAACAGCAGAACCTGCTGTATCATTGGTGGCTCCATTCCTTTCCACTGCTGAGTTGTTCCAGTTGTCTTGGCTATCTATGCAAGTTTGTGCGCTGCTTTGTTGTAGTCCCTTTTCAGGTGTCTCACTTTCCGGCACCTAAAATGCTGAAGCAGCTCCAAGGATCCTTGAATGACTGACCTAGTATCTCCATTGCAATTGTTTGCATTAATAGCGTCAACCACCCCATTTGAGTCAGACTCAACATCCGATGAAGCTCCATCTCCTTGGCCAATCGAATTCCTTCATCCACTGCAAAGGATTCCGTGACTGTTGCATCATAATCTCCATTCAACACCTTGCATGCCGTAGTTATAACCATTCTCCCACTGTCTCAGATAACCATGCCCACACTAGACCTACCCCACACCCCTGCCGTAGCACTATCTACATTTATTTTTTAGATTTTCGGCGGAGGTGCTGCCCACCCAACATTTGGGGCTTGTTGTTTAACATGGTTATACACTATAACATTTTTATAATCCTCTTGAGTGTGCAAAGCAAAGTTCCATATTTGAGAAGAGGGAATGCCATTAGAATCATGAACCACTTGATTCCTATTAAATCAAATGGACCACGTAGTGGCAAAGAGAATTTCAAGGTCAAGCGGAGTACCAGCATCCAATATTTTTAGTGCTAAGTCCACGAGGCAAATGTTCTCTGCCAACGGGTTTATTGGGCAATCTTGCCAATTCCACCATACTTCGCAAAGCTTGTTGTAATAAATTAATGCATAACTGGTGATTTCAATTGTTTTCTCACAAAGTGGACATTTGGCCTCAACATTTAGACCTCTCTTTGCCAGATTAAGTCTAGTAGGCAGCCCATAGTGGTAGCTTTTGTAGAGGTGAATTAAAAAATTCAAACCTGCACAATGGGCACACCGCACACATTACATCATTACGCAATATAGTACAATAGAGGTATATTATAATTAGGATTGAAATATATAATTGATCCCTAAACTTTATCAACTGAGCGTTTTAAATCTATAAAATTTCAAGAGGATGCTATTGGTCCCTAAAAGAAAAAAAGAGAATTATTGGTTCACCCATCAACTTTCATTAGTTTTTTTGTCTATGTATATCATATTAAGTGTGCATTTGAATACTGTTTATTTTGCTGAAAACTGAAAACAATAAAAAAATAATTTTCGGTTATTGTTCACACTCACAAAACACTGTTCATTTGCCTTAATGTATTGGTCAAAAAAAGAAAAAAAGAAAAAGAAGCCAGACGTAGACGTGTGAATCCAAAACACAAACCAAACGGACACTAATAGAGCAATGGCCTACCAATTTTCAAATGATGTGTTATCCTTTTTTTTTATTCTTTTAAAATTACATATTGGTCTAAACAGACCCAGAACAACCTATTTCTATTTGTGTCTCTTTTTCCTCAAATCAAAACTAAATTGAAATATACTCCATATTTCTGAATCTTAAAATTTTTCCTGAATCTGGAGTAACAGTTTGTTAGTTATTGTATATTTGCTTGTGTTTGGGCAGAAAAATTTAGCCACTAAAAAGAGGGATTGCATCAAAATCCGGCTTAATGCGTGCAATTTGGATCACATAACTTAAACAGCATAATCTGTTAAAGTCCGGAAAAAAGTTAGAATATAGGCCGGCCCCAGCTTCTTTGCAGCTATAATTTGGGTTCAGACAGAGACCAAATTATGTACAGATTATTCCAGATTCCAACACCATATAATCGGCAAGACTTTAATTTTGTTTGTATCATCTTAAACTTGTAACAATGCTACAGGGTTACTACAAGTTTACTACATGAAACTTATAAAGGAATGTGTTATCAATTACAGAAACACATTTAAATGTTCAACTATTAAGGGCCGTTTGGTAAGAGATTTCTAATAACGGTATTTATATATATTTTTTAAATATATATAAATGAAAAAATATGTAATATTGTTTAAATACTAAAAACTGTTATTTAAACAACAATAACAAATACCCTAAATTGTTAAAATATATCCCAATCACATACTTATCCCATCAATTTGTATTGTAAGTTTTATACAGTAAAACTTACAGTACATTTTTTACTTTTTCAATTCTCCAATTATGATGATTCAGATGGAGTCATGGAATAGGTAGTATACCACCAAAAAAAACCAGTGTGTGAAAAGTGAAAACGCAAAAGCGAAAGGAATTGTTATTTGGTATGCACGTGGGATGTGATGATGTAGTAAAATTCTAGATATATGCACGTATCCTTTGAAAGTTATTTTGTTGTTGTTGGACGGTGGATCAAGAAAGAATCCAATAAGACAGGCTCCACGTTGTTTACCTTTAACCTGTTTTGGTCCAAGTTTTCTTTTTTAAAATTCCCTTGTATATCTCAGCAGTTCAAACTTGAAAGTCCAGTCAGAGATCAGAAAATAGATTCGCCGCGTCCCTCAAGTCACTGGTTTTGTTTTTCAACTACCTCTAGAAAATAAAAATGCTCTTAAACTTTGAAACTGTCGGGTATTTTTTGACATATTACTGTATATGTATCATCATTACCATGGGCTCAGCCTCTTAAGTCTTATTTGCTTTCACTGTTTCAAACCTAGCTTGGATTTCTTTTCCTTTTTTCTAGATTTTTTCTTCTTTTAACAACACCCTTGAATATCAAGTGCTCTTCCTCTTTCGGTTCACAAAATTTTTCAACATAAGTAGGTTTGGAATAATTCGGATTTCCTCTTCGCATGTTTTATTATTTAAATCAAATCCTAGTTTACTTCTTTGTTTATCTGATGATCTTTTATTTTGATTCAATTGAAAAATCGTGATAATATTCTAGTGTCTTTTTTCTTTAAAAAAAAAAAAATAGGAACTAGTGGTTTGCCATGTGATGTAGAAATTAAATACAAATTATATATAAGTTAAAAAAAAGAATTACAAATTTCATTAAAATTGAAGAATAAAATAGATAATAAAAATTATCTTAAATTACATACTAGAATCACAACTTATAAAAATATTATTAAAAAAAAAGTAATCTATATATTCTAAATATATATATATATATATAACCAAAATTTTTGGAACTCCTACAATTTTTTACGTCACCACTATTTTCTTTTTCTTTTTATTTTAAGTTTTTTATCTTATATATTTATTATTTCTCTTCAACGTGTACTTATCTTATCAAGTATTACAATAATTTAGTTTAAGTAAAACTCTATTAGATATATGTTTCAAGAGCTTGAAAATTTTATTTCAACTAAAATTCTATAATAAAAATTTCAACAAATATAAACCCCTGCCAAAGTTGAAACCCTTCATACTCAATTTTTCACCAAAACACACACACACACACACACATACACACACACAGAGCAAATTGAAGATTTTGCAATGATGTAACGTTATATCCTTGGAGTTGCTCAAAGTAAATGCAAAGGTAAGGACATGTTGCCATCTTTCAGTTTATACTCTCTATGATTATTATTTTATAATATTATTATTGTTGTGGCTTGTGAGCAGGGATGGCAATAGGGCAGGGTGGGGTCAAAGGATGGGGATTTTGTCTTTGCCTCGTACGGTTTTGTCTTGCTCCATCCATGGACGGAGCTGTTATTGGACTAGGGGGGCAATGGCCCCCTTAATTTTTTTTTTTTAAAATATTACTATATTAATAGGTACTAATTTTAGCAATTTTGTTCAATAAAATTACACTTTGCCCCCCTTAATAATGTCATCAATTCTTTTGATAGTAATATTATAACCACAAACATTTTTACAATGTTTATACAAACTATTGAGGTAGCAAATTTTTATTAATTCGTACACTTGCATCATTTTTACTTATCAATAACCACTCACCATATTAGCAATTTGTAAAAAAAAAAAAAAAATTGTAATTTTAGCATTTTTCACTTTTTAAAGGACATAAAAAATTAATAGATTAAATCTAAACAAAATATACAAACCTAAAAAAATTAGCCCAACAGCAAAAATTACCAATAATAAAACTAAAAAAATTAAGTCCAATCAATCTATTTTACCCAGAACAAATAACTTGACCATTTAAAAAATTTTAAACAAAAATCTTTTGTAGTAAAGCAGTAAACTCAAAGTCCGAAGCTGCTGCACACAACAAGTAGCAGAATTGCCCTTCTAACTCCAAGTCCTGGCTCCGTCCCTGACCCCATCCCCACCCCGCCCCTCATGACGGGAAAAACTTTCTCACCCCATTCTCACACCTTGGGGCCCCGCAAAGCGCCGACCCATCCCGTAAAACTCTACTTTTTGTTAATTTACCTTACAACTAGTACAATTTTTTTAATATAGGTTTCATTAATAAAAATATATTTGAAATTACAACTAAATTTATCCCATCAAATCAAATCAATTTTTAGAAAAAAATTGAATAATATTTCCAAGTGTTTAATAAGACAATCACAAAAAAAAAAAAAAAAAAAAAAAAAAAAATCTAATAGTATAACACATAACAAAATAAAGGTAGAGAACCACATTAGATAGAATAAAATAAGCTAACATTGATATGTCTATTTAAATAGTAAGGTTTTAGAGTAGGAAAATTTACAATTATAACCCTTAGCAACGCGGGGTGAGGCGGGGACGAGGTTAAAATCTTGCCTCATCCCCACCCCACCACCTTTGTGGGGTAGGGAAAACTCGCGCGGGGCGAAACGGGGAAGGGCGAGACTAAATTGTCATCCCTACTTGTGAGTGAGTTTATTAGTATAAAAATCTACATGTGAAAAATTTAATTGTAAAAATTTGTTTTTATGATTAAGAAATTAGATTTAACCGTAATTTTGATTTAATAATTAACAATTTCATCAATCAAATTTTCTCTAACATTGATGTAATTTGTACTACTAAGTATGATATATATAGAACCCTCATATGATCTTGGAAAAACCACTCTATAAAAAAATTGTCATCAATAACAAGAAGAAGAGCTTATTCCTGACCATCAAAACCACAAATTTCCTATTAGCAATAATCAATTTTATATTAATGTTGTGACATAGTCCATAGGTATTTAAAAAAGAAAAAGAAAAAAAAGAAGTATAGTCCATATGGGAATGGTTTAAATGTTTCCTACTTGATTTTGGAATCTCAAATTAATTAGTAGAATAATATGGAGTGAGGAGGTGCATTATTCATAATAAAAGTGACAATTCACACTGATAAGAAACTAAATAAGGGCATGTAATAACTTTTATACATATGGTGGTGGTATAGCATTAGTGCGTGTGAGAATTAGAAGACAAAGTTTTGTCTTTATTTATTTATTTATTTAAAATATGCATCTTATTTTGTTGATATCTATATAATACCTATGGGAAACTATTCAAATTTTACTACAATTTATTTGTTTTATTCATATCCTATCAAATTCCTTTTTTTTGGATAAATAATAATATAAAAGCAGCCACCGCCCACCATTATGGTCTTTTTCTTTTTTCTTTTTTTTCTTTTTTTTTTAATTTAAAATATGCATCCTACTTGGTTGATACTTATACAATACCTATGAGAAACTATTTTAAATTATAAAATAATTTTCTATTAACTTTTAATTAATAATTTTTTTCATACAGGACTCTTCATTTGTTTTTTTTAAATATATGTGATTTTAAATTTAATTATTTCGTGCATCACACGGGTTAGCGACTAGTTTATAAAATAATTCCTTAAATTTCTTACAATTTCTGATAGTAGAACTTTAATTAAAGCTGTAGCTTGAAATGTTTTGAAATTTTGTATTTATGTTTCACTTAAAATAAACAGTCTTACTAATTAATGAATCACATAGCAAGTGCAAGTTATCATTTGTGTAACATTTATATTGAGTCAGATGGCGTAAGCACTACTTATAAGACCCAATGAAGAATTTTAATATGAAAATTAAAATATAAAGTATACATTCTCTAAATTTGGGTTAATTTTTTTAAGCCGCATGATGTAAACACATCCCATTATGGATTTTTTAGTCCTGTAAACACATCCCATTATGGATTTTTTAGTCCTTAATGTTTGAATATGCTTTTAAAGTTATACTTCCATAACTGGGCCAAAATTGGGTTTTACCCATTTCAACGAAATGAGATTTATTTAAAAAAAAAAAAAAAAAAAAAATCCTAGAACTCAAGTTCCACAATTTTTATTTTTTTATTTTATTTTATTTTTTTTAAAGTTTTAGTTTGATATAACTCGATTGTCCAAAAATTGAGTTTTACATTGAAACTTGATTTTTAGACAATCAAGTTTCAAAACAAGGGTATTTTCCTAAATAATTTTAGACAAAGGGTATTTTGCTGGAAAGTTTTGACGAATGGGCAAATGCCCATTTTGGCCTCCATAACTGACTTGGTTGCTAATGCCATCTAAGTTCAAGATGATGTAGTATTACTATGTGTTATAAACATTCCATAAAATATTGATTTGCACTTTTTTTTCTCTTTTTCTCCTATTTTTGTTCAATTTCTTGCTCAACACATAGTCATAGTAGCCAATCCAAACATACCCCATTTTTGAGGGACTAAAAATATAATTTACTCAAAAGTGAATTTGTGTCCAAAGTCCAGACATAAAAATTTCAGATAAATTGTAAGGTTGAATTTAATCAACCATTTTGTTGGCTTTATTCCGTGCCAAATTTGCTTGTACTTCAGCAATTAATAACCCTGTATTTAGGTGGATTTGCTATAAGGGTAGTGAGTGAGATAGAGTGTTGAATGCTCAAGAGTGTGCAAGAAAATAGAGTCTCGGGTTGGATCTCGTGGGTGACTCGTGGCTGCAAGCCGCCAGAACATCACACGTGCCAAGCATGCCAGAAATTGAAGCGTCATGCTAGCTGGAGCACTACAGGACAAAATAGGACAACTAGCTGTTCTGTTATCTCGTGGTTGGATCTTGCAACTTAGTCAAGTCACGAGCCAGCCCTGTTTTGAAAAACTTGACGTTTCACATTCCTTCCTCACCCTAGTATAAATACTCCTTATACCCACAAAAGAATGAGAGTTTCCAGAGAGAATTTTGAGAGAAAAACCCTAGAGTAAAATAAGATTGATTCATCCATAATCTTTACATAAGAGACTCTTCAAATTCCTCAACTCTCTTCCTCTCCATTGTTAAATCCTTGAGAGACATTTTACCAAAACCCTTTTCTCACCATATCCATTACTGTGAGAGGGCTGTTTAGTGTTCTGGTAAGCAGTTAGGAACCAATTTACATTGGTTGATGTTATGGACAAGTAGCGAAATCCGAGAAGTTAGAAAAGAAATAGGTTTGGCGTAATCTCATTGGAGCAAGAAGCTTGGAGGGCTTAGGTACACTATGTAGATTAGGCTCGGAGGGTTTATTGCTGTTCATGTATCCCAACTACATTTTCTAGTGGATTGTTTACCACTTGGAGGGCAACGGAGAGGTTTTACGCCGAGGGCTTCGGTTTCCTCTTTGATAACACATCGTGTGTTGTCCTTGTGTTTGCATTTCTCTTCCCTTTATCTTTACTCTTTATTTTCTGCTGTGGATGTGATTTTAATTGGCATAGATTGTTTACCAATTCTGTATTAAGTTTTTGTTCATGTTCCGCACATTAATTGTTTGATAAAAAGCTTGAATTGAAAATTTGTAAATTGGGGGTCTAAACGTTTAAGGGTGTTTTTACACTATTTGAACTTTCATAAATTATAATATATCCCTTTGTGGTTTAGCCACAATGTTCTTCTTTTTCCTGGTGATTTTCATTTTTGCAGCTTTTTTCTTGTAAAATGTATAAGTAATTCAGTTGCTTTTTTTTTTTTTTTAACTAGAAGATCTAAGTTTGGTAGTGAGTTGTTTCTCAATGAAGGAAAAAAAAAAACCCTATTAAACAAGTACATGAAAAACACAATCTAAAGAGGGGAAAAAAAAAAATCCTTTTTGAATTATGATTAACCTCAACTAAATTCTTTAGAATTTCATTAAAGAAAATTAATATAAAAAATTGCATCACATCCGATGTTGAGAATGTTCCATAGTACTGCCACGCCTAAGGCCATAATCGGGCCCACCCACATAAAACCAAATTTTTTTTTTTTTTTTTTTTTTTTGAGAAGAACATAAAACCAAATAGGGATGTAAATGAACTAAGCAAATCATGAACAACTTGGGCTTGACTTGATAAAAAACTTTTTCATATTTGTTTGTTTATAAATAAGCCAAGCTTGAGCCTTAGTTTTAGGCTCATTTAATAAACAAGCCAAGCCCAAGCAAAAAAAATTGTTTACAAACAAACTCGTGAGCTATTAGGCTTGATATACAACAATTCAAGCATAGACTCATTTATAAGTTTATATGTGTTAGCTAAATATACTCATTATACATATCTTAATAATGACATTGTCAACATGAGACCACTACCTGTATCACCTTAATTTTTTTCCTTCCTTTAAACTGATCAAGAACCACTTTAGATTATAGTTACATTTAAAAATAAATAAATAATTAAGTACGCCACATATGATCCTTCTCTATCAATCATCTAGGGTAAAGTCATGAAACATTTAGTATTTTCTCATTCATAATAGTTACAAACATGTATTTTTCTAGTCTTTTACCATCTAACGTGAATGTAAAAATTGTATTTTGAAAAATTGCTGAAGCGATAGACAAGGAATGATGAATGAATGAATTTAATTATGTAAATTATTAATTTGAATAATGGCTAATCATAAGTAGGACTAGATGCATGATAAAATGAGTATACTATTTTTTCCCCTTAATTTTAGAGATTTAAGCATTTAATAATGTAATTTTTTTAGATCTCAAGCTCAAAAACTTGACATGAGCTCGAGTTTAAGCTTGATATTAAGCTTCAGTTTGGCTTGACTAATTAATAAAGCCAAGTTCAAGCTTTTTGACTTTCCCATGAGCTCAAGTTCAAATACTATTTTTAGGCTTGTCATAAGTTTAAGCCAAGTTTAAGTTTTTGATTTTTCCTGATGAGTCAAGCTTGAACATGCACTACTCGATAAAGATCGGCTCATTTACGGCCCTAAAACCAAAACTAAATATCATAGACAAACCCATGGACAACTAATCAAACTCAACCAAAGCATATTTGACTTTTTTAAGCTCAATGTTGTAACCCCAAGTACCCGCCAGCCAGGGCCAGTTGTGAAAACTATGGCTCCACAAGTTGAGTGGACTAGCTAATTTATCATCAAAAGTAAATCGTAATTTACCCTAAAATTATTCATTGAAACAAACCAGAGATTAATTAACTAACTATGTTTTGTGTTTATTTATTTATTTTTTATATTTCAATGACCAAAGTACTCGTATAAAATCTTTTAAATTTACCAAATATTCCTTAAACTTAAAAAAAGACCAAATATGCCAAAAAAAAAAACCACTAAAAATGAACAAAATACCCCTCAAAACCTAAAAAATGACCAAAAATATCTCCAAAACTTAAAAATTGACCAAAATATCCCCTAAACCTAAAAATTGACTGAAATATCTCTGAAACCTAAAAAATGACCAAAATACCTCCGAAATGTAAAAATTAACCAAAATACCCATGATGAGAATGCAAATTGTCATATTTTTCTCTCTTAATATTTAGTCTTTTATACTTATTTGGTGCCTAAATGTACTCATTATTCTTATATTTTGATTTAGGATGCAAACGGAGGCATTAAGTGCAAAATGTAGCTAATTGGGCGATTTTGGATAGTTTCGATATTGCTTCGTAATCTGGGCATAACTCTCTCATCAGAGCTCCGATTGAGATGATTCAAGAAGCTATGGAACGCCAAGAAAAAGCTCTACAACTTTAAGATACTGGCTGCGTAAAGGTCGAAATTGGGCTTGAATTTGCTGCACTTGCACTATTCATGTTCTGGAATGTTCCTTTGCTTGAAATTCTAATACTTGATGCAATTTATTTTTAGGAACTTCCAGATTTGCTGCACGAAAATTCCAACTGAAAAAAACCACTTTCCTAGATATATTAGGACTTTGTTTTATTTTCAATGTTTTCCTTAATTGGTCAGATTTAGATATTATTATTTAGAATATTTTTAGGAGATTTTGTAGGCTTGGGAAAGAGGGAATTAACGTGTAAAAGAGGGGAGGAGAAATTAGATTGGACACACACGCTTTTCTCTCCCCTCTTCTCTAACTTCTCTTTTGAGTTTTCATCATGACCCTGCCTGCCTAAACTTTTATACTTGGTTGAAGGAAATGAAGCCTCGGAATCAATAAAACTATGAGATATAATTTGCTTTTATTGTTCAATTTATGCTTTGAATAAAGGATGTTCTTCTGTGCCTATTTTTATGATTGTCTCATTTAATTACTAGAAGGCCTACTAGTTTTTTATTCATTGCAATCTATTGCTAGGTTAGATATCAAATCCATAATTATTTGATCTCTCTAATTTGTGAAGCAACTATTATTCGTTGTAATCTATTGCTAGGTTAGATATCAAATCCATAATTGTTTGATCTCTCTAATTTGTGAAGCAACCAAGATTTAATGATTTGCTGCATCAGAAATTATTAGATCTTAGGAAGAATGCTTGACTAAATTAAATGCAACCGCTTGTGCTTGTGTTGTTTAGCTTCATCGATCTCTCTAATTCTTAAGGCTATTACTAGATTGAACCTTTAGCACTTGTCTTGGGTTATTTAGTAGTTAGGGTTAATTAGATTGCTTGTTTTCTAATTAATTGTGACTAAGGAGAAATAGGAAAATAGTTCAAATGGTGAATATTCAAAGTGTGAATTGACATATGCTTGCATCGATGATCAATTATAATATTCCGATGGTAGATATTGACTTAAACCAAGGTTTGTTATCTTGATTGAGTTTGATACTTTGATTTAAATTGTTCCTTAGTTGTTTTTCTTAAAATTCTTTGCCTTATACTCAAACCCCCCCCTCCCAATCTTTGTTCACGTAGCACAAAATTAGGCTAGATACTCTTTGTGGGAATGATCCATACTCACACCATTACATGTATTTTTAGGAGTATAGGTTTTGTTTTTGGTTGTCTGCGACAGCACACCAACCCACTAAACTTAAAAATTGAACGAAATATTCCTGAAACCTAAAAATGACTAAAAATACTCTCGAAACCTAAAAAATGACCGAAATACCCCTAAAACCTAAAAAACTTATCAAAATACTCTTGAAATATAAAATTACCAAAATATCCCATAAACCTAAAGAAAATAACTGAAACACCCCCGAAATCAAAAAAAATGACTAAAATACCCCCAAAACCTAAAAATAAACTAAAATGCCACCTAAACCTAAAAAATCACTGAAATATCCCCGAAACCTAAAAAATGACCAAAATAACCTCAAAGCCTAAAATTGACCAAAATATCCCCAAAATCTAAAAAATGACCAAAATACCCCCTAAACCCAAAAAATGACCAAAATACCCCTGAAACCTAAAAAATGACCAAAATACCCTTAAACCTAGAAATTGTCAAAAATACCACTAAACCTTTAAAATGACCTAAATAAACTCAAAACCTCTAAAATGACTAGAATAACTCGAAACCTCTAAAATTACCAAAAATACCACCGAAATTTAAAAAATGACCAAAATAGCCCAAAAAGTTTAGTCAAAACCATAACCGCACTGCTTCTTATTTTTGTGATCACATGTACGATATGGTGTATAAGATGTGGTTTGAAGTCGGTATATTTTTCAAATTTTGGACCTTTCCCGCCCAACCAAAAACTAATTTTTCCTTTTGTTGTGGTCCAAGTTTTAAACTATTGGGCTAGTTTTTCTTTATTTTGGGTTGGGTTTCCTAATTAACACTTGCTATGGTTATTAATTTTTTTTTTTTTGAAAACTAGGGTTATTAAACTATTAATATATATATATATATATACATATGTGTGTATATATATATATATGTATAGATATATATATGAAAATTCTGATAGTAGACTATCAGTAGGAATATAATTTAAATTTCTAAAACTTTGATGATAAAGTTTTATCTAAATTAAATTATTGTTAAATCTTATCTCTTAGTCAAGTGTCTTGTAGTTTAATCTATACTATCTATATGAGGATTCTCCTATTTGGACTGGATTTTTATGTGGTTCAGAAATACTCTTAAATGTTATGTTTAACAGGGAAAATCTTGAGGATGATGTGGAAAAATTATATTTTCGACTCCACTTAAAATACCTAAAAA
Source organism: Quercus lobata (assembly GCF_001633185.2). Taxonomy (NCBI): domain Eukaryota; kingdom Viridiplantae; phylum Streptophyta; class Magnoliopsida; order Fagales; family Fagaceae; genus Quercus; species Quercus lobata. The sequence goes on along the minus strand of NC_044906.1, from coordinate 40,724,727 downwards.
ATAAGACACTTTCTTACTAATCTATATGTAAAAAAAAAAAAAAAAAAAAAAAAAAAAAAAAACCTTATCCAAAATGTTTTTTTTTTAAGGAAAAGAAAAATATGACATTAGACAAAAAAAAAAAAAAAAAAAAAGCCTCATGGCACGCTCAAAATGCATGTGATGAGACTAGTATCTTAATAAAATATTAATTTAATAAGATACAACTTGAGGAAAAAAACAAAAACAAAAATGTAAGGTGTGTGAGATTTAAGTTAAAAATTTTTTGGTGATAGACTTTTAGTTTAATTTAAATTAAACAGTTATTAAATGTTATCTCTTAATTTGAGAAAATATATCATAACAAATAAGGGAAGTGCTACTGCAATGTTTTCACAACAAAGCATAGATGGTAAGTTGTTATTGGTTCTATTTTAAACCTATCATTGAAATTATTTTTTTGGCTAACAATAACAACCCATAATAACTTGCCATGTGTGATTTGTTATGAAAGTGTTGTGAAATTGTTATGGACATAACATTTCTTTAACAAATAATATAAAATTAATTTACAAATTAGTTTTTTTTTTTAAATGTTGATAATGGACTTTGTTGAAGGCCAATTTTTTGTCATTAATCAAGCCCATGCTCTAGTTTTAAGACTTGGGCTCTACAAGGCCATAATAGAGTTATGGGTGAGTTGGGTTTGGTTCCACCGCCGAAGATAAATCCAATTCACAGAATCAACCTATGCGCAAACACAAATCCAAAAATCCAAGAGGGAAAAATACATATATGTATATCAAGGAACTAAAAGAATTAGAGAGAAAAACGAATAGTTTAATGGATTTATTATTTATTTGTGAATCTAAAAATATTGGTTCCTAGAACCACAAGACCTTTGAATCCCAAGTTCCATAGACTTCAATAGACCCTTTAGAATCGACAAGACTTGTGAGACATAGAAGCCTAGATCAAAGTTGTTTTCAAAAATACAAGTTCTATAAGTATAGATTTTACTTTCTGCAATGCTTCTTTTTCTTAGGGAGTCTAGGGAAAAACTCCACAAAGCCTATAAATCCCAAACTTCATAGACTTAAGTAGGTCCTTGAGACTTTACAAGACTTATGAGATCTGGAACCTTAGATCAGTGTGGAGCTCCCAAGTATTTTTGCAAGTTGAAATTTCTATTCACACAATATTTCTTTCCAAGGTCCTTGACCTGGGCTTGTGTTTCTTACTTATTTTTCTTGATACAATGCAGATATTAGACGCTCAGTGTTTTTCCTCCCTCCTTTCTCTTCTCCTTTAATGTTCCTTTATAGTGGGTATGATTTGGTTCGTTAAAACGATGTAGTCTTTAGTTCGTCGGATCAACCATGGCTTCCTACCATGAATATGAAGGAGCTTGGTGGGCCTTTTTTCCTCTTTTCACTCTTGTTTTGTTTTTCTGGTAACCCACATCCGAAAGTATTTTAATTATTTTCTCTTTATAGAAAGTTATAGATCAGATGCCATTTGAGTTCAAAGAGGAAATAACCCATTCTTCAAGGTTGAGAAAGAGACATTTCGAAGGTTTCTTAGGCTGATAGCAACTTCTCTTGTTGGCTCTTTTTCTTGAAAGTAGTATAAATGTTTTTTTTTTTTTTTGGTGAACTCCAAAAGTCTTCCAAGCATCTTTCTCCTTTTGTTTTCCCCCCTCTAACCGAGGTCTCTCGAATCTTTTCCTATAGATTAGTTAATTTCAATTCCAAAGTTTCAATACCTTTTGGAGTATAGTGCATCTCCTTCATTCTTCTCTCACCAAGAAACTCGATTTTGGTGATTGGTTCCTTGGTGGGCTTCTTGCACAATTTCTTGTTGATTTTGGTGGACTCATGAATAGTAGCAAAGCTAAATAGTAAAACAAGCTAGTTCTAAACACACACTTAAGTTTAGAATTTTATCATTTAAATGATAAAATTTTACCTAAATTAAACCGTTATTAAATATTATCCTTTAATTTGAGGAAATATATCATAAAAAAATGATATAAAATTAATTTACTAATTAGTAAGAGTAACCACTTGGTGCAATTATGGCTTCTAAGTCTAACTTTTATTAATTCTCGTAATAGAATTGGACCTTTTAGTATTAGAATTTTGATTAGACTTTTTTCTGTAAAAGGTCTTTAGATAAAAGGTTGTAGATATCATATACTATATAGTGAAAGTTGGGCTTAAAAATCGTAACTGTGCTAATTAAGTGGTTGCACCAAATTACAAAAATTCATTAAATTTCATTTTAAAAAATTAATTTAGTTGGTTAGTGTCACTAATCATTGTAAATTATCTTAATCGGTATCAAACTTTTTGTTTTCTCCAAACGTATATATCCCCCAAAAAAAAACATTGTTGGTGAGGATAAAAATTTGACACGTAGAAGAAAAGTTTGATACATATGATATAAAATTAGTTTTTTTTTTCTTATAAAAATTTTAAACCTCCCATAAAAAAAATTTTAAGCGAAAGGATTAGTGTCCCAAATTAATTAATGAGTTTGAATAGCACGCAAAATGGTATGTAGGATATATATCCCCCAAAAGAAACATTGTTGGTGAAGATAAAAATTTGACATGTAGAAGAAAAGTTTGATACATATGATATAAAATTAGGTTTTTTTTTTTTTTTTTTTTTTTCTTATAAAAATTTTAAACCTCCCATAAAAAAAAAAAAAAAATAAGCGATAGGATTAGTGTCCCAAATTAATTAATGAGTTTGAATACACAAAATGGAATGTAGAATATGGTGATACATCGAGTGTAATATTTAATTTTTTGTTGTTATCTAATTTTTTTTTTGCAATTTAGTTTCTTTAAAACTCTATATTAACGTAGACTTCAAGAAGTTTAGGGTATTTGATTTTTACTTGGTTTCCTTTTAGGTGAAGTGCTTATATATACACAGTTTTTTTTTTTTTTTTTTTTTTCAATTCTCTAACCTAATGTATGGTTTTTTGGTTTAGTCTTCCATCCTTCTATCTACAGCACCTACAAAGGTATGTATTTGTATACTATGATCTTTTATTTTTATTTTTATTTTTTTATTATTATAGTAAAATTGAATAGGTTTTTGTTTAATTATTATAGCATATTTTACTTCTCAATTCTCATCATATCTTAAAGTTATTTTCAATTATCAATGCAAATTTATATTTGCCAAGGTTTTAACTTTTAGTTTTTTTTTTTTATTAAAAAAATCTTGAAGTTTTTGTGTGTATATATAAACCTTCTTTTTTCTTTTGTAGGGTGAAACTCGTCCAAGTTTTGGTGTCTCCTCCCCCATCTTTCGAAGAAAGAAAAAAATTCTCATGTGACTTTCTCAACTTTTATTTTTTAAAGTTTAGTAATTCGGATTGTTCTTGACTATATTTAATTATGGTTACCACCTAAATATGCTTTCAACTATTATTTTTTTGGATTGTTTATAATTATTGAATTCAAGGTTTTTGTATTCATATATGCGATGGTGATTACTTGAGTTTTAAAGCTTAATATATATTATGCAAACTCACGTAATACCTTTTTTTCTCAAAAAAAAGAAAAAAAAAAGAAAAGAAAAAGAGTTATATAGTTATCTTTCATCTTCCATTACTAGACTTATATTTAATTTTTTTTATTATTATTATATAAAATCCTCAGTCTTACGCAATATGCATTCATTAAGTAAAGAAAACAAAAAGAGTTATATAGTTATCTATAATCTTCCATTACTAGACTTATATTTGATTTTTTTATTATATAAAATCCTTTTTTTTTTAATGAGAATTATATTTAATCCTTAGTTTTACACAATATGCATTCATTATATAACTCAATGTAAAAGATTACTTTATTTTTATTATTCAATATTAATTTAATTAATAAAAATTTCTTTAGTTTACACATTATCCTTGATTAAGCCGTGCATTATAAGGGCATAATTCTAGTGAAAAATAAAAGAGTAAAATGATTGTGCACGTGGCATAAGGAGAGAATAAAAAAAATATAAAAGAAATAGAATATTGGAATATTTATTACTTAGTATATGAAATGTTTTAAGAAGAAATAAAATTTTAATAAAGGTATAATACAATCAGACCTCTCCAACTTTGAGTAATGAACCACGTACGTTTCATCTAGGTCGTTTTAGGATTAATTGGCTGAATTTGCTTATTCTTTCCTTATGCTTCTCACTTTCGGCTCCTCTTCTCCTTTATCTTTCTTATCCATCACTCTCTCTTTCTTTAAAAGTGAGAATGCGACTGTATTGTTCATATTGGGAACTATCCAAAAGGTAACTGTGTTGATGGTATGAAAAGGTACTCAAAAGAAGAAGGGGGCCAAAAAGCATTATAAGGTGGCACAGAACTTTTGAATGCATGCAACTTCCCTCTCATGTGAAGGTGACTTCTACACTTATGACCCTGTTTATTTTATTTTTTGTGGGTGTGATTATAACCTTCATATTTATTAAAATTGGAGAAAAAACACAATCAATCTCACAAGCGGTTCTAAGAATCTTGAAAGATTGAGATTATTGAAACAAAAAGACTTAACAGACTTAAGAAAGAGTATGAACTTATTTATCCCATGTAAACGGAATATTATATATAATTTTTACACAATAATTAATTATATTGGAAAAGTTTTTACAAGTCGCATGTCATGAGAGAGGAAAAAGGATAACATGCGCATCAGCATATGTAACTCCTCTTTCACATATATATGGACCCAACATGTAAGGAGTTTACGTCTTACCCCTATGTGATGGGTACAAAATATACTTTCTTGTAAGAGAGATCTTATGATACTATTTCATAAGATATGTACTTTTTTTTCCTATTAGAAGGTAACCGGCCACTATTTGATATCTTTTGTTAAAGTAGAAACAACCTAATTAAAGGTCTTCAATTGAATGCAAATAAAATACAAACTAATTCCTTAATGTATAGAGATATAATTATGTATGTTTTCTTTTACCCACATTTGTTTGTTAGTTATGTGATTTGTATAAATGATTTAATTGCTTAAATAATTAGTGTACACATAAATAATTATTAAAATGATCACACAATGGGTTGGAGATGATTTTTTTTTATCAAATTGATTTAAAGAAAAAATTAATACATCTCTATCAGCTTGGCAAATCACAATTTTATGTGAACTTTTGTGGTTGGATGCCTCATTGCCTTTTAATTTTTTATATTGATGGTTGTAGTAATACATGACAAGATACAAGAGAGTCAAAAGCGGGGTAATTTTTGAACTCTTGAACTAATTAGTAATTATGGCCATAAAAAAATGTTTCTATTTATCAATATTAAATATAAAACAGTGGAGTTAATTTTTTTAATATTTTAATAATAAATTTTAGATATAAAGTTTTTACTAGTTTAATTTGAATTCACTACTGAAATTCTTCTTTTGTTAACACATAACAACTAGTAACAATATGCCGTTTAAGATTTGTTATGAAAATGTTACGGTTATAACATTTCACTAATTTTATTGTTATTTTAAAGTATCATGGAATTATCATTTTTATTTTATATATACATACATACACACACATACATACATATATATATATATATATTTATATATATATATAATTTTTTTTTTATGCCCACGTGAAGAGTGTACATACACACACATATATATTTTATGCCCACGTGAAGAGTGAGTCTTGCATGTGATGCTTCATTCGTTACATTTGCCATGGAAACTTTATCGAAATTTAGTAAGAGGGAAGCTAGATAATGACGAATCACAAAGTTGAGGAAAGGAACCTAATGAAAGTGTACCACTAATGGTATGGAAGAGAGAGGAAGGCATTTCATAAAAATAATGGCGTTGCTGAAGGTGATCTTTGACTTACCGCATCTTGGAATTTTGCTTAAAATATTATTTTCTTCATCTAGAACGACATAAAACAATCTGAACGATCTCAATTTTTCACACCGAAAGGAATAAAACAATCTGAACCTTTCACACCGAAAGGAATAAAACAACAAAATAAATGAACAAAAATCTAGAACGAGGTAAAATGGTGCACGTAAACGGGTAAAATGAAATTCTGTCTTTGTAAAAGCTAAGTTATAGTTCAAGAATCAAGATTCTTTTTTGTGTTCATGCATGTTTTATATTTACTCGAATCAATTCCTAAGGGAGATTTTAGATTACCACGCACTAACGTATACATACACTTTGGGAATTCGAAATAGCTAGGTTTGTCGAAGTTTTTGAAATCGAAATATTCGTAAGTTTGAAAAACACTTCCGTACGTGGCTCTCTAATAAGCGCAAGCCATGACACACACAGACAGCCAAGGAACGTAAAAAACGAAAAAAGCATTTGCTTACACTCAATAATAAACTATCTAGAAAAAAAACACACACACACACACGTACACACAAAATAATAAACTGAGATTCACGTGTTCCAAGAATACAATTTAAAACCAACATAGCCTAACATTCCCGGAGGTAAGAGTTATCAATAAATCTTGATACGACTATTTTCACAAAATATTAAAATACTATGAGTAAAGATGTCAATGGTATGTTGGGAATATGTATGTTATACAATAAAAAAAACAACAAAATAAATGAATTACAAATAGTTTAGAGGTTTGATCACTTCGTTGTCCTTAGACATATTACTCTCACACAATTGATACAAAAGGGCTGATGCAAATTTGTTCCTAGGATACTAATAAGCCAAAAAAATTTCAAGTAATATTCTTGAGAAAATCCTTGTGAATTTCTATGAAATTGATGATTAAGTACTCAAAAAAATGAATATGAATCACTATTTATAGCTAAGAGGGTTATAATCTTTCAAAAGGTATTATTGGCGACTCACTTTGATTGATTTTAACGTTCACAAAACATTCTAACTGTTTGAGACACTCATAACCATTATTAAATTTTTTTGCAAAATATAGGTTTTTAAAGACTTTAATTCATCATCTGGGAATCTAGAGAACAAAGAGGTCAGAAAATAACCCACTATCGCTTTGACTAGTTGACAACCTATCAATCAAGAGTTGTGACTCTTTCAACTAGGATTGTAAATGAGCTGAGTTGAGCCGAATTGGGTATTAAAAGTTCAAATTTGTTCGTTTCTTTGGTGTAAAAAGAAACTATCAAGTTCTAACTTCCTACTAAGACACGATTTTCCCCCCTTTTTTTTTTATTGAAAATCTAAAATTTAGGACCAAATTAAAAAAATATAAAAAAAGAAAAGAAAAGGAAAATTGTGTCTTTGTAGGAAGTTAGAGTCTGATAGTTTTTTTATTTCTTTTTTTGAAAATCTAAAATTTAGAAGTAAAACTATGGTGAGGTGTAAAACATGGATTTAGGGACGAAGTCTGGACTTGGAGTTAGTAGGGTGGCTCTACTGCTCACTATGTGTGGTAGTTTTGGCCATTGACTTTATTGTTTAATTGCAATAGATTTTTGTTTAAAACTTTTTGAAGGGCCAAATTATTTATTTTTGATAAAATAGGTTGATTGGGCTTAATTTTTTTAAGCTTATTATTGGTAATTTTTGTTGCTAGGTTAATTTTTTTAAAGCTTGTATATATATATATTTTTTTTTTATTTAATCTATTAATTTTTTATGACCTTTAAAAGGTGAAAAATGCTAAACCTACAAAAATTTTACAAATTGCTAATGTGGTAAGTGGTTATTGGTAAGTAAAAAGTGATGCAAGTGCGCAAACCAACAAGAATTTGTTACCTCAATAGTTTGTAAAGACGTTGTAAAAAAGTTTGTACATACAACATTACTTTTAAAAGAATTGATGGCATTGTTAAGGGGGGTAATGTGTAATTTTATTAAACAAAATTGCTAAAATTAGTACCTACCTATTAATATACTAATATTTTTATATAAAAATAGTTGGGGGGGGGGGGTGGGGGGCATTACTCCCCCAAGTCCATTTGTAGCTCCATCCATGTGTGGATCACAAAAACATTGTTTTTTGAAATTTAGCTAAAATTTAGGAGTTTATAAATTGTTAATTTTACATATCTAATCTTATCATTCAAGTTATTTAAATATGTGAATTTGATGGCATTTTGGGTATTTAATTAAAATGAGGATCCCAAATAGGGAAATCCCCTTAAGTAGTAGTACAGACATCGTTAAATGATTTAAAAGCTTGTTTATGAATATATTATTATGTTTAAGCATTGTTCATTTAATAATCAAACCTAAATTTAAGGATTGAACTTCACTTATTTTCTAAACGAATGAACATGAACAAGGTTTTTTCTTGAGCCAAGCTCAAACTATTCATTACAGCTCTACTTTCAACTAGGTATCGATCAGGAGTCGATCTCCTTAAAATTATCTTCCTTTCAGAAGATATATATTACAAGATATATTCTAAATTTCTATATATACAACATGGTAAATGGAAAGTGATGTTTGTACAGGTAAAAACTTGCAAATTTAATTACAATGAAAAATATTTCAAAAATGTTTTATATGTAGTAGCATTATTCTAAATTTATTTTGTTATCTCTCTCGTATATATATTCCCATTAAACATATAGAGTATTTTATTTATATATTTATAGTGAAACTCATATAGAGTCATAGTTGTGTAATGGAAATTAAGTAGCAGTCAAACTGAAACTTATTTAGTTAAAAAAAACAAGTGCTTTAGTGCTTTGAGAGGCTCCATCTGTTGTTAGCTTCATAAATTAATTATATTTATTTTATCTGATTAAAAATGGAAAATAATTTTCATCAAAAGAAAAATATTTATTAAACTAATGAGGTGTTAATTAGCAATAACGCAAGATTAAGGAAGGTTAACTGAGTGGTAAAGGAATAAATTCCGAGCATCCAAACAAATCCTTGAAGCTTGCTTGATACCCTTCCCTAGCTAAATCATTATTAGTGATTTCTATTGTCTTAGAAATTCTTAAACCACCCTAGCTAACATTATTGAGGGCGGTGGCCCTTCTTCCCATAATTTCATTCCAAATTCATTCCATTCCTGTGGGTGCCCAAAGACAGTCCTTAAAAACTAGGCATGGCAAAACAGACAAAACCAGAACTTCTCAAGAGTATGGCCCACAAAAGGTGTTTGGTACCCGCTTGATGGATTTCACGTTCCCTGATTAAAGGTTGACCGGTTACACATTTACGCGGTCAATTTGAGTAATTCAATGTCTTGATTTGTTTGCACTTTTTTGTAAAAAAAGAAAGAAAAAGAAATAAGAAAAGAAAAGAATAATTAATTCAACTTCCTGACTTTTGATAAAGTGCATGTTTTTTAATAGACTTGTAAATTTTTAGTTTAATATTATATCGTGGTTTATAAAAAAAAAAAAAAACTTCCTGACTTTTTTTTTTTTGAGAATCTTCAGCTTCCTGACTTTGTTTTCTCTTCTAAGTAATTATTAATAAAAAGGGCATGTTTCCAAGCAACCCGAAACCTCTCCCCGGCCCCTATATAAACAATGTCCCTTGGTGCTCTCAAAACACAAAACCACCAAGTACTAAGTTTCTTCTCTCTTTTGCTTTTGTCTTGTATTCTGTTGATCTTCAACCATGGTGCTCTCAAAACCAGCTTCTGATTCTGATCTCTCGATGCTTGCAACTTCTGCCTCTCGCTATGTCCGGGATTCACTCCCTAGGTACATATATACAACCCCATCATCAATCAATTATTTTTTCTTCTTCTTCTTCTATATTGTTATTGTTATTTGCTTATTTATTTTAGTTATGATGGCAATATGAACTCAGAAGATTCGTTTTAATGGAACTTTATGTAGGTATGACATGCCAGAGAATTCAATACCAAAGGAGGCAGCTTACCAAGTCATACACGATGAGTTGCTGCTTGATTTCAAGCCAAAGTTGAACTTGGCTTCCTTCGTCACCACGTTGATGGAGCCTGAGTGTGACAAGCTGATCATGGAGTCCATCAGCAAGAATTATGTTGACATGGATGAGTACCCTGTTACCACTGAGCTTCATGTATAACTCTCTCTCTCTCTCTCTGTGTATTACACAAACACACACGTGTGCTGTGTGCACATGCACTGTTGAAAGTTGGGTTGACGGAGTTTCGAGTAGGACGGCGTGAAATGTTATCAACTAGGAAACGTTGAACCTGAAGTCAAAAGTCAATTTTCATCATGTTTTTTTAATTGTGAAATTATAAGTTTTGCCAAGCCAAATTGTTCTTTTGTTATTGTGATAGGCTTATTTTCTATATGGTTTAATTGTAGTGGTAGGCAATTGTTGTCCAAAAGGGACATGAGAGCAGGGAGACTCGTGAAAATAAAGTGATGTAACGGAAAAATTATTTCATAATTACTTAAAATTTTAAGTTTTGATTGGTTTACATAATATTAGTTAACTATTTTTATTATGTATATTGTACCACGTAAGTGTTTATTCAATAATTATTTAAAAATTTATGAATTATTATTATTATTATTATTAGCTCTTTAAACTTCTTGAAATTCAAATAATGAAACAGTGGATTCGGGTTTTGGCATTGGGTTGAAGCTTCTTTTCATAGTCCCTTTAATGCAGTTGATCAGGTTTTAGGTTTTGGGGATTGGGTTGAATCATTCTCATAGTCTTTGGTAAAAGAATATTGAGTAGAAGAAAGAGCAAAAGAAACGTCAAAGATCGATTTTTCAACTAAATGTCAAAAGTTTTTGTCAAATTGTCAACAACAAGTTGTTGTGGTATGTTAGCTTTATTCTAACTCTACCTTTAGGCTTTACTTTTACTTTACGCCATTATATTAATTTAGTTTTGGCCCATCCTTCATCCGTAGTCTATAATTTATATAAAATTGAACATGTTTTACTTTTCGTTGACCTCTTAAAATTTGGCTTCATTATATATATATATATATTGATAAATTTTTTGATCTATTATATATTTTATTCTATATTTAGACTCTTCCTTAAAACCTTCTTATCTAATAAATAGTTATATAAACAAAAAAATCATGATAGTTATATAACCTTTCCCTTCCTATGGAGTGATAGGAAATATTGTACATGATTAATAAATAGACCTAAGTGTCCACTAAAGATTGATTGCATCTTAAGCATTGGTTGATGATACTTCATATATATTTTAATGGAGTTTTATATATGATTTGTTTGTACAGAATCGGTGTGTGAACATGATAGCACGTTTATTTCATACTCCATTAGGAGAGTCTGAGGATGCAATTGGAGTGGGAACTGTAGGATCATCCGAAGCTATAATGCTAGCTGGCCTTGCATTCAAGAGGAAATGGCAAAATAAGAGGAAGGCCGAAGGAAAACCCTTTGACAAGCCCAACATTGTCACTGGTGCCAATGTTCAGGTATATATAATGTTATATGTATCATTCCCCTCAAGAATTTAGGTGTATCAATAAATTTAATAGTATTAGAAACTAGTAAAGTTTAGAGTTATCGATTATATATATAATAAATTCTTTATTTGGATTGGTTTTGGACCTTTGGTAGGTATGCTGGGAGAAATTTGCCAGGTACTTTGAGGTGGAGCTGAAGGAAGTGAATGTGAGGGAAGGATACTATGTAATGGACCCTGCCAAAGCTGTTGAAATGGTGGATGAAAACACCATATGCGTTGCTGCTATCTTGGGCTCTACTTACAATGGGGAATTTGAAGATGTCAAGCTCTTAAATGATCTCTTGCTAGAAAAGAACAAGCAAACTGGGTATATACCACTTAACTCCTTAATAATTAGTTCAACATATTCATCATTGGTTAAAATCTAATAAGCTAATTGATTTTATGATTTATTTACTTAATTTTTGGTAGATGGGATACTCCAATTCATGTTGATGCTGCAAGTGGTGGATTTATTGCACCATTCATTTATCCAGAACTCGAATGGGATTTCCGACTTCCACTAGTGAAGAGCATCAATGTTAGTGGCCATAAGTATGGGCTTGTTTATGCTGGAATTGGGTGGAATATTTGGAGAAGCAAAGATGACCTCCCTGAAGAACTCATCTTCCACATCAAGTACCTTGGAGCTGAACAATCCACCTTTACCCTCAATTTCTCTAAAGGTGACCAGTCTGATTACTTCTTCATTTTTAATGTAGATGCCATCCTAGTTTTTAGTCATCAACAAAATATAAAATATTTCTTACTTGCTTTATATATGCAGGTTCAAGTCAAATTATTGCTCAGTATTATCAACTAATCCGCTTGGGCCAGGAGGTGAGACTAAGAAATTACAAAAGCTTAATTGATATTACTTCAACAACATCATAAATAAATTTCTCAATTATTTTTTGGTTTTGTGTTTAAAAATTTACATCTTAATTTAAAAAAAGTTCTAGGCCTATTATCATTCAATTACAATAACATAATATTGAGTATGAACTTCAAATTAACTTTATAACATATATACCTAATGCAAAAAAACTTGTACATCTTTAATAGGGGTACAAGAATATCATGGAAAATTGTCACGAAAATGCCATGGTGCTGAAGGAAGGCTTAGAGAAGACTGGTTGCTTTGAGATTTTGTCCAAGGATGATGGAGTTCCAGTGGTGGCCTTTTCTCTTAAGAACAAGAAAGGCGGTCACGATGAGTTTGAGGTCTCTGAAATGTTGCGTAGGTATGGTTGGATTGTGCCTGCATATCCAATGCCAGCAGATGCTCAACATGTGATTGTGCTTCGCGTTGTGATAAGGGCAGAGTTCTCACGCACCCTTGCTGAGCGTCTTGTGCATGACATCACTACGGTTCTCCATGAGCTTGAAAAGTTGCCCCCAAAAGTTAACAGTGAAGGGAAAGAAGTTCATGTCAATGTTGAAGAGAATTGGAGCAATGGTGTTGTGTCCAAGAGAAAGAGTGACTTGGAAACACAGAGGGAAATCACTACTTATTGGAAGAACTATGTTAGTGCTCAGAAAGAAATCAAGAGGCAAAAGGTCATGGCCTCCTAAGAGTATTATGAAGATGGTAGCTAACTCTGCTTAAGTCGATAAAAAAAAAAAAAAGTGAGAACTTTTTAACACCATTTGAAAATTTTGTTTTTGTATTTTTTTTTCCAGTAGCTTTGCGGAGCTCTAATTAGTTTATGTGTGTTGGTTCTCCCCCATTTTGGCTACCAAGCTCATATAATGACAATTAAAGATTGACTATTAATAAATTATTTTATTTTTCTTCTAGTAGTTGTTAGTATTATTAATGCTCTATTGTTTTCCACATTTTTTAGTATTTGGTAACAACAACAACAACAACAAAAAATGGTCAACAGAAAATTATCTTTAGTCAATAGAAAACACTAATAAAAATAAAGCTCATTTTCTATAGATTGTTTTCCATTTTTTTTTTTTTTTTGGAAAACAATCTCTCTCACTTTTTTTCTCTCCCCTTTACTTTTTCTCTCCTCATACCCTCACTATCACTAACTTTGGTCTCTCCTCTTCCATAGATCTCTCTCTCTCTCTCTCTCTCTCTCTCTCTCTCTCTCTCTCCTTGTTTCTCTTTCCCTTTATAACATAGTTCTCTGATTAGATTCCCCCCCCCCTCTCACTGATCGGTCAATAGTTTTGACTTGCAAAGGAGAACAAATTTGCAGCGGTAATTTTTTAATTCCTCTCTACCAAAATCGCAATTCTTTACTTTGAATTTCAAGCGCTTGATTTTCTTTTTTCTCTAAGAAATTTTCAATTTAATGGACTCCAAATAGAAGTTATTTTTTTTTTTCACACATAAAAGTGCAAAAAAAGAAAAAAGAAAAGAATGAATGAATGAAGTAAAAAGACGAAAATTTTAAACATATTGCCATATGGCTCTAAATTGTTTTTACATAGGACAATCTTTGTGGTAAATTAAAAATGTTGTTATATAATGAATAATAATTGTTTAGGGGAATTACATTTGTTAGCAGATACATTATGTAGATACTATGCAGTGATGATATATTATGCATATACATCATGTAAATACATAATTTAGAGTAATATTGAAAACTTGTGGTCAACCATAGTAGACAATTAGTGTACCAACAAAAAGAGCAGAAAATTAAAAGTTATTGTTATTTGTACTTACTGAAGATGTATTTCCCTATCAATTTTATATATATGTATGTATGTATGTATGTGCACACGTACATTACAATCCATATATATGAGCAAAATAAATGGTAGAGATTATAAATATTTGACAACTAATTTTGATTTTATCTATTGTCAAAATTTTAGTATAAAAACCAGATTCATTCTTGCTTTTTTTATTTATATTAATTACATTAGTTGGTTTGCATAATATACATGTTTTAAATTATACAATAAATATTATAAAAAAATTGCATACCAAACACTAGAAAATATTCTCATTCTCATTTTCAAGATTGTTACCAAACACCGGAAAATGAGATAGTTTTCTGAAAAATTCTTTTTGAAAAATAAATAATTTTCCAAAAGACATTAATGTTGAAATAAACAGGGCGTAAAGTAGCTTTGAATTATCCCGGAGTGAATCAGTGATTGGCTTTTTTGATGTTCTTTATTTTATTATAGAATGTTTTTGGAACTTCAATAATAGAATCATAGAATACAACCAAATCAAAACTTCAAAACAAAAGCCCCATTGGTAGGTGAATTAGGATGCAGTCTGTGGTGCCATTTTACCTTGATAGGCCAAGGCCCGTTCTGCTTTGTTCAGGTCCGTTGAATCGTGGGTCAAGAATTGGTGCTGGCCTAATTCCTTAGCAAGACCATGCTACATGCCAGTTTGTGTGCAAGCCTAGCACTCCAAGGATGCAAACAACGAAACACATAAGGCAAAACGTTGGGCTGTGGTCGGGTAGGCTAGCTACAGCAGAAGAATTTTGGAGTATAACTGACCTTTTTGCGCAGATTTTGCCGATAACAATGGTACGGACAAAGACAATCAAATTTAAATAATAATAAATATAAAAAAATCATTTTGGTATATTGATAATATGGTTATGTGAAGTAGAATAAGTGACTTTTTAAGGGAATACAAGCGGCAGGAATTGGTGTAATTGCTAGAGACTCGGCAGGCAGGGTCATTGGTTTTATTGTTGTTTGAGAGAGAGAGAGGATGGGGCTGGCTAAAGCAAAGAAACAATATATGAAAAAAATGTTTTGCATAAGCTACAGTGCTTGTGCGGTTCATGATTTGATGTATATGATTTTTAGGCACATTGGCTATATTTTGTGATTTATGCTATTTCCAACCTAGTGTAACATTTTTGGAGGTATGAAAAACTACTATCTTAAAGCTATGGCAAAGATGCAAAAAAGACTCCAAGGGTTTGGGTCAATTGTTAACTGACCCTTATCTTACCAATTTTGTTTTGTGACTCTTGGGATTTAAGAATTGTCAAACTTGACCCATTTTTCTTAACTCCATTAACTATAAATTATAATTGACATAAAATGGTCAAGTGGTCTAAACGGGACCATTTTACTACCCAAAAAAAAAAAAAATCATTCCAAAAGTAATATATACACAAATCATGACAATTTTCTGTCATTAATAGTGAACTGAATTGAGATCTAAGCGTAATTTGGCCAATTCTCAAAATTCAAGAATTTTTTTTGAGGGAGTTAGTTTGCAATTGACCCAAGCCCCATTTTATTTTATTTTAATTTTTCATTTTACTATAAAGTTATTTTGTTCACCTTTTTTTCATTAAATTTATAATGTGTATTTTTTTTTTGATAAACCATAATGTAGATTCCAAGTAGCTCAATTAGTAAAGTTTTTTATTGTTGAATAAGAAATCTGAAATTTAATCCCCCGATCGATATCTTGGATTGATAATAAAGAGTAAAAAATAGTGAATACCAAAGGTTAAAACTCTATAAAAAAAAAAAACAAATTAAAAAAAAAAAACTCATAATGTGTAAATAAAAATAAGTAGTAGTCAAACGGAAACTTGTTCAATTAAAAATAAATAAAAGTGCTATAGTGCTTTGAATTAGCGAGGTGCTCCATCTTTTTTTTTTTAGAGAGTTTCAATCTATAGCGTGTCCGCTCATAATGTAGCTCTTTATCATCAAATCAAGACATCAAACAGTTTTTGGTGTAGTTGAGAATTGAACTTCAGATTTCTTATTCAATCATCGTTGAACTAACTAAAACCCACAGAGAGGCTCTATCTTTGATTTAAGCCCAGTAATATTTATGCTGATTAAAAGTGGAAAATATTAATTTGATTAATGAGGGTTTAACAATAAATTAAAATTCAGTAAATTCCCTGCAGCCAAACCAATCCTTGATGCTTGCTCGATACCCTTACCCTTATTAGATATTCGTCTTTTCCAAGAAATACTTAAAACCTTATTATTATTAATTAACGGCAGTGTCCCTTCTTTCCGTAATTGTATTCTCGTTCTTTTCTGTGGGTGCCCAAAGACAGACCTAAATAACTATGTAAGGCAAAAACAAAACAAGAACTTGTCAAGAGTATGGTCCACAAAAGGAATTTGGGACCCACTTGCATGAATGATTGGTTGACCTCTTTTAACATATTTTCGTGGTCAATTTCTGAAATTCAATTTCTTTTGTTTACATATTTCTTTCTGAATTTGTTTTCTCTTCTAAGTAATTAAAAAAGGACATGTTTTGCAATGAATGGTGAGTATAAATATAAATATATATTTACCTTGAAGGGTCTTCACCTCTTCTCCAAGAAAAACCGAAACCCTACAAATTTTGCCACTATAAATACAAATTGTCCGAACAAAGTACCAACTTTCTTCTCTCTTGTTTTTTGTCTTGCGTTTGTGCATCATCAACCATGGTGCTCTCAAGGCCAGCTTCTGAGTCTGATCTCTCAGTGCTTTCAACCTCTGCCTCTCGCTATGTCCGGGATTCACTCCCTAGGTATATAACTATTTATATTCAATACCATCATCATATTCTTCTCTATTGTTGTTGTAGTTTGTTTGTTTTATTTAGTTATGATAATCTTTCATGGGCACTATGAACTAAAAAAAACAAATTGTTTGAATGGAATGTATGTACAGGTATAAGATGCCTGAGAGCTCGATACCGAAGGAGGCTGCTTACCAAATCATACACGATGAGTTACTGCTTGATTGTAAGCCGAAGTTGAACTTGGCTTCCTTTGTCACCACATTGATGGAGCCCGAGTGTGACAAACTTGTCATGGAGTCCATCAACAAGAATTATGTCGACATGGATGAGTACCCTGTTACCACTGAGCTTCATGTATAAATCTCTCTCTCTCTCTCATATGCATACACACACGACGGTTTCTCCTAAGTTAGCGTGAACTATTATCAAGTAGAGAAAAAAAAAAAGAGTACTCAGTCTTCTCTCTTCAACATCTGAAGTCAAAAGTCAATATCCCAAAACTTTAGTACAAAGTTGTATTAGTCTTACTAAGTCAAAAATTGTGCTTGCTTTTCTTATTATGTTAGGTTTATTTTCTATATGGTTTAATTTCCTTTTAGTGTTCTCAGCAAAAAAATTTCTTTTTAGTGTTTTTCTGTCACGTGAAGTGTTGTCCAAAAGGGGTACGGCTTGTTTAGGACAACTTATTTTTATAATTATTTAATATTTTAAATTTTGATTGGTTTATATAAATTTACAGTTAACACTATTTTTTATTATGTGCAAATAATTGCCACTAGTTTATTCAAATTGGTGATATAGTATGCATAAATTTAACATAATTTGATTTATTTATTTTTTTTATTTTTAAAATATACATTTTGATAATTATGGTAGTAATTAATAGGTATTTACTGTGATTGTATTTGTAAATGGAACAATATATTCTTGCATTAAAGAAATAAAATATAATCTTCAAATATACTAATGAAATTTAAATAGAGAAATTCAATATAAAAAAAAAAAAAAATATATATATATATATATATATTAAAATAATGCCATATAAAATTGTGAAACATTAAAAACTAATGTGGCACAAACCATTGGGTTAGCACTTTCTCATAGTGCCTCTAAAGTATAAACTTTTTGAAATTAAGAAATAAAAACACAGTGGACCGGGGTTTCATGTTTAGGGATTGGGTTGAAGGCTTGAAGCTTTCTCACGGTCCTGGTAAAAGAATGTTGAGTAGAAGAAGAAGAAAAAAGAAAAGGAAAAACAAAAGGTGGAATTTTGAACGGAAAGTCAAAAGTTGTCCTCAAATTCTCAACAACATATAGTTCTCTTCAAAGGTGTATTTATAGATTTTTAGATTTTTTTTAAATAATTTTTTCAATTTCAATTTGTGTTTTAAAAATTTAAAACTAAATGTCTTTTGTTACTGAGACCATCCATGACAATGATTGTATATATGATTTTTATTTTAATGGAGATTGTATATATGATTTGTTTGTACAGAATCGATGCGTGAACATGATAGCACGTTTATTTCATACTCCATTAAGAGAGTCTGAGGATGCAATTGGAGTGGGAACAGTAGGATCATCCGAAGCTATAATGTTAGCTGGCCTTGCATTCAAGAGGAAATGGCAAAATAAGAGGAAGGCTGAAGGAAAACCCTATGACAAGCCCAACATTGTCACTGGTGCCAATGTTCAGGTATATATAATGCTATATGTATCATGCCCAACATTTAATAATATAATTAATTTGACAAGAATTTAGGTGTAAAAATAAATCTAATAGTATTGATTATATATATAAAATAAATTCGTTATTTGGATTGGTTTTGGTAGGTATGCTGGGAGAAATTTGCTAGGTACTTTGAGGTGGAGCTGAAGGAAGTGAATGTGAGGGAAGGATACTATGTAATGGACCCTGCCAAAGCTGTTGAAATGGTGGATGAAAACACCATATGCGTTGCTGCTATCTTGGGCTCTACTTACAATGGAGAATTTGAAGATGTCAAGCTCTTAAATGATCTCTTGCTAGAAAAGAACAAGCAAACTGGGTATATACCACTTAACTCCTTAATTAGTTCAACATATTCATCATTGGTTGAAATCTAATAAGCTAATTGATTTTATGATTTATTTGCTTAATTTTTGGTAGATGGGATACTCCAATTCATGTTGATGCGGCCAGTGGTGGATTTATTGCACCATTCATTTATCCAGAACTCGAATGGGATTTCCGACTTCCACTAGTGAAGAGCATCAATGTTAGTGGCCATAAGTATGGGCTTGTTTATGCTGGAATTGGGTGGAATATTTGGAGAAGCAAAGATGACCTCCCTGAAGAACTCATCTTCCACATCAAGTACCTTGGAGCTGAACAATCCACCTTTACCCTCAATTTCTCTAAAGGTGACCAGTCTGATTATTCTTTTTATTTTTAATATAGATGTCATCCTAGTTTTATTCATCAACAAAATAAAAATTATTTCTTACTTGCTTTATATATGCAGGTTCAAGTCAAATTATTGCACAGTATTATCAACTAATCCGCTTAGGCCAGGAGGTGAGCCTAATAAATTCCAATAACTATGTAGATGAACTTCAAATTAAATTTATAGCCTTCCTAATGCAAAAAACTTGTACATATTTAATAGGGGTACAAAAATATCATGGAAAATTGTCACGAAAATGCAATGGTGCTAAAGGAAGGATTAGAGAAGACTGGTCGCTTTGAGATTTTGTCCAAGGATGATGGAGTTCCAGTGGTGGCATTTTCTCTCAAGAACAAGAAAGGAGGTCACGATGAGTTTGTGGTGTCCGAAATGTTACGAAGGTTTGGTTGGATTGTGCCTGCATATCCCATGCCCGCAGGTGCTCAGCATGTGATTGTGCTCCGTGTTGTGATTAGAGCCGAGTTCTCACGCACCCTTGCTGAGCGTCTTGTGCATGACATCACTACGGTTCTCCATGAGCTTGACAAATTGCCCCCAAAAGTTACTAGTGAAGTTGAAGAGAATGGAAACAATGGTGTTGTGTCCAAGAGGAAGAGTGACTTGGAAACACAAAGAGAAGTCACTACTCTTTGGAAGAACTATGTTACTGCTCAGAAAGAAATCAAGAGGCCAAAGGTCATGGCCTCCTAAGAGTACTAGCTACTACCAACTACCAAGATGGTATAGCAAAATCTGCTTACGTCGATTAAAAAAAAAAACAGAAGCCAGTAGAACTTTTTAACATCATTAGAAGTTTTTCGTATTTTTATTTTTATTTTATTTTTATAGTTTTGATTTTCCAATAGTTTTATGGAGGTCTAATTAGTTTATTAATGATGGTCCTGGCAGAGCATTAATAATTTAATTTATTTTTCTTTTGATAATTACTTAATTGAATAAAGGTGGATTAGTGATGATTCACTTTTTTCTTGTTCTATTTTATTATTTTAATTGTTTTGGAACTCCAAATAACAAAAGCTCATATAATGTATTAAAGTTGGGTGAAAAGAATCAATTTGGCCATGTCCAGTATTCACTATTCTAGGTACATATATACAATCCCATCATCAACTTAGCTATTATATTATATATCCAAAAGAGTTTTGTTGGAGCATTCGCATCTGGTTTCTTCAAAAAATTCTATTTTATTATCTTAAAACCTACTTTATTAATTATACCATACTATTTTACAACACATCCAAAAAGTAGGAGAGAGAAATTTTGTTGAAATTATCAATAAAAAGTAGAAGAGACAATTAAAAAGTGATTTTTAAGAATACCATTATGCTACAGTAGCATCATATAAACGAGATGTTATTGTAGCACAATTGTAAATTTTTATACAATTACAATATTGGATAATGCACACTTTTGCACACTTTTATAGTTTTGATGCTAAAACCCTCTAACATATACCATTTACAAGCTCCAATACTAAAGGAGAGGTAATATCTATTCTTAACTATTAATTCATATTGCCCATGAATCTCAATGACCAAAAATTGGAATGCTCCTAGTATTTGGCAAAATGTTAGTGGTAACTAGATAATGAATGTAGGTCTTCTTACTAGCCTTTTGATATTAACTCAAATCATGAGCTTCTAGATCTCTTCTAGCTACATCATGCGCTATTCTATTGCCTAACATTTTACATGAATAAAGTTGTGCCAAAAAAAATATTGTGCTACTGTTTGTGCTTTTGAATGTATTACCAAAACTTGAACAGTTAGTGTACGGCACCTAACGTCCAAGTTCATTTGGGCCTTGGGCCATGAATTAATGATATAGGCCGGGGGTCTAACCTTCTCACTAACAAAAGCCCCAGCCCAAGCCCACAATAACTACAAGTCTAAACTGGGTGTTGTCCAGATACTTAGAAAGCGGACTGCAGACGCCTCGCTCGCATGCTGCTCGGGAAATCATTTCCGGGCTCTATACACGTGCCCAGTCACATCGCCATTTAAGTGCTCGGCAGAACCTTAGGAAACTCCGCTATCGAACACATTTGCTGCAGTGGTAATCGTTCCCAAAACCACTCGTACCTAAAAATCCACTTAAGTTTATTGACATTGGACCTTTTTTTGTACTAAGGGAGAAGATAATGATGATTACCCCATTAACAAGGGCTATAAATAGGAGAAACGAATGAATGAGAAGGGGATGCAATTTTGGGAAAAGAAGGGAGAGAGAAAGAGAGGATTTGAGAAGAAGAAAACGTAGAGGAAGAAAGGGAAGTGCCCCTATTGGGTCCCTAAGCCTAGAACAACCCAAGGTAGGATACCCAGACCCACCACACAAATAGATTGTGAGCCCAAATAGCGGTTTGGCCCAACAAGCCCATCTTTGGAGCTTACAGTTAGGAATTAGAGCATCTCTAGCAACTTAGCCAATTTTTCACATTGTTTGGAGAGCAAACAGTTTTACCTACTTATTTTTTTTTAAATACATTTTCCAACAGACTCTCTAACCATTCTCTATTACATTTAAATATTATTTTTTCATCATTTCTTTAATATTATTTTTATTCTTTATTCTTAATGTGCACGGAAAAAGAGAGAGAGGTTGAATATTTTAGTTATAAAAATTCATTTGAAAAACAATAGTAACTCTTTATGTGTGGAGAGTACTGTAGCTTATCTATTCTATTTTTTACAATTTGGAGAGGTTGTTGGAGCAATTTTTGTGGGTTTGCTCTCCAAACATAGGTTTAGAAAGGCTATTGGAGATGCCCTAAAGGTGCATATGGTTCTGGTTGATTGTTTATTTTTTTAATTCAACCCACCTTGGTCTGGTTGAAAAAAATCTAACTCAATCCAATCTATCATGAGAGTCAAACCAATTCTCCTTGATTTGGTTGAACCCATAGGTAAGATAGTTTCTCCCCCCCCCCCCCCCCCCCACATAAATTTATAACCTAAGCATAGCACCAATTCAACACAAATTATTTTATTTGTGCTTCAAAATTTAAACCAATACAAATAACAATGTATTTATATTGGTCTTATACAAATAACTCCTATAATAACAATAGATATCAAATAACTCCTATAATGTACTTTTAAAAATTTCTGATAACACAATCAAATAACTCCTATAATATTCATTTTATGCTTTTGGCATGAACCCCAAAAATGAAAAAGGAATTATGCCCACAATTTCTAATAGATCTTCCCAAGACGTGCATAGATATAATAAGACCTTTAAAAAAACTGCATAGACAACGTACAGAAGTATTTTTCAAAAATATATATGAAATTTCCACAAATTGTCATTTTTGCCAATAACATAACATATATTGGAATATATTCTGTAAAAAGAAAGACTTTTCAAAGCAGAAGTTGAAGAGAAACAAATGGTCCCAACTCCCAAATAATGACCGTAATAATATAAAAGCACTTATTCCTTGACCTTTTGTCGTAATACTCCAGAATTAACGCCAACTCACTTCCAAGTACCACCTAACCCAAAATCACCATTAGGAAACAATTCCCAGAAATCTTGATTTGAGCTAGAGCCAACTCAAGCTGATTTCTTTTCCAACTTTCCTGACCTCTAGATTGGTAAGAACTTCCTTGAAAGGTTCCCATAACTTGGCCCTCTCTTCATCATCACATATCACAAGCTTCAATTGCTTAAGTTTCTCGGTTGATTGTGGCAACCCATTACGCAAGTTCAAGTTCAATAAGTACCCTTTCATGTGGAGCTCTTCTAAATTACGCAATTCGCCAATATCTTTTGGCAAATTCCTAATGCCAAGGCAGTCAGATATGTCAAGAAATCT
Organism: Quercus lobata; assembly: GCF_001633185.2. NCBI lineage: Eukaryota > Viridiplantae > Streptophyta > Magnoliopsida > Fagales > Fagaceae > Quercus > Quercus lobata. The sequence continues at coordinate 40,701,583 of NC_044906.1, read as the reverse complement.
TAACTTTTGGAGGCTTTTAATTGAATCTGGCAACTCTGACAACTCAGTACAGGCTCTAAGCCTAAGCACTTCTAAATTTTCCAGCATTTCAATTCCTTTGGGCAATGCAGACAGATGATGACAATTGGTGATGCTAAGTTTTTCTAGGAGGTTAGAGCACTAGCATTGAAAAATGCTAATGCTATATTTATGTCCTTTTTAGCATTTTATGGTTCAAAATGTGCTGCATCAAAGGATGCTAAACACAAGAATTGTAAAAAATTATACAATTGTGCTACAGTACAATTCTATCTTTAGAATTGTACTGTAGCACAATTGTAAAAAATATATATATATTTTAATCAACCCATAATTTCTCTCTCCTCCCATAAATTCTGTAATTTTCTCTCTCTTCAGTCTCTCTTTCTCATCTGCTCTCTCCGTTCTCTTCATTCTCATCGGCTCATCTGCTCTTCAAGCACCGATCACCGCTCCGTTCTCACCGCTCCGTTCTCTTCATTCTCTCTTTCTCATCGGCTCACCGCGGCGGCGTGAACATCTTACCTAATGAGACATAGATTTGTTTCAAACTTTAGTTCAATTTCACTTCCAGGAATTTGAATCTGCATGTCTGAATTCAATCTCATTCATTCCAATTATAGCTTAAAACATATATAATATTCAAGCAATAGTTCATATTAGGATACAACAATGAACTCTCTGTATTTTGTTTTTGTTACTACCTAACTACTATTTACTTCCACTATAAATAACTTGTTTCCTAAACTGAAGTTTCTATTCTGACCCCAATACCACTTAATTAAAAGCTATCAAGTTTTTTTTATCAGTTTAATCACAAGTGTAGAGTTAGTCTTAATTACCAAATCACGCACAATATCAGTAGAGCCAAAAAGTAAAGAATGCAACAATTGAGTAACAAAGGGAAACATATCCCAAAAAGGCAATTTACTATAAAAGGATTTTACAAACTCAAAACTTGTATGATTAGATTCTACTGAGCAAACAACTCATTGATGTCACCACAACTCCATAACTTCTGGACTTTTATATCAACCCTCCCTCTGGGATCATGCAAGTTTGCAACCTCAGCGGTTTCAGCAGTATATTGGTTTTTCAATGTTCTTGATCAAGGATAAGTCATAAAGGTACAAAAACCAAGAACTAGAAGGAACAACGTGGTTTATGGATTTGAAACAGAGGAAAGGCTCTCATGTTATTCTGTGATACAGCTACTACTCTACTCTCAAAATTCATAGCATTAAGTGTGTGTGTGTGTGTGTATAAGGTTAATAAAAAGCTATGCAAACATTTTCACAACAGATATTGGAAAACAGAATCTGCGACTCTCACCCGAACGAGGGACAGGCGAGCTTAATTAGTGTCTCATTGATCAGTGATCAGAGCAAATAATCCCCAGTTTCCACTTCTTTGTGTGGCTTCAACCGTGACATGCTCTTCAACAATTTATCATTACATTACAAACCTTTTTTCATATTACAGTGTCAACAGAGATATTTCCAATCTAAATCCTAACATTAACCTCTTGCGTGTTAGAAAGAACTAAACACACACAAAAGACAGAATTTGAGATATTGAAGTACCTTCTATATCCTTATCCTGAGAAAGCTTTATGACCAGTGTTGTCTTCCCACATCCTCCTGGAGCAGTGACTAGAAGCAGAGACTCTTCCTTTCCCTCCTTCAACAACATTGTCTTCAACTCCTTCAATGGCTGATCCAACCCAACGATAAATTTCGGAGGTGGAGGAACCGAACACAACACCCCAGCCCCAATTGCTTTCTTCTCAAAGCAGATTTTCTTAAGCTCTAACAAATCCCTCCTGATGTGTACTTGCATATCAACCTTACAGAAACTCTCAATTGCTTCGTTTAACTTAGTAAGTTCACCCCCGTATTTAGTTTTGAAAGCGCGCTGCCACCGTTTGATCTTCAAGCATTCGCGAATGCACTCATTGGCCTTCTTCATTTGATCGATCAAACGCTCTATTTCATCTTTTCGGCCATCAAGTTCTTCACTTAATTGTTTTATCACTTCCACCACTGGTTCTAGATTTTCTAGATTGGATTCGAGTTTTTCAAGAGTGGAGTTGAACTTACGACCTTTGTTTCTAAAATACTTAACACTGTCACGCAACACCGCAAATACTTCTCCAAACACTGCACCCAGAAGAGCCCCTCCAACAAATTCTACTGCCATAACTCTGTGTCCAATATCTTTGGAAACCCAGATAAGAAATACTACGATTTTCCTTGAATGAATTAGACTTTCATACAAAAGAAATTAAAAAACTGCACGAGTAGAAGCAAGCTAGCAGTGAAAACTGGAGACCAAAATTATATAGCTAAATCAAAACAAAAGCAATATCAAGGAGACAGGGAATGAAACATGATCCTGCAAAAAATATGAAATTGGAAACTAGATCTCAAAACTCTTCTATTTCTTCTCAGTTTCCTTTGCAAATAAGGAAATAGAGAAGAGAATCCAGACTCCAGAGGAATGTAATTATTTGAAAAAAAAGAACTTAGTCGTTAAGGAATAGGCGAGTACTTGGAAGTTTCCGAGAAAGAATTCAGTATTGACTTCGCATTACAAACGTCTCTCGGATGCTAAGGCCTTGTTTGGTTTATTTCTTTTGGTCACTTAATTTCCGCCACTCATCACTTATTATTCATCACTCTAAAATACAATTTTTTTTTTTTAAATAGAAGCATATCATTTATTTACTCAATAAAATTAGCATGTTGGTACAAAACTTTTCTAGCTATTGGAGGAACATCTTCCATCCAATACATATCCTCAGTAATATTCCTAGCAAATTGGGCTAATACATGAGCAACCCGATTTCCCCCTCTTCTAACACAGTCAATCCTTACCCATTGCAAATTACGAATCAAATGTTGAATATCCTCAACCACATTCCCTAACAAGGACTGATCAATCTTCAGTATTGAAATAACTATCATGGCTGAACTATTATCTCCCTCAATAACTAATTCTGAGAAATCCGCATCCACTGCAAACTCAATCGCTTTCCTACAGGCAAGCAGTTCAGCTTCCGCACTGCAAAACCCTTCCGAACCCTTAGCTGCCATGGCTGCCATAACCTTTCCTTTCTCATTGCGTATAATAACACCAAAACCAGAACTATTGAGGCCTGAAAACACAACTGCATCAAAGTTAAGCTTGAAGACCGACTGTGGAGGAGGTTGCTAGGTATCACGAGCTGGCTGCCTAGCTGATTCGGTTCTCATTTGATCTTGGGCAGTCCAAAAGTCCTCTAACAGCTCCCTAGCTCGAGTGATCAACCATCCCGGGTCATGGAATTTCCCTCCATATACAACATGGTTTCTTTGATTCCAAATCTGCCAAGCTTTCACCAGAAACTCCTCCATGTCATGTAGCTCAATCCGATCTAGCAAGTACTCTATTAGGTGAGTAAAATCAGTCAAACCCGATACCCCCTTCTGTAGAATTTTCAAGCTATCAGCCCACACATCCTTGGCCGCTTCACACTCCCACAAAGCATGGATTGTTGACTCTAGAAATCTCATACATATAGGACACATCTCATCCTCAATTATTTTTTGCTTTGACAGATTTTGTTTTGTTGGCAATATATCATTGCAAGCTCTCTACCCAAACACTTTAATCTTGTTTGGAATCCAAAGTTTCCATAGTGTAGCCCACACTTCTTTCCCCACACAACCCCTTGAGCTTTCAGCTAAATTTCCACCATGCAATACTTCCCTCGCTACCTTATATGCAGACTTGACAGTAAACAACCCCTTTTATGGTGCATGCAGATTAAAGTATCTTCCACATCTCGTCAGCTTAGTTGGATTTTACAAATGGCTTCTGAATCCACCTGCTCAAACATGTCCAAAATAAATTCAGATCTCCAAGCATGCAATTCTAGATCAATTAATTCAGCCACAGCCACCTCTCAGACCTCCTCCCTAAGTGGAAACAAAGGCACATTTGTTGGATAATTCGGTATCCATTTATCCCCTGAAACCCGAATAGAAAGACCATTCCCAACTCTGCAACAACACCCAACTTCAAAATAGGTAAAGCAGCTACAATACTCCTCCACACAAAAGAACAATTTAGGGATTCTTTAACATCAAATAAGTGAGTTCTAGGGAAATATCTAGCTTTAAGGCATTGATATACTAAAGAACTATCATCATGCAGCAACTTCCACCCTTGTTTAGCTAACATAGCTAAATTAAATGCCCTTAAATCCCTAAAACCCATTCCTCCATCCTTCTTTGATCTTGTTAACTTCTCCCACCTTTGCCAATGAATTTTCCGTTCATCCCCCACTTGCCCGCACCAAAATTTAGCATACATTGCATCTAGTTCATCACACAGTTTTAAAGGAAGTTGAAACACACTCATGGTATATGTAGGAATCGACTGAGCAACAGCTTTTATAAGTATCTCCTTACTAGCCCTAGACAACAGCTTCCCTTTCCAACCTTGCAACTTCTTCCAAATTCTATCCTTCAAATATGAGAATGTATGATATTTAGATCTCCCTACTAAGGTAGGCAGCCCCAAATATGAGTCAAAACGGTGTACCTCCTGCACTCCTAAAACCCTCAAAATATCATGCTTCTGGCTAACTGAAGTGTTACTGCTGAAAAGACTGAGGACTTCTCCAAGTTGACGCATTGACCCAAAGCATTAGCATATGTTTGAAGCACCTCAAATATTGCTTCCACTTCATTTTGTGTTTCCCTGCAGAATAAAAGGGAATCATCTACAAACAACAAGTTAGAAACTTTTGGTGCCCCTCTACAAAAAGAAGCTCCATGGATTTTACCATTATTCTCTACTTTTTCCAATAAAGATGTGAAACCCTCTGCACACAATAGAAACACGTATGGAGAAAAAGGGTCTCCTTGTCGGATTCCTCTAGATGGAAGCACATTCCCATAAGGTTTTTCATTGAGTAGAATAGAGAATGATGTGGTAGTAACACAAGTCATCACTCTCTCAATCCACTTTTCTGGTAAACCCAACTTCTGCATTACTCCCTGTAAAAACAACCATTCGACTCGATCATAAGCTTTGCTGACATCTAGCTTCAAGGCCAATGAACTTGTCTTGCCTTTCTTCCTAACATGCATAGAATGCAAAGCCTCATATGCCACAATAACATTATCTGTAATAAGTCTACCTAGCACAAAAGCACTCTGGGTTGGGGAAAAAATATCAGGAAACACTTGTTTCAGCCTATTAGCTATAACTTTAGAAATAATTTTATAGACAACATTATACCATGTTTGTTTGGCACCATCACTCCCCATCACTCAATATTTTTCACACTATTTGTGGGTCCCATACCTGTCACCGGTGCAGCTTTTTTTTTTCTTCAGTACCCAAACTTACCGAACCTAGTGAAAAAAAATAAATAAATAAATAAATAAGTCAAAGGTCAAAAGTTGCGGCTGAGTACTGTTTGTGGGTCCCCTATGTGTGTTTAATTACAATATTGCCATTGAGTTATGAGTTATGGAAACTAAAAACAGCCAAAATGTGTTTTTAATTTCCACAACTCATAACTCAAAAATCAGAGAATTGAGTGATGAAAACAGAGTTATGGACTTCCCAAACAACCTTTTTGGTATGGGTTCCATTATTTTTGAGTTATGAGTTATAAAAACTGAGATATGAGTTATGAAAATTGCTAAACCAAACACCCTTTAATGCTCTAAAAGTAGGATTTTTTTAAGTAAAATTATAATATTTTGATGTTAATAATATTTCGATGTCAATAATAGTATAATTTATTTATGAGCTTTTTTTCATTCTTTTAAAAAAAAAAAGTATTTGTAGAAAAACATTTGTAATGTTCTCCCTGCTCAGCCGCATAAACTGATGTTGAAATGCAAGATGAAAATAAACAAATAAAAACTCCTTGTTACACCTCAACCTTCTCCTGATTTAAGGCCTACTCTCATCTACTAACGTGAAACCTCACCAAGGGATGAGGACCGTACGTCCCATCGTCCGCCAAGCGTGATCGGGGAGATAAAGACGATTATAGGCAGGCCATCCACAAGAGGGTCATTCAAATCCCTCAACAAGTCACATTAGAGGTAGGTGAACAGCGTCCACAGGATGCCCCCGATGAAACAGAGACGAACAGACAGGGACATGTTTTTCTCTGAAGATGTCAGAGGGGTGAAGCAACCTCATGATAACCCCTTGGTCATAATGTTAACGATAGAAGGGTTCAACACCAGGAGAATCCTCGTGGATAACGGCAGCTCCGCAGACATCATCTACCTCTCCACTTTTCAGCAGTTGAAGCTAGATCCAGGAAGGCTGCACCTATTTGACTCCCCCCTCGTCAACTTCAGTGGAGACAGAGTGTATCCTAAAGGCATAATGACACTGACGGTCACAGTGGGAACTTACCCGAGGCAATTGACTCGGCAATTGGACTTTTCAGTGGTAAACTGTCCCTCATCTTATAATGTGATTATTAGGAGGTCCACACTCAATCGTTGGAAGGCAGCTACATCCACCTACTGCTTGAAGGTGAAATTCCCAACAGAAAACGATGTAAGCGAGGTAAAAGGAGATCAAGTACTGAGGAATGTTACCAGGCCGTGTTAGCTGCAAAAGAAAATCATACATGGATGATCTAGGAGAAGGAAGAAGATAAAGTGGAAGTTCTGGAGATAGTGGAGTTGGTCGAAGGAGAAACAGCAAAGACGACCAAAATAGGGACGACTTTGAGTCCCGAGATGAGGACGAGACTCATCTAGTTCCTTAAAGAGAACACAAACGTCTTCGTATAGAGTCACGAGGACATGCCAAGCATATTCCCAAAGGTCATCCAGCATAGGTTAAATGTAGACCCCAAGAAGAAGCCCGTCCGACAAAGACGCCGGGTCTTCGCTCCAGAACAAAACCAAGTAATTACAGACGAGGTTAATAAGTTGTTATCAGCAGGCTTCATTCGAGAGGTCTACTACCCAAATTGGCTCGCCAATATCGTCCTAGTGAAGAAAGCAAATGGAAAATGGAGAACGTGCGTGGACTTCACGGACCTAAACAAAGCTTGTACAAAAGACAGTTTTCCTCTACCAAGGATAGATCAGCTGGTGGATTCCACAGCAGGACATAAACTATTGATGCTCATGGATGCATTCTCGGGGTACAATCAGATCAAGATAGCTAAAGAAGACCAGGAGAAAACTACTTTCATCACGAGCCAAGGGCTCTATTGCTATAGGGTAATACCCTTCGGGCTAAAAAATGCAGGAGCAACCTACCAGAGATTAGTGAATAAAATGTTCAGCAAGCAAATCGGGAGGAACATGGAAGTATATGTGAATAACATGCTCGTCAAAAGTAAAAAAGAGCTTGCACATCTGGACGATCTCAGAGAGATGTTTGCCACACTTAGGCAATACCAGATGAAGTTGAACCCCAGTAAGTGTGCCATTGGAGTAGCCTCGGGGAAGTTCTTGGGATTCATGGTATCCTAAAGAGGGATAGAAGCAAACCCAGAAAAGGTGCGAGCCATACTTGACATGACCTCACCCAAGACCGTCAAGGAAGTCTAGAAGCTAACAGGAAGGATAGTGGCACTCAACAGGTTCGTTTCTAAAGTGATGGAAAAATGTTTACCATTCTTCAAAACATTGAAGCAAGCTTTTACTTGGACTAACGAATGTGAGGCATCTTTTCAAGAACTTAAGTGTTACCTAAGCAATCCACCCTTCTTGAGTCTGTCCAAGAAGGGGGAAAACCTGTATTTGTATCTGGCAGTATTAACCACAGCCGTGAGCGTAGCCTTGATCCGGGAAGAGGATAGGAAACAACCCCCAGTTTACTATGTTAGTCAAGCTTTCCAAGGGGTAGAAGCCAAATACCCAAGGATTGAGAAGATTGCATTTGCATTGCTAGTAACCACGTGCAAATTGCGACCTTATTTTCAAGCGAACCCCATCTTGGTAACGATAAACCAACCCATTAAAATGTCCATGAACAAGCCCGAGATAGCAAGGAGAATGGTCCAGTGGGCAATCGAACTTAGCCAGTTTGACATTGAATACCACCCCAGGACAACTTTTAAAGCATAGGCATTAGCAAACTTCATCGCTGAGTTCACCATCACAGACGAGGATAGTACATCCAAAAAAATAGAAATATGGACGATACGAACTGATGGTTCGTCAACCCAAAAAAATGGAGGAGTGGGGGTCATCATCATTACCTCAGAAGGAGAAATGCTTAAGTACGGGGTTCAACTAAAATTCCAGACCACCAATAATGAAGCCGAGTACGAAGGAATACTAACGGGGCTAAGGGTTGGGAAAGCACTAGGAGCTAAAAACTTGCTCCTCCAAAGCGATTCTAAGTTAGTAATAGGGCAGATAAAGAAGGAGTATGAAGCAAAGGAGGAGAGAATGCAAAATTATCTTAGGCTGACGAAACGCTTAACATAGGAATTTGATGGGGTGGAATTCGTGCAGATTGCCAGAAGTCAGAACATGGTAGCAGACGAGATCGTGAAGCAAGCATCGTCAATGGAAAGACCAACGAGCATGGGCCTAGAAATGGAAGTCTAGAAACACCCTAGCATCGAAGATCTCTACCTTTACAATCTAGAGCACAAGCAACTGGATGACCCCGATCATATCCTTTCTCCAAGACGGACACCTTCCATAGGACGTTGAGGAGGCCAGGAAGGTCAGGAAGAGAGCAGCCAGGTTTACGATCCTGAACGACACCCTGTACAGGAGAGGCTTCTCCATGCCCTACTTAAAGTGCGTCAACGAAAAGGAAGCCAAATATATTCTAGAAGAGATCCATGAAGGGGTTTACGAAGACCATGCAGGCCCTAGATCTTTGGTAAGCAAAGTTATCAGAACATGTTACTTTTGGCCTACTTTGCAGGTAGACGCAAGGGAGCTCGTCAAGAAATGCGACAAATGCCAGAGGTTTGGGAATGTCCAACACCTCCCAGCATAGAGACTAACAACGATAGCCTCCCCCATGGCCATTTGCACAATGGGGAATTGACATCGTCGGCCCATTTCCCCAAGGTAAGGGACATGTAAAGTTTCTACTGGTTGTTATTGACTACTTCACAAAATGGGTTGAAGCAAAGGCATTATCAACCATCACCGAAGCAAAAATCCAAAACTTCATATGGAAGAACATAATTTGCAGGTTCGGGATACCACGTACGATCATATTAGATAATGGGCGGCAGTTCGACAGTTAAGGCTTTAGGGACTTTTGTTCAGGTCTAGGGATCAAGAACCAGTTCTCATCCCCTGGATACCTATAAGCGAACGGATATATGGAGGTGACTAATTGAACATTACTCAAGATCATCAAAGCCAGGTTGGACGACGCTAAGGGAGCATGGCTGGAGAAATTGCCCAATGTCTTGTGGGCTTACAAGACTACAGTGAGGACCCTGACAGGAGAAACCCCCTTCAGACTCATTTATGGCACTGAGACAATAATCCCGATCGAAGTGGGAATCACCAGCATTAGACGAGAAACGTTCCACGAAGGAACCAACAACGACCAACTAAGGATCAACTTGGATTGCTTGGACGAAGTCAAAGATGGAGCTTCTTAGAAAATGACAAATTATCAACAAAAGATGGCCAAATATTACAACAGGAGAGTGAAACTTAGACAACTTGACATAAGGGACCTTGTCCTGCGCAAAGTCACCCTAGCAACCAAAGACCTTGCCCAAGGAAAACTCGGTCCAACCTAGGAAGGACCTTACCGAGTCGTCCATTACTCTAGACAAGGCAGTTATCACCTGGAAACCTTAGACGGGCAAAGACTGTTGCGACTATGGAACATTGAACACTTAAAAAAGTACAACCAATAGATGTAACAAATAATTTTATTCCTTTTTGAAAGCAATAAAAGGATTATTCAGCCAATGAGCAAATGCAAGCAAACCTAGCAGCTTAAAAAGTTGCAAAAATTGGCTAAGTGACAAGATTCTACATAGACGGATATAAGTTACTAACGAAGCCAAAAATGACAAGATCCCTTAAATGGGTGTAAGTCACAAAAATTGGCTAAGTAACAAGATTCCGCATAGACGGATGTAAGTTACTGACGAAGCCAAAAACGATAAGATCCCTTAAATGGGTGTAAGTCGCAAAAATTGGCTAAGTAACAAGATTCCGTATAGACGAATATAAGTTACTGACGAAGCCAAAAATGACAAGACTCCTTAAATGGGTGTAAGTCACAAAAATTGGCTAAGTAACAAAATTTCGCCTCGATGGATGTAAGTTACTGACGCAGTAATGAAAATTGTAACTAAACACCAATGCAAGCTACTGACGCAGAAGAAATAACTAAAGGAATGAAGCAAATATAGATTACATGCAGTCACAGAGTATCACACAAGGCAGGAACGAAAACAAGTAAGTACAAAATTCCTGATATAATTGAAGGCCCAAAAACGACGGGCAATCAACATTGTTTCAATATTATAATTAAAAGCCCATAAACATTGGGCACTTAAATTAAATATTGTTCTAAAAGTAGAATAAAAAAGCCCAAAACATGTTGGGCACCCCAAATACAAAAAAAAAAAAAAAAAAAAAAAAAAAAAAAAAAAAAAAAAAAAAAAAAAAAAAAAAGAGGATAGGCAAGCTCAAGCAGTGGCCGTGTTATCACCATCTTAAGGAAGCAGAGGAGCATCTCCAGGAGCATCTTCAGCAGGAGCAGCGGATTAGGAGGCCTCGTCTGCTGCCATCTCCTGGTCAACTACCTTCATGTCCAGGTTCTCAAGGTCTACTCCAAAGGGATGTTTGACCAAGTACCGACGAAGGAGTTCAAAGCCCTTGTAGTACCAATTGAAGAGCACCGTGTTGTACTCCTCAGTTTGCTGGAAAGCCTCGACGTCCTTGGCAGCAATGTTCTTCAGCTTCTCCTTAGCAGCCTGGAGTTGTTCATCCTTTTCCAGTGTGAGCTACTTCTCTGCTCTAAGGTCGTCCCCCAAAACCTTGGCCTTCTCCTTAATGGTGTTGGCCTCGTCCATGACAACAATTAAATCTTTCTTCAACTTAGAGTTTTCTGCCTCCAGAGCCTTCACCCTGGACACTACTGAAGCAACTTTGGCTTCATGAGTAAGGTACTCAGAAGTGATGTGAAGACTCTCCTTTAGCACCTGAGAATTAAATCCAACATTCAAGACAACGCAAAAAGAGAAAGAAAGAGAAAAGGGTAAAATTGCAAAAGCACAATACCTAAACGAGTTTGTGGATATGACGACCCATAATCTCATGAGAGGGCACCCCCAAGAAGACCCTCAGCTCCTCAGTAGAAAAATACTTATGTGCCCTTGACAATGCAAGGCCAGCATCGTCAAAGACAGAGAATGACCGAGAATCGGCCTTGTCCTTTCCCTTGTCTTTACCCTCAATTTCTCTAAAGGTGACCAGTCTGATTACTTCTTTTTATTTTTAATATAGATGCCATCCTAGTTTTTATTCATCAACAAAATATAAAATTATTTCTTACTTGCTTTATATATGCAGGTTCAAGTCAAATTATTGCCCAGTATTATCAACTAATCCGCTTAGGCCAGGAGGTGAGCCTAATAAATTACAATAAACTACGTAGATGAACTTCAAATTAAATTTATAGCCTTCCTAATGCAAAAAACTTGTACATATTTTATAGGGGTACAAGAATATCATGGAAAATTGTCACGAAAATGCAATGGTGCTAAAGGAAGGATTAGAGAAGACTGGTCGCTTTGAGATTTTGTCCAAGGATAATGGAGTTCCAGTGGTGGCATTTTCTCTCAAGAACAAGAAAGGAGGTCACGATGAGTTTGTGGTGTCCGAAATGTTACGAAGGTTTGGTTGGATTGTGCCTGCATATCCCATGCCCGCAGGTGCTCAGCATGTGATTGTGCTCCGTGTTGTGATTAGAGCCGAGTTCTCACGCACCCTTGCTGAACGTCTTGTGCATGACATCACTACGGTTCTCCATGAGCTTGACAAATTGCCCCCAAAAGTTAGTAGTGAAGTTGAAGAGAATGGAAACAATGGTGATGTGTCCAAGAGAAAGAGTGACTTGGAAACACAAAGAGAAGTCACTACTCTTTGGAAGAACTATGTTATTGCTCAGAAAGAAATCAAGAGGCAAAAGGTCATGGCCTCCTAAGAGTACTACTACCAACTACCAAGATGGTATAGCTAAATCTGCTTAAGTCGATTAAAAAAAAAAAAACAAAGAAGCCAGTAGAACTTTTTAACATCATTAGAAGTTTTTCGTTTTTTTTTTTTTTTTTTTTTTTTTTCAATAGCTTTATGGAGGTTAGTTTATTTATGATGGTCCTGGCAGAGCATTAATAATTTACTTTATTTTTCTTTTGGTAATTACCAAATTGAATAAAGGTCGATTAGTGATGATTCGCTTTTTTTTTTTGGAACTCCAAATAACAAAAGCTCATATAATGTATCCAAGTTGGGTGAAAAGAGTCAACTTAACCATGTCCAGTATTCACTATTCTAGGTACATATATACAACCCCATCATCAACTTAGCTATTATATAATATATACATATGCATCCAAAAGAGTCTTGTTGGGTTAGTATTTGGTCAAATGTTAGTGGTAACTAGATAATGAATGTAGGTCGTCTTACAAGCCTTTCGATATTAACTCAAATCATGTCGAAGAACAAGATCTGATGGGAGATCTTCCATTAAAACAGTATGAGCTTCTAGATCTCTTCTAGCTATTGCATGCACTATTCCATTGCCTAACATTTTACATGAATAAAGTTGTGCCAAAAAAATATTGTACTACTGTTTGTGCTTTTGAATATATTACCAAAATTTGAACCCTTAAGGTTGCGTATAGTTCGGGTTGATTGTTTATTTTTTTTAATTTGACCCACCTTATTCTAGTTGAAAAAAAATCTAACTCAACCCAATTTATCACAAGAGTCAAACCAATTCTTTTTGATTTGGTTAAACCCATCGGTTAGACAGTTTTTTTTTTCCCATAAATTTATAACCTAAGCATAGCACTGATTCAGCACAAATTATTTTATTTGTGCTTCAAAATTTAAACCATTACAAATAACAATATATTTATATTGGTCTTATACAAATAAATCCTATAATGTACTTTTAAAAATGTCTGATAACACAATCAAATAACTCCTATAATATTCATTTTATGCTTTTGGCATGAACCCAAAAATGAAAAAGGAATTATGCCCACAATTTTTAATAGATCTTCCCAAGACGTGCATAGATATAATAAGACCTTTAAAAAAAACTGCATAGACAACGTACAGACGTATTTTTCAAAAATATATATGAAATTTCCACAAATTGTCATTTTTGCGAAACATAACATATATTGGAATATATTCTGTAAAAAGAAAGACTTTTCAAAGCAGAGTTGAAGAGAAACAAATGGTCCCAACTCCCAAATAATGAACGTAATAATATAAAAGCACTTATTCCTTGACCTTTTGTCGTAATACTCCAGAACTAACGCCAACTCACTTCCAAGTACCACCTAACCCAAAATCACCATTAGGAAACAATTCCCAGAAATCATGATTTGAGCTAGAGCCAAATCAAGCTGATTTCTTTTTCAACTATCCTGACCTCTAGATTGGTGAGAACTTCCATGAAAGGTTCCCATAACTTGGCCCTCTCTTCATCATCACATATCACAAGCTTCAGTTGCTTAAGTTTCTCGGTTGATTGTGGCAACCCATTACGCAAGTTCAAGTTCAATAAGTACCCTTTCATGTGGAGCTCTTCTAAATTACGCAATTCGCCAATATCTTTAGGCAAATTTCTAATGCCAAGGCAGTCAGATATGTCAAGAAATCTTAACTTTTGGAGGCTTTTAATTGAATCTGGCAACTCTGACAACTCAGTACAGGATCTAAGCCTAAGCACTTCTAAATTTTCCAGCATTTCAATTCCTTTGGGCAATGCAGACAGATGATGACAATTGGTGATGCTAAGTTTTTCTAGGAGGATAACATCACACAACCATGCGGGCAATTCCACTAGATCATTGCAATAGTCAATGTTTATCTCCATTAGATTTGGCGATGCATCTTTTACTTTCATAGTACTATTCCCAAAAGCCTGACCAAAACTGCACATGAACAAGGATAATTTCTTCAAACTCCTCAACCATATAGGGGCCTTGAAAAGGGAAGGAATTGAAACCTTCTCTAATCTGATTCTCTTTAAATTGGATAGAGACTTGAGTAGTTGAAAATTTATTAATTCAGCATAAAAGAAACCATAATTAGTGATTATCACCGCCTTGAGTTTATCCATTTTCTCCACAAACTCAGGTAAGCTGTAAATCTCTGACTGAAAGTTCAGAATTAGAACCTCAACATTGGGTGCTTGAATGTTGCACCAACTTGATTTGAACGATTCATCTGCAAAAAGAGTTCTATACAGTGTGACAGGGTTTTGTAGGTTATATATAGTATATGTATGTGTATGTGTTTGTGTGTGTGTGTGTGTGAGAGAGAGAGAGAGAGAGAGAGAGAATGAACCAACCAGTTGAGATAGAAATTAGGCGAGCATTGGTGGGTTGTTGATTTTGTTTTGTGTACCAGAGTGGTAGGGCGTTTTCTCTTATGTCCATAATCAGTCTTTGCATTTTTTCTATTGGCTCTTGCTTACTCTCAGATATAGCTAGCTCTCTAAGAAGATCATGTTGTGTGACAAAGTCTTCATTGTAATACCTGCTAAACTCACTTTCATCTTTCCTGGGGAATGGACAAAAAATAGAAGCTTAGAAAGATTTAAAATCATCAAACTTCACATACGAAAAATTAATTCCATTATCATCCAACATAAAAATATAATAACACAGATAAGGAAAATAAATACTATCAGTTTACATCTACAATAATTGAATTCAAACATCTACAAGACAAGCAACAATTTTTTTTCCCAGACAAATAGAAGTTGGAAACCCCTTCTTTCCCTTGGTAGAGTAGTTGAAATCCCTCATTGTTTCTAGCTTTGTACAACTTTCCTTCTTTCAAGCTCTTTGTAATAATCACCAACCACATCAATGGTATGAAAAATCAGATTATTGAAATAAAAAGTCACCATACTTTGTCATCACAAGACTAGCCAGATGCCGATTGTTGAGTTCCTGTAAAGTGGCAATAGCATCAACGCCATCTTCACCTAGATCATATAATTCCGCCCACATATCAATGAGGGCAGCAGTGTAGGTCCTTCGGTCTTCAGGAAATGAACCTAAATCCGTGATAAACTTTTTGAATTTGACCTCAGGACCTGAAAATTCTAGGCTTCTTTGGAGACATTTATGCAGATCAATATTGGAAATAATGTCATCAGTAGACCATTTTCTCAATCTACTGAGCTGAACCTCTACACTCTGCCCACGGAATGATCCACCAATCACTTCAAGGGCTAGTGGAAACCCCCCACAGCCTTTCAATATCTGCAATTTATGGAACCAAATAACATTTGTTATTCTTTTAAGGTTACAGGGTTTATTTAGTGTTTTAGCTATTTAAACTACATTAATAGTTTGGAATATGAAACCATGGTTCGTATGACTTTTCCCCCAATCTTTTTGCTCGAGTTTTGGGGACAATTCATAAAAAAAAAATAATAATAAATAAATAAAAAAACCCCAAGCTTTAATGTATATGTACGTATAAAAACATGATTTCTAGAGGTATTTCTTCATTCATATACATACCTTACACAAAGTAAGTGCAAATAAAATTAAGCCTGTTGAATGCATATATATCATAGATTGCCAAAGTACCTTATCTATATATTCATCTAGAATGTCATCTGGAATGCAAGAGCTCCCATCTTGCAGGGTTGAGTGGTGAAAAAGAGTCATTGCATCCTTAGCATCTAACGGTTTTAACTCATATGAGCTAAATCTTGTAAATGCAGTTCTTGTGGTCACTAGAATCTTGAAATTTGGCATATGAAATTTAAACTTCTCGAGAAGGGTTTCTGATCCTGGCCAGACATCATCTAGGATCAACAATGTAGGATTTAATCCAATTCTTTTTGGTAGTTCCTGCAAGTGGTTGACCGCATCTTCATCACTTTGAAACTCAGGCACCTGAGCACCCGCATGATTCAATAGTGTTTGTACAATGACCTTCAGATTGGGAGCATTGGAAATAGTGGCAAAAAAAATATTGTCCCCAAATTTGTCTATCCACCAAAAAAAAGAAAAAAAAAAGACTCTAGTTAGAAAGTTGAGACCAAGGTACATTTTCTTATATCACTGTTACTGTACTCAGAAACAAAAATAATGGCAAGGACATAGAAACAATCACAAAATCCCACCCCAGCAAAGAATTTGAAGTGAGATTAAAGAAAAAAGAAACTGTTTTTTTTTTTTAAAAAGAAAACCCACCAATTATTAAGAAATGAGAATCATTTTTTTTTTCAACATTATCTTTGTCACCACTCTTCTGAGGCAGTAAATCCAAAGTATGAAACCAGCAAATGTGCCAAAAACATTCCTATGACTATTGAAAGGGCTAAAGCAACGGCCTGAACATCCTGCCTAATGAGACATAGATTTGTTTCAAACTGTAGTTCAATTTCACATCCAGGAATTTGAATCTGCATGCGTGAATGCAATCTCATTCATTCCAATTATAGCAAAACACATATAATATTCAAGCAATAGCTCATTTTAGGATTCAACAGTGAACTCCTCTGTATTTTGTTTTTGGCACTACCTTACAGTTTACTTTCACTAGAAATAACATGTTTGCTAAACTGAAATATCCATTTTGACCCCAATGCCACTTAAATAAATTTAACAAGTTTTATATCAGTATAATTCCTTTTTTTTTTTATGGAATATATCAGTATAATACTATAATCAGAAGTAGAGAGTTAGTGTTAATTACCAAATCACACACAATTTCAGTAAAGCAAACAAGTAGATAATGCAACAAATTGGAAAACCAAATCGACGAAGAACTTCTTCAAAGAAAAAACTACTCTGAGGGTAACATACCCTGACAAGACAATTTACTAGTATAAAAGAAGAAGTTCACATACTACTCAATAAACTTTTGAGATTAGACTCTACTGACAATGCATTGATGTCACCACAACTAGTCAATAACTTATGGACTTCTACATTTGCCTCTTCATCAGGATGCGTCCGCTTCACTCCGGAATCCTGGGACCACACTGTATGCACTGATGCAAAGCTGGAACTTGTGTGGTTCAGCAGTATATTGGTTTGTCAGTGTTCTTGACAAAACCAAGAACTAGAAGGAACAGGGTTTATGGATTTGAAACAGAGAGAGATTCACGATATTCTGTAATACAGTAACCTTTCTACTCAGGAAAACAAAATCTGTGACTCTCGCTAGAGGGAGACTTGAGAAACTGTCCCAACTTCTACTACTTAAATTATGACTTGTTCTTCAACAATTTATCAAATCACTACAAACCTTTTTCATATTTCACAAGAACATCTGCACTATAACTCAAAAGAACTAATCTAGTTTAAGACTCAGCACACAACCACACAACACACACTTGATCAATATCCAATCAATTTGAGCATCACACCAAGAATTTGGGATACCTTTAATGTCACCATCTTGACAAAGCATTTTGACCAATGTGGTCTTCCCACATCCTCCAGGAGCAGTGAGTAGAAGCAGCGACTCCTCCCACAACTTTGTCTTCAACTCCTTCAAAGGCACATCGAAGCCAACAATAAAATCTGGGGGTTTAGGAACCGAATACGACGGCCTAGTTTCTTTTGTTTTCTGCATAGCCTTCAAAAGCCGCAACACATCCCTTCTGGTCTGTAAATTCATGTCAACTTTAATGAACGTCACAATTGCTGCGTTCAGCTCAGTAAGTTCATCATAGTACTTGAAAATGCGCAGCAACCAATTTTTTTTCGAGCACTTGCGAATGAGCTCCTCGCCCTTCTTAATTTGATAGATCAAGCTCTTTGTTTCGTCTTTTGGGAGACCAAGTTCTTCGCCTGCCTTTCTTATCTCTTCCATCGCTGGCGCAAATCTATCTAGATTGCGTTTGAGTCTTTTAAAAGCGGAGTTGAAGTTAAGGGCTTTCCTTCCATATTTCTTAACTACCTCATGCAAAATGTTGAATGCCTCTCCAAGCGCTGCCCCCGCCAATAATTCAGCTGGCATAACTTTGCTTTGACAAACAGGCCAAAACAAAACAAGCCAAAGATTTTCTTAATTTGTCCAATATCTTTGGAAAACCCAGATAAGAAATACAATTCTTACAAGCTAAGCAAGAATGGTGTTTCTCCACTCAGCGACATGCTACTTTAAAATTAAAAAATAATAATAACAATAAAAGATTAAATTTCATCCGTGTAATATTCTGTTTCTAAAAAATGTTTAGTTAAAAGTTGAAATTATACCCTAAAGTTTGGGCGTTTAGATTCTATGATACGAAGTTTTAGAATTTAAAACCTAAACTTTTAAAACTCCCACAATTTTTCATATCACCACTATTTTCTTTTTCTTTTTATTTTAGGTTTTATATCTTATATGTGTATATTAAGAGGATTCAGAAAGTTAGTTATTGTTTTTTTCCTGTCAAAAATACCCCTAAATCAATTAACTAACAACTTAAAAATTAAGTTAAAATAGTAAATTGGCAAAAGAAAGTTAGTTATTGTTTTTTTTACTATAAAAAAAATACCTCAACCTAAAACTTAAAAATGGGGTTAAAATAGTAAATTGACAAAAATAATAAATTTCTACTTCTACGTTGAAATGTGGCCAAAATGGCCAACTGGCCCTAAAATCAGAACTATTTAGTTAGTAGGCTACTTTACAAACTATATCATTTTCTAGCATCTCGAGTCCATGAGACTCGATTTTGGTTATAAATCGAGTCTCAAAGACTCGATTTCCATGTTCTGATCTGGCAGTTGTTGCCCACCTGGAAATCGAGTCTCTAAGACTTGATTTATAAACCAAAAAACTTTGAAAAAATTCTAAGTCTCACAGTCTCTCGTACAAGCCAAATACCCAAAAAAAAAATTTAAGAAATCCAGAAGGAGATCAGAGGGAGAAAGAAGACTCAAATTAGAGGGAGAAAGAAGAATCAGATCAGATAGGAGCCGAAGCAGGCCTGGGCCGCGCGAGACCCAGGTCGCGCCTCGCGCGACCCAGGTAGCGCGCGACCTGGGTCTCGCGCGGCCTGGGTCGCGCCCCATTGCGACCTGGGTCGCGCGCTGGGTCGCGCATCGTCGCGACCTGGTTCGCGCACGATGCGCAGCCTGCGCGCGACCCAGGTCGCGACGGGGCGCGACCCAGGCCGCGCGAGAGCTGGCGCTGGTTCGCTCACGGTGGTGGTCTGCTTCAATCTCGATCTTCTCTCTTTCTGTTTCTGGTGTTTTTTTTTTTTTTTTTTTTCTGCTCTGATGAAGTTCTGGCTGGGCTGTGGGTTGGTGTAGTAATAAAAGTTAGAAATCGAGTCTTTAAGACTCGATTTCCATGTCATCGCCACGTCAAAAAATATGTCAGATTGGACAATGGAAATCGAGTCTTTGAGTCTCGATTTATAAGCGAAAATCGAGCATCAAAAACTCGAGATGCTAGTAATTGATATAGTTTGTAAATGGAGCCTACTAACTAAATAGTTACAATTTTAAGGCCAGTTGGCCATTTTGGCCTTGAAATGTCTTCCTGCTTTTAATAAACTCTTATTTTTACGTTGATTTAAATTCCTACTTTTACTCACTAACTTCCTACAAAATATAATCACCATTTTGTTAGTTTTAAAACCCCTCAAATCTACAAAACTCAGCCTACGTTTTTTTTTTTTTTTTACTTCATCATGATGTATTTGTTTCTTCTATCCTCCTTTTTTTTCAATTTTTTTTTTTTAAAAAATTTCATTACCCTAATCTCACGTTTTTATTTTCCCAAATCTCTTCTTTTTTATTATAAAAAAAAAAAAAAAAAAAAAAAAGACTTCTACTATAAAACCAGTACTATAACTTCTATCCATCCTTATTATCCCAACATCCCCACTAAAAAGCAGTTACCACTATGTAATTTCTCATGCTTTTATTTTTGTTTTTCGCTTTCTCACTTACGATCTCCTTATTATCACTAACCTCCACGTTTGTTAGTCAGTTTTATATTTATCTTATATTTGTGAAGTCCAAGTTTCATTCTCATCAATCTCATGTTTCTTTTTCTCTATAGATTTTTTTTTGACAATTTGTTCAATCTGTGCTTTTCAATGGTTATTTTTTAAAATTAAGCCAAATTTTAGCAACTAATTGATGGCTTCAATGGATTTGATGTTAGGGACACATTTTACGAGGTCTAGAATTGAGATTGGCAAATGCAATTAAGACTCAAACCATTCGTTGAGCAAACAAGTATCTTTCAAAATTCTTGGTAGTATTGATTTATGTATTTATGGGGGAAATAATTTCTTCATCACACCCTTAGGGTTTTTTTTTTTTTTTTTTTTTTTTTGGTGATTGGAAAAAGTAGAAATTTCAAATTATAATAAATGCAAATTATTAATTTTTACCCAAAAAATAGAAGAGCTTCTGAGCACATGCGTGCTCAGAGGCTAGTAATAATAATAATGAAAGTAATAATATATATATAATCAAAACCTTTGATTTTTTATTGACATTTCCAGAACTTGCAACATCAATATCATTTTTTTTAAACAAAATTATTTTTTAAAAACAAAATTATCTGACTTTTTTAATTAACAATATCAACTTCAACCGAAAGAGGACTAATCTTTGATTGGAGTAGAGATATGAGCTCATCTTCTGTTATTTTCTTTTCCTCTACTTTGTTAAAAAAAATAAATAAATAAAATTATTTTATGGTTTTTCATGCATTTTTCACGGTTTTTCCAATGTATATGAATTTTTTTCATCGTTTAAAGTTTAGGCCCATTAAAATTTAAAACTTATTTCTTTATGAGTTCATGTACTTTTTTCTTTTTCTTATATTTCTCTTTTGAATAATCATATATTTTTTTAATTGTTTCAATAATTTATTCTTTAATTATATATCTTTTTTGGCATTTTGGAAGTTTTAACATCTAAATTTGTGTTAGTTTTTGCAATATTTGAACATGTTTAGCATATTTCAATGATTATACCATGTATTATTCTTTTGAAGGCAATCAATTTTTCTTTTATACTTCTCTATTGTGTAATCATATATATTTTGTTTTTTTTTTTCAAAAATCTATAGGAAGTAAATCTTATGATTCTTTAATATTCTTTGGCCTTTCAAAAGTTTTAACATCTGAATTATTCTTTTAATGATAACATTCTTATATTTCTCTATTGTGCAGTCACATATATAATTATATAAATATATATATATATATATATATATATTTCTATAGTTTGTATGCTCTGAATCTTTTGATTCATTTCAATAGTTATAGACATGGATTATTATTTAATATTTCTTGATCTTTTAGAATTTTTAATATCTTAATTTTTTAGTTTTTTTTTTTTTTTTTTTGCAATATCTGAAACTGTCTGACAATTTTTTTGTAAGTCATTGCACGTTCAAACAATGGCTTCTTCATCAAATTGTAACACGAATTGAAATCATACAAGAGCAAATCATGCAATGATGTAGTTTCTTAATCAATTTAAGATTTTATAAAATTATTTTAGTCTACCTCAAAAATAGGCAGGTTCCCGTGCATAGCATGTGTTAGTAACTAGTTTAAGTTATACATAAACTTGTCTGCTACGCATGTTTAGTTTATCCAATAAAATAATGTCACATTATCCAATAAAAAATGCATTCCAATATGCCCCAAAATAAAACTAAACACTAAAAATGTAGCCACGTCACCGCTTGTACATTAAATATAGTACATATACATTTGATTTTTGTAAATAATTCATTGATTAAAACATATGACTCATAGTTATTTAACCCAACTAAGACATTAACCCAATCTATGAGTCGGGTCATTAGTTCACTAGTTTAACCTGTGGGGTATCGGTTGAAATGTATGGTTAAATAACAAATTTTAAGAATATATATATATATATATATATATATATATATAAGCTCAAGAAATTATAAAATAAATATGTAAATTAAAAAAATAGGCATATGCCTAAATTAAATTGTCAAATTATAATTCAAAATCAAGGTTTCCCAATAACAAAGTAGTCTTTTGATAGCAGTGACAGTTCTAGGAATATTTTTTAGGATGGTCATTAAAAAATTTAGTTAAATAAAAATTAATAAAAATAAAATTTGAATATACCAACATCACAAAAAAAAAAAAAAAAAACACGCAAATAGCACATAAAGTTTTAAAAACAATTTCTGCAAGTTTTCATATTTTGAAATCGTTGTATAATAGCTTTATTATGAACAAAGTTTCTCTCCAAACTAGTTTGAAGAGAAACTCTACAAACTCCTCAAATATCTTTATATTAATTGTGAATCTTGAAAATCTAACTATTGGATTGCAAGTTCTTATTATATTTTTCATGCTTGCAAAATTTCAAGAAAATCAAAAATCAATTGCTATGTCATCAAAGATCAATTTCAAGTTTTTTTTTTTTTAAATCTAAAATTGTGTAAAAAAATAAGTTTATTGATCAAATAGTAAAAAAGTCTGATTTGCATGAAATTTAATATGCACGCTAATTAAGAACATAAGGAACATGAAATTCAACAATTAGATTTTCAAAATTTACAATGTTATCAACTTCATTATCAATGTTATCAACTACATCTTTTTCAATGTACACAATCAAGCAATCGTTAAACTACTGATATCCCATTCAATTACCAATATCTAGACTAAATAAGTAACAATATAAACAAAATGCATCATCCTTTTTTTTCATCTATTCTAACCAATTTTTTGTATTCTTCAAACTAGTTAGGATTAAATCGACGCAATGCTGCACTAACTTCTTTTTTAGGGAATGACCAAGAGGTTGACAAGAACCTCTTTGTAAATATGCACTTCTTATTTCATCCTGATCATTAAGATGAAAAGATAAGGCATTTTATCATAACCTAAGATCAAAAAGAAGATTATTCAAGCTAATACAAATTTGCTTAGAAGATGAATCTTGCAATACAAGTGATTTACTTATATAAAATTGGTTAATAATGCTAGCAAAATAATAAATGGTAAACTATAAATTCATTCAATATATTTGACTTAGGCATTCAGTCACCAAAAAGAAGATAATGAAATCTAATGGTAAATTTAGTAACAAAGTATCATTTGTAGTCAAGAGCATTGCCTCTCAAATTCTTAACAGTGTCATGCAACATCCCGTGCGCGCAAAAATGCTTCTCCAAACGCTGCTCCCAGCAAAGCCCTTCCAACAAATGCTGCTATTGACATAACTCTGTGTCCAACTCTAATATCCCAGATAAGAAATACTTCAATTTTCCTTGGATGAAATTACGGGTGGCAAAATCAACTCAAACCTATTTGCCCACCCAAACCCACTCATTTAAATGAGACCCAAACTCACCCAATTATTAATTGGGTTAAATGCGTATTAACCCAATTAACTGGGTACCCAATTAAACCCAATTATGATCCAAGTATCATTTCTACAAATCACCCAACTCTAATATACCCCAAAACCACTAAAAATTACCAAAAATTGCCCACAGCCCACCAGGGAAGCTAATTGAATTTGCAAAAATTGCTCCATGATAAGTCCTATAATGTACATTTAAAAGTTTCTGATAACACAATCAGATAACTCCTATAATATTCATTTTATACTTTTGGCATGAACCCCAAAAATGAAATACCAATTATGCCCACAATTTCTAATAGATCTTCCTAAGACGTGCACAGATATATAAGACCTTTAAATAAATAAATTTGCATAGACAATGACGGGACTGATGAAGTCAACCTCCTTGGATGAAGTCATTGATACTGACGAAGTCACCTTGACAGACGAAACAACTAAGCATCCCCGGCGATACAACCTCACCTCTGACGAAGGTAGAGAAGCCATTCAATACAATCAATAAATGAGTCGGGCAGTTAAAAGGCCAGTTGTGTAGACTGTTGGAAGCTCATTAAAATCCATATTACTGGGGGTGAGGCGTTACCCAAAGGAGCATTAAAACCACCATAACAGCCACAACAACTAGGAGCTAAGAGAATGTATATATATATATATATATATAGCCCTCACCCCTCCAACAGAAGGGACATTGACACAAAAACAGCATCCCTAGTTATTTTTATGCTCTGTTATTTACTATACGCTTCTTATACTGATTTTGGCATTGAAGGCATTATGGCAAGCACCACACCACTACTTCTACGGCAACGCAGATGAATATCTGACTCCATCTGGACGTGTTTATTACAACTGATGAATTTATGCTTTATCAGTTTGGCGCCGTCTATGGGGACGACATTTTCGTACTCAGATTCAAAAACGTGGTTCCTATCAACTTCTATATATTCAGAACTAGGACTCAACAGCCTTAGTTCAGCAAGTCCAGGCTCTAGCGGCCATCATTGAAGAGCTCACTAGGCAGAATCAGGAAATGAGGTTACAGCTTCAACAGGAGGAGAATCGATCCAGAGCCAATCAAGAGGATGAGGGAGATAGCCATAGAAGAAGTGACCGTCGAGGGCCTACTACTCCAGATGAGTAGAACTCAGATCTTCTTCGAGAGATGAGGAAGGAGATGAACGAGTTGAGGAACGCCATTAAGGAGAAAACAAACCGAAGCCCGGATAGAATGGTTAGGGCAACAGACTCTCCCTTCACTATGGCCTTCCTGGAGTGCCCAATGCCGTCAAAATTTTGATTGCCCCAGCTTGAACTGTTTGACGGACTTAAGGACCCCCAGGACCACCTCAACACCTTCAAGACGACACTAGGCCTTCAACAGCCTCCTAATGAAATATTGTGTCATTCCTTCCCTACCACATTCACAAAGTTGCCAACTTCATCCATCAATAGCTTCGAGCAGTTGAGCAACACCTTTTTGCGCCACTTCATCGGGGGACAACGCCCCAAGAGGCCAACGGACCACTTGCTTACTATTAGACAAGGGGAGAAAAACCCTAAGGTCATACGTGAAACAATTCACAAAGGAGACCCTAGAGGTAAATGAAGCTGACGACAAAGTGCAGTTGACGACCTTTAAGGCAAGGCTGAAGTCTAGAGAGTTCGTGATGTCACTCGCGAAGAATCCTCCTAAGACGATGGCAGAGATGCTCTTGGAGGCACAGAAGTACATGAATGCTGAAGATGCACTAGCCACCATAAGAGACATAGAGAAGCCAATAGACAAGGGAAAGAAGGAGGACGATCGTAGGGGACAAAAAAGGGAGCGTCCAGATTACCAGACCAGCGACGGGGGTAAATGGAGAGACGAAAAAACTCCTCGAACAGTAAAATTCACTCCTTTAGTTATGTCAATTGACAAAATTTTGGCGCAGATTAAGGATGAGCATTACCTCAAATGGTCAAGGCCATTACATTCGTCCCCCAATGTCCTAGACAAGAAGAAGTACTGTCGGTTCCATAAGGATCATGGCCACTACATAGAAGATTGTCAGGACCTGAAGGAGCAGATAAAGGAATTGGTACGGAAAGGAAAACTGCAGAAGTATGTGAAGAAGGGAGAATCTAGCAGGTTCAGAGACGATGATAAAAACTAGCACGGGTTTTCACCCAAAGACGAGAATCACATGTCTCAACGACCACAAACAGTGATCGGGGAGATAAGGACGATCACGGGTGGGCCATTCACAGGCGGATCATTCAGATCCCTTAAGAAAGCATGTTAGAGGCAGGTGAACAGTGTTCACATGACACCCCCATTTAAACAGAGAAGGATGAACTAGGACATGTCTTTCGATGAAGAAGATGCTAGGGGAGTGAAGCAGCCTCACAACGACCCCTTGGTCATAATGCTCACGATAGAAGGATTCAACACCAAAAGAATCCTCATGGACAATGGTAGCTCCGCAAACATCATCTACCTTCCTGCTTTCCAGCAGCTGAAGCTAGATCCAAGAAGACTACGTCCATTTGACTCCCCCCTCGTCGGTTTCAATGGGGACAGAGTATATCCCAAGGGTATAGTGACTTTGACAGTAACAGTGGGGACCTACCCAAAGCAGTTGACACGTCAGTTAGACTTCTTAGTGGTCGACTGCCCCTCATCCTACAATGTGATCAATGGGAGACCCACGCTTAACTGGTGGAAGTCAACCACGTCCACCTATTGCTTAAAGGTAAAGTTCCCAACTGAAAACGGTGTTAGCGAGATAAAAGGAGATCAGATCTTAGCCAAGGAATGCTATCAGGCCGTGTTGGCCGCAAAGGAAAACCATACATGGATTATCAAGGAGAAAGAAGAAGATAAAGTGGAAGCCTTGGAGACAGTGGAACTGGTCAAAGGAGAAGCAACAAAGATGACAAGAATAGGGACGACACTAAGTCCCGAGACGAAAACAAGGCTCGTCCAATTCCTTAAAGAAAACCTGGACGTCTTCGCCTGGACTCATGAAGACATGCCAGACATATCTCCAAAAGTTATTCAGCATAATCTGAATGTAGAACCGGAGAGAAAGCCCATCCAGCAAAGACGACGAGTCTTCGCCCCAAAATGGAACCAAGCAATTACAGAGAAGGTTAACAAACTATTGTCAACAGGCTTTATCTGGGAGGTCTACTATCCTAATTGGCTCGCAAACATTGTTCTAGTGAAGAAAGCAAATGGGAAATGGAGAATGTGCGTGGACTTCACAGACTTGAATAAAGCCTGCCTGAAAGACAGTTTCCCTCTGCCGAGAATAAACCAGCTAGTGGATTCTACAGCCGGACATAAGTTACTAACATTCATAGATGTTTTCTCAAGGTACAACCAGATAAAAATGGCCGAAGAAGATCAGGAGAAAACTGCTTTCATTACAAGTTAGGGGCTCTATTGCTATAAGGTGATGCCCTTCGGGCTGAAGAATGCAGGAGCAACCTACCAGAAGTTAGTGAAGAAGATGTTCAGTAAGCATATTGGCAGGAATATGGAGGTGTATATGGATGACATGCTTGTCAAGAGTAGAGAAGAACTTGCCCATCTGGACGACTTGAAGGAGACGTTTGCCACCCTCAGACAATACCAGATGAAGTTGAATCCCAGCAAATGCGCCTTTGGTGTATCCTCGGGAAAATTCTTGGGATTCATGGTGTCCCAAAATGGGATAAAAGCAAACCCAGAGAAGGTGTAGGCCATACTCAACATGACATCGCCCAAGACCGTCAAAGAGGTCTAGAAACTTACAGGAAGAATTGCAGCTCTCAACAGGTTTGTCTCTAGAGCAACGAACAAATTCCTACCCTTCTTCAAGACATTAAAGTAGGCCTTTACCTGGACTGACGAATGTGAAGCAGCCTTTCAGGAACTCAAATGATACCTGAGTAATCCACCCCTCTTGAGTCCATCCAAGGAGAGGGAAAATTTATATTTGTATTTGGCAATCTCAACCACGGCCGTAAGTGCAACCCTCATTTAAGAAGAGGAAAGGAAGCAACTCCCAATTTACTATGTCAGTCAAGCTTTTCGAGATGTTGAAGCTAAGTACCCAAAGATTGAAAAAATTGCATTTATGTTAATTGTAGCCTCACGCAAACTGTGACCATACTTTCAGGCGAACTCCATCCTGGTGATGACTGATCAACCTATCAAGAAGGCCATGAACAAGCTTGAAGTAGCAGGGAGAATGGTCTAGTGAGCAATTGAACTTAGCCAGTTTGATATTGAGTACCACCCCAGGATAGCTATTAAGGCATAAGCCCTGGCGAACTTCATCGCCGAGTTCACCCTCCCAGACAAGAATGGTCTCACCAACGAGACAGAATAATGGACAGTGCAGACCAATGGTTTGTCAACCCAAAAGAGGGGGGGAGTAGGGGTCGTCATAACCGCCCATGACAGAGAAGTGCTCAAATACGGAGTTTAATTGAAATTGCCGGCCACAAACAAGGAGGTCGAGTATGAAGGGATACTGACGGGATTGAGACTCGGGAAGGCGCTTGAAGCTAAGAACTTGCTAATTCAGAGTGATTCAAAGCTGGTGATTGGGCAGATTAAAGAAGAGTATGAAGCAAAGGAGGAAAGAATACAGAGATACCTCAGGCTGATGAAGCATCTGACTCAGGAATTTGATGAAATGGAATTCATGCAAATCCCCAGAAGTCAGAATATGATAGCAGACGAAGTCGCAAAGCTAGCATCATCAGAAGAAGTAGTGGCGAGCACGGGCATGGTAATGGAAGTCCAAAAACGCCCTAGCATCGGGGAAATATCCACATTTGCAATCCAAAGCACAGGTAGCTAGATGACACCAATCATCTCCTTTCTCCAGGATAGGCACCTCCCTCAAGACATTGAGGAGGCTAGGAAGGTCAAGAGGGGAGCAGCCAGGTTCCCGATCCTGAACAACACATTATACAAGAGAGGTTTTTCTATGCCTTACCTGAAGTATATGGACGAGGAAGAAGCCAAATATATTCTAGAGGAGATCCATGAAGGAGTTTGCGGAGATCATGCTGGCCCCAGATCATTGGTAAGTAAAGTTATCTAAACAGGTTATTTCTGGCCCACAATGTAGGTAGATGCAAGGGAGCTCGTCAACAAGTGCGACAAGTGTCAAAGGTTTGAGAATGTCTAACGCCTTCCAGTGGAGAAACTGACGACGATATCCTCCCCCTGACCTTTTGCCCAATGGGGAATCGACATCATCGGCCCATTGCCTCAAGGTAAAGGACAAGTAAAATTCCTATTAGTCGCCATTAACTACTTCACAAAGTGGGTCGAAGTAGAGGTACTAGCAACCATCACTGAAGCCAGAATCCACAACTTTGTGTGGAAAAACATAATTTGTAGGTTTGGGATTCCACAAACGATCATATCAGATAATGGGCGGTAATTCGACAGCCAAAGTTTCAGGGACTTCTATTCAGGCCTAGGGATCAAGAACCAATTCTCATCCCCAGGACATCCACAGGCAAACGGACAGATGGAGGTAATGAATCGGACACTACTCAAGATAATTAAGGCCAAGTTAGATAATGCAAAAGGTGTCTGGCCAGAAGAATTGCCCAGCGTCTTGTAGGCATACAAGACCACACCAAGAACCCCAACAAGAGAAACCCCCTTCAGACTCACCTATGGTACTAAGGCAGTAATCCCGGTCGAGGTGGGAATAGCCAGCATCAGGCAAGAAATGTTCCATGAAGAGAATAATGACAACCAGTTACGAGTTAACCTAGATTGTTTAGACAAGGTGAGAGAGAAAGCCTCCGACAAGATGACGAAGTACGAACAGAAGATGGCAGAGTATTACAACAAGAGGGTAAAGCTCAGACGACTCGATATAAGAGACCTCATCCTGCGCAAGGTCACCCCAGCAATCAGAGACTCTGCCCAAGGAAAACTCGGCCCCACATGGGAAGGACCTTACCGGGTCGTCAATTACTCCAGGCAAGGCAGCTATCACCTGGAAACCATAAACAGGCAGAGACTTCCACGACCATGGAACATTAAGCACTTGAAGAAGTACCACTAATAGATGTAACAAACAATTATATTCATTCTTGAAAGCAATGAAAAGGACTATTCAGCCAATATTTTAATGCAAGCAGATCTAGTAACGTGAAAATCACAACAAAAAAAAAAAAAAAAAAAAAAAAAAAAAAAAAAAAAGGGCTAAGTAACAAAATTCTGCCTTGACGGATGTAAGTTACTAATGAAGCCATAAAAATGACAAGATCCCTTAAATGGGTGTAAGTCACAAAAAATTTGGCTAAGTAACAAGATTCTTCCTTGACGGATGTAAGTTACTGATGAAGCCATAAAAATGACAAGATCCCTTAAATGGGTGTAAGTCACAAATTAAAAAAAAAAAAAAAATGGCTAAGTAACAAGATTCTACCTAGACGGATGTAAGTTACTGACGAAGCCAAAAGAATGACAATGGATGTAAGTCACAAGAATATGGCTAAGTAATAAGATTCCGTCTAGACGAATATAAGTTATTGACGAATCCAAAAGATTGACGAGATCTCTAAAAGGGTGTAAGTCACAAAGAGACAAGAACCTTGCAACAAACATGCTCAAGAGAGAATATCTTTTGAAAGGTCACAACTAAAAACTGTTGATGAAGAAGAGGAAGGGTCTCAACTAAAAATTCTTTGCTAAGTACAAAGCATTGACGCAAAAGGGAAACTACAAGAACAGAAATTGCAAACAAGTAAGTATGCAATTGCTAATTTAATTCAAGCCCAAAAACAGCGGGCAATTGCCATTGTCTTTACATCTAAACCAGAGGCCTATAAACACTAGGCTAAAGATATTGTTCTCAAAACAGATTAAAAAGAAAAAAATTATTCTGGAGTTAGACTTACAAAAGGCCCAAAACATAATGGGCACCCAAAAAAAAAATAAAAAAAGGGAAAAGAAAAGGAAAATCTTTTTAAGTGATAAGCTTAGGCATCAGCGGCAGCTTCGTCACCAGTAGGAGCATCATCAATAGGAACATTCTTGGGAACGTCACCCTCAGGAGCCGAGGACTGAGCAGCCTTGTTAATTGCCATCTTCTTGTCCACCTCTTCAAGGTCAAAGTTCTCCAGTTCAACTCCAGTGGGATGCTTGACAAGGTACCTCGTCAAAAGTTCAAAACCCTTGAAGTACCAACTAAAGAGCACTGTGTTGTACTCGTCAGTCTGTTGAAATGACTCAATGGACCGAGCGGCAATGGTTTTGAGTTTCTCCTTGGCTCCCAGAAGTTGCTCATCCTTCTCCAGGTTTAGCTGACGCTCAGCCCTGATGTCGTCACTCAAGGTCTTGATTTTTTCCTTCATAGTGTTGGCCTTATCCATAGAATGGAAAAGTGTCTTCTTCAGCGTGAAATTCTCCAGCTCCAAAGCCTTCATCCTGGATGTCAAAGACGCCACCTTGGCCTCCTGAGTAAGGTACTCAGAAGTAATATGAAGGCTATCCCACAACACTTGAAAAGAACATTGAAGCCGTCAGTACAATGATAAGAAAAGAAAGAGACTAAAAGTTGCACAAGCACGTTACCTAAATCAGTTTGTGGACGTGGCGAGTCGCAACCTCGTTGAAGGACACGCCGGAGATGGCCTTCAAGTCCTCGGTAGTCATGAACCCATGTGCCCTTTCCACCGCTAGACCCTCGTCATCCCAAACACAAGACAAACGGGAATCGGCTTTCTCCTTCCCTTTGTCAACCATCCGAGACCTTTTGGAGGCAGGAGTAGGGATCTCTTCAACCAAAGTAGCTGGAAAGGCCGTCCTTGCCATCTCAATACCAGAGACAACGGGAATGACGGAGGCCGGTGGAGTAGCCGAGGGGCCCTTCCCTGTGATATGTACTGTCCTTTTCCCGAGGCTGGACAGCGGCTTGTCCTTCTTCGTTCTCATCTTTGCATATATATCTTTGTTAAATTTGGTCGTCATTTATGCAAGAGGAAAACACTTGTGAAAAAAAAAAAAAAAAAAAACAAGTGTATATAAAGAAATCAGTACTGACGAATCTAACACTTACTCTTTTTTCCTTCAACTTCAAGATTGCACAGGGTGAAAGCAGAAGGCTCCGACCCGAGGCAATAGAAGGCAAGAGTCCGTGGGTCCATAAGATCGTCCCAGTTCTCAACCATTTGCACATATTCGATTGCTTTCTCCACACACTCCTTATACCTACTCTTAAGTTTGGACCGTCTCTTAACTGGGCAAAGCAAAAAGTAAAGGAATCAGTGGCGGTAACAGTAAACACAACAAAACTTAAATGACGAGAAGAAATAATGATGCACCTAAGGTCGGGGTACCCCACCGACGATGCAACCTCGGGAGATCACCCCAAACCTTTCCAAAGGAAGTCTCAAAATCGTCCCCAAATACAAAGAAAAACTTAGACTTCCAATATCTGAAAGACGAAGGTAAACCCTTGACGATCCTAGTCTTTCGTTGCCAGGGCACCAATTTATAGTACCCGTGCTCCTTAGACTCTTTCAAGTGGCACAAGTAGACAAGCTCGTCTACCTTGAGCATACCTCCATCCGTAGCGGCCAGCCATATCCCCATACAGCTAATCACTATCCTTCATAAGTTGGGCATAAGCTACCCAGGAGCAATACCAAAGTGGTCCAATAGCTCCGTGAGGAAGGGATGGATAGGAAACCTCAACCCACAAATGAAGGCAGACGCGTAAAAGCATACCTCCCCGAGGAAGAAGTGGCAGGCCTGATCCTTCTCATTGGGGAGACGAACCCTAACTCACTCTGGGAATTGGAATCTATCCTTAAATCTACCTAGTGTATCAGCATCCAGCCTACACTCCTCCTCGAAGGCATGAAAAGCCCTAACCTCTCGAGGGATAAAGACGGCAGTATCTCTCTCCACTGGGTCACCGCTAGACGATAACCCAGTCTCGAGTTCACTAGACTTAACCTTAGACATTATCTCCTGTTCTCTCACCAAACTCTCTCACCAATCAATCGATTGACGAAGCAAAGGCAACAGATCAGCCAATGCAATGCTCAAACTGTTACCCTCAAAAAAAAAATTCTCAAGGTGTGGGAAAACGCCTAAAGACCCTCCAAAGCATGCAAAAAGGAAAGAAATTGAGGGGCAAGCTATCCTAACCTCAGAGCTACTAACCATGGAAAACCAAAAAAAAAAACACAAAGGGAAGAAATAAAAGCTAAATCCCCAAGAAATCGAAGACAAACACCTAAAGAAAAGGAAAGGAGAGAAAGAAAGAGATTAGAAGTTGTATCACAATAATAATAATTAAAAAAAAAAAGAAAGCAAGAAAAAGAGAAGAAGTGTACCTCAAAAAAGGTAGATGAGGGAGGCACCACCGCACTACACACTGGCTCGGAGAAGAGTTGCATAGTGAAGTTGGGAAAGAAAACACTCGGAGCAATGATTGGAAGTTTTGAGAAAAGTGAAAGGGAAAATTGAGAAGGCGAGAAGTTTAAAAACCAAAGCTCAAAAACTGAAATTCAGCGGGAAACCCAAGAGTCATACGATTGGAGCATTAACTCCACTGACTAGAACGTGCCACATGGCCACGATGCATGTGGCGCCGCCACCATGCATTTAATACGAAGCGAAACCCTAAGGGTTATGGACAACTCATAAAAACCTTTCATCTTCTATGGTCATCATGACATGTCACGATAACTATAGAACCTCGAGGGCAGCTGACAGGATTGACGAAGTCAATCTCCTTAGACGAAGTCATTGATACTGATGAAGTCACCATGACAGATGAAACAACTAAGCATCCTTGGCGATACAACCTCACCCCTGACGAAGGTAGAGAAGCAATTCAAAACAATCAATAAATGAGTAGGGCAATTAATAGGCCAATTGTGTAGACTGTTGGAAGCCCATTAAAATCCACATTATTAGGGATGAGGCGTTACCCAAAGGAGTATTAAAACCACCATAACAGCCACAACGGCTAGGAGCTAAGAGAATATATATTTATAGCCCTCACCCCTCCAACATAATGGACATTGACACAAAAACGGCATCCCTAGTTATTTTTATGCTCTGTTATTTACTATACGCTTCTTATACTGACTTTGGCATTAAAGGCGTTGTGGCAGGCACCACATCAGTGACCAACGTGAGGGATTGCTACTTCTACGGCGACGCAGACGAATATCTGACTCCATCTGGACGTGTTCATTACAACTAACGAATTTATACTTCATCAGACAATGTACAGTAACAGAAGTATTTTTCAAAAATATGAAATTTCCACAAATAGTCATTTTTGCCAATAACATATATTGGAATATATTCTGTAAAAAGAAAGACTTTTCAAAGCAAAAGCAGAAGCAGAAGAGAAAACAATGGACTCCCGAATCGTGACCGTAGAATATAAAAGCACTTATTCCTTGATCCTTTGTCGTAATAACTTGAGAGCTAACGCCAACTCACTTCCAAGTTCCAAGTACCACCTAACCCAAAATCACCATTAAGAAAAAATTCCCAGAAATCATGATTTGAGCTTGAGCCAGCTCAAACTGATTTCTTTTTTAACTATCCTGACCTCTAGATTGGTGAGAACTTCCTTGAAAGGTTCCCATAGCTTGGCCCTCTCTTCATCATCACATATCACAAGCTTCAATTGCTCAAGTTTCATGGTTGACTGTGGCAACCCATTACGCAAGTTCAAGTTCAAGTACCCTTTCATGTGGAGCTCTTTCAAATCACACAATTCACCAATGTCTTTTGGCATGTTTCTAATAAGTTTCTAATGCCAAGGCAGTCAGATATGTCAAGAATTCTTAACTTTTGGAGGCTTTTAATTGAATTTGGCAACTTTGACAACTCAGTACAAGACCGAAGCCCAAGCACTTCTAAATTTACCAGCATTCCAATTCCTTCAGGCAATCTAGATAGATGATGACAATTGCTGATGCAAAGTGTTTTTAGGAGGATAACATCACACAACCATGCAGGCAATTCCACTAGATCACTGCAATAGTCAATGTTTATCTCCATTAGATTTGGCAATGCATCTTTAACTTTCATAGTACTATTCCCAAAATCCTGACCAAAACTGCACATGAACAAGGATAATTTCTTCAAACTCCTTAACCATATAGGGGCCTTGAAAAGGGAAGGAATTGAAACCTTCTCTAATCTGATTCTCTTTAAATTGGATAGAGACTTTGAGTAGTTGAAAATTTATTAATTCAACATGAAAGAAACCATAATTAGTGATTATCACCGCCTTGAGTTTATCCATTTTCTCCACAAACTCAGGTAAGCTGTAGTTCTTTGACTGAAGTTTAGAACTAGAACCTCAACATTGGGTGCTTATATGTTGCACCAACTTGATGAGAACAATTTATCTACAAAAAGAATTATATACGGTGTGACAGGGTTTTGTAGGTTATATATAGTATATGTATATCGAGACCTAAGGGCGAAATTTTCAAATGAGACCTTTATGTTATCACTTAAATATTTAACTAGCATTTTATATAATTTTTTTTTTAATCCATTCTTTTTACTCTTTAATATGATTTTTTTTTCAAGAAAATGCTAAAGTTATAACAAATTTTACTACAAACTAGTTTTGTAATGAATGTGATCAATGACATGAAGCTTACAAAAATACTAGAAATATTATAAAATTTACAATATAAGAATTACAAAGATATATCACTAATCACAAATATTCATTCAAAAATGCATTCAATAGTTTGTTGAAATCTACCTATCATATTCATTATCACATCAAATTATAAAAGTTATGGAGACCACCACGCACCATTGGTGCAATGATCACTTCACAAGTATAAGTTCTTGTGGGGTGTGAGGGGGGCAATAGCCGATATTTAAGTCTCTAGAAGAAAGTTTCGCACACATATACACTTAAACTAGGCTACAGTATAATTTTTATTTCGTATAAAAATAATTAAATAAATAAAAGTTAGGTAGTAAAATTTATAGTATTTTTAACATTTTCTTATTTGAATTACTTGTGGTTAGTAACAAGTCTATTTATAAGACCTATTTATTTAAATTGTTTTGTTTCTATTTCTAGCATTACTTAATTCTTTAAGCTTTCTTAATAGTGAAAAAAAAATGTAAATTAAAATGTTTTAATATCTCCCAAAAATATTTATATATAAAAAATAAATAAATAAATTGGCCCCCAAATTTGAGGCCTTCTCTAGGAAGGGAGCCTAGGCAATGGCCTAATAGGCCTAAGCCTAGGGCCGTCCCTGTTGCAAACTTGCATGATCCCAGAGGGAGGGTTGATATAAAAGTCTAGAAGTTATGGAGTTGTGGTGACATCAATGAGTTGTTTGCTCAGTAGAATCTAATCATACAAGTTGTTAGAGATATATATTAGACATATTAGCCCAATGTAATAGGCCCAAGCCCATTCCTGCTTGTACTAGTAATCTAGGGTTTAGTCGCCTATATATACTCATGTTAGGGTTCATTGTAACACAAGAAGTTATTGTACTACACTCTCATATAATAAAGATGTAGCCCTTAAGGGATTCCTCCGTGGATGTAGGCCGTCAAGGCTGAACCACGTAACCCTCGTGTTCTCGGTGTTCCTCTGCTATGCTTCCCCTTCCGCATTCATTCTAGCATACATAACATGGTATAACACATCTCGTTGCTAATATTTAACATGGTATCAGAGCCAAACTTCGTTCTTGGCATCAAACAAACATCTCTACACAACAAAGAAGATTCTCACGTGCACATCACCATCAAAAGTCACATATGCTTATCTGCTGGATCTAGACTCCACGGCATCTCGCAGCCGCCACGGCTCACTGCTGTGTCCAAGATCCACAAACTCAAGCAAAGCCAGGACTTAACTTATAAGATCTGTGCACATCAAGTCTTCGCCTGATGAAACCAACAAGACATACGTGCTCCACGGCATATCGCGACCAAAACCCAGAAACCCGACCTCCAACGGCAGTCGCACGCGCCACCACGCGCGACCAATGGCTCCTGGAACTCTCACACGCGCCGCCAAAGATTCTCGACTCCCAGCTCGGATCTCAGTCACACACGCCGCCAAGCCGGCCTTGTCGTCCACCGATCCACTTGGCCTGAGAATCTGGTAATCATACGAGCTCTCACGCGCCTCCACGCGCCGCAGTAGCAACCGGAAAATCCCTCACGCGCCGCCTAGATTCTTGACTTCTAGATCGTCTTCTGGGCTCACGCGCCGCCCTTTCGGCCTCCTCGTCCGCCGATCTACGAAACCTGAAATTACGGGCCTCAACCGAGCTTACACGCGCCTCCACGCGCCTCACAAGTTTCCGGCATCTCCTCCACGCGCCGGTGAACACGCACGCTCCTGCCAGTCGCCGGAAATCTTCTGCTGATGTCATCTGACGTCATCCGGATGACGTCATCACTCCACGTCAGCAGCCACGCAAGCACATCCACGTCAGCCCTAGTCCACGTCAGCGACACGTCATCAGCCACGTCAGCAATGTCGTCTCGTCAGCACCACGACCCGGACCGACCCGACCTGGACCACCCGGATCTGACCCGTGAGCACTTTGACTGTTGACTTGACTATGGACAAGTTGACTTTGACCAATTGACTTTGACTTTTTGCGTTGACTTTTGACCAAAAGTCAAAATTTCCGAAATGGCCTATCTTGCTCAGTTTTTCGCGTAGATTCCGATTTTGGCCTCCGTTTCTTCATTTGAAGCTTCGAAATTGGACAATTGGCACATTCTTCATTGTGGTTTCTTCAAAGGCATTCTACAAGGCATCTTCAAGTGATCTTCTCATACTTATCCAACCTCAAGTCTTCATCAAGCTTCCGCCTTGAGTTTGAGGGAGGGTGTTAGAGATATATATTAGACATATTAGCCCAATGTAATAGGCCCAAGCCCATTCCTGCTTGTACTAGTAATCTAGGGTTTAGTCGCCTATATATACTCATGTTAGGATTCATTGTAACACAGGAAGTTATTGTACTACACTCTAATATAATAAAGATGTAGCCCTTAAGGGATTCCTCCGTGGATGTAGGCCGTCAAGGCTGAACCACGTAACCCTCGTGTTCTCGGTGTTTCTCTGCTATGCTTCCCCTTCCGCATTCATTCTAGCATACATAACATGGTATAACACATCTCGTTGCTAATATTTAACACAAGTTTTGAGTTTGTAAACTCCTTTTATAGTAAATTGCCTTTTTGGGGTATGTTTCCCTTTGTTACTAATTTGTTGCATTCTTTACTTTTTCGTTCTGCTGATATTTAGTGATTTGGTAATTAAGACTAACTCTATACTTGTGATTAAACTGATAAAAAAACTTGATAGCTTTTAATTAAGTGGTATTGGTGTCAAAATAGAAACTTCAGTTTAGGAAACAAGTTATTTATAGTGGTGGTAAACAGTTAAGTAGTAACAAAAACAAAATACAGAGGAGTTCATTGTTCTATCCTAAAATGAACTATTGCTTGAATATTATATATGTTTCAGCTATAATTGGAATGAATGAGATTGAATTCAGACATGCAGATTCAAATTCCTGGAAGTGAAATTGAACTAAACTTTGAAACAAATCTATGTCTCATTAGGTAAGATGTTCAAGCCGTTGCCCTTTCAACAGTCATAGGAATGTTTTTGGCACATTTCAAACTTTGGAATTACAGCCTTAGAAGTGTAATAACAAAGATAATGTTGCAAAAAAAAAAAAAAAAAAAAAAAAAAAAAAACAAAACAAAAATGAATCTCATTTCTTAATGATTGGTGGTGATTCTCAAAAACACAGTTTTTATTTTTATTTATTTATTATTATTATTTATAATTTTAAATCTTACTTCATATTCTTTGCTGGGGTTGGGATTGTGTATTTTTACTTCTTTACCATTATCTATGTTTGTGTACAGTAACAGTGAATCAGTGATATAAGAAATGATGTACCTTGGTCTCAAATTTCTAATTATAGAGTTTTTTTTTTTTTTTTTTTTTTTTTTTTTTTTTTTGAGGATAGGCAAATTTGGGAAGAATATATATATATATATATATATATATATATATTTGCCGTTATTTCCAAAACTCCCAACCTGAAGGTCATTGTACAAAAACTATTTCATCATGTGGGTCTGATGCCCCATTTTCAAAGTGATGAAGATGCAGTCAACCACCTGCAGCAACTACCAAAACAAATTGGATCAAATCCTAAATTGTTGATCCTGGATGATGTCTGGCCTGGATCAGAAACCCTTCTCGAGAAGTTTAAATTGCATATGCCAGATTCCAAGATTCTAATGACCTCAAGAACTGCATTTCCTAGATTTAGCTTTACATATGAGCTAAAACCATTTCCTAGTGTTCTCACCGCTCGGCCGCATAAACTGATGTTGAAATGCAAGATGAAAATAAACAAATAAAAACTCACTGTTACACCTCAACCTTCTCCTGATTTAAGGCCTATTCTCATCTACTAACTCAATGGTTACATCGCAATCGCAATTTGGCTTTTCTACCTCAAGAAACTTATTTGATCAACAATTTTCATTTCTAACGTTGGTGACCACAGTTTGTGTGGGTGTGGTATATCAAAATAAAAATGGCAGCAATGAGTAATATATTGCGTCCATAATATTTCCACAACAAATTTTGAATAACATATTGTTACTAATGAATAAAAAAGTGATGTTACTGGTAACTTAAAGAACCAATAATAATTTATCACCTAGAATTTATTGTAAAAATTTTATGAACCTAGCATTATTTTAACAATAATTAGATCTTATTTGCATAAGTGTGTGGATGATATGTAGTAGTATTTCATAGTTTTCATGAGCAACGAAGTCCATTAATCATATATGTAAAACATGCACAGGCGTTCATAAATTGTACGTGCTATCAATGTGCATCTAGTTTGTTTCAAACGCGACTGTATTTGAATAAAATCAAACATAGGTTTAGGATTCATGTACATGTAACTTCTTGTGTGTTAAGACCCAAAAAAGATGACAATAAGAAAGGCCCAACCCAAAGGACCCGCAGTCCCACCAAATAGTCTTACAAAAGAGTTTGAAAGATTGCAAAGGGTGAGTAAAGGAAAGTCCGGCAAATGAAGGAAAGAAAAGAAAAAAAAAATTCAAGGGGGGCTTGCTTGAGAAGCATATGACCCAAGAGAGGGATCCCTAGAAAGCCCAGCAACAGAGGGGTCAAGCGTAAAGGAGTCCATCAAGGAACTGGCCATCAGGATCGAGTTACCTTGGTAAAAGTCTAAAGAAAAATGAAAAAGATGCATGATGCCCCAACAGGCATTGAAATCCAAGAATTGAAAGCTAACAAAAGGAGAAAGGTTCGAGGAACCTAGGTCAGAGGGGTATAACAAAAGGAGAAAGATGTTTGGGGGCTTCCGGAGTTTCAACCGTCACTATCAACCCCAAGGAACCTTTGAAATGTCTTCTCTTAACCTCTTTCGTTTACCTCAAATGGTGATTTGTCCAGGAAGATTGCTTTCTATGAAGGGAAAACAATTAGGATGCTTTTAAACATGAGTTCCCAGGAAAGCAAAACAAGAGCAAATGAAAGAAAGAAGACCATAGAAGCCTCTACTCAAGGAGGGAAACGCCAGCACCAAGAAGGGAGGCTGAATAGTAATTTTATACCCTTCAGAATTAGTAAGATTTTAAATGCACTCCTATTTTATGTTAAGTGCTCTTTCATTTATACTACAATTTTGTATTTGTTATATTTATACGGAAATTCAACATCTAAACTTGAAAATATATATATATATATATATATTTGGGTTCAAGTTACACTTGGTATAACTCTAAATAATGTTACACCACCTAATTACTTTTTATAAAATTCATATTTTAAAAATCCTACCGTTGAATTACATGTTCTATATGTTGTTAATATCCATACTAATTTTCATGTTAATTGGTTATTATTTACCATTTTATCCATAAGCTTATTTTTTATGCAATATTTTAAATTACAAAAAATTGAATTTAAATAATTGATTGATGTCATGGTTATTAATATTTGATCACCATGAAAATTTGCAAGTATGGAGAATATATGAATATGATGTAATCTAATGGTAAATTTTTCAAAATTCACTTCCAATTAAAAAATATTGAGTAATGTAACATTACTTAAAACTTTAAGCATGTGTGGGTTGTTATTTTGGACAATACCCAAGCCCAAGCAAAAACGAGGATCCTGTGCCTTATATTTGTTGTTTGGTGGACTGAGTTTAGTTCACCGCAACTATATTAGACTGATTATGAATCAAGTTGTGCACAAAACATGGGCCCTACAACACATACATATTCATACATACAAATATATATATATATATATATATATATTGTAAAGTAAATGGCTGAGGAACAGTAAAGAAATAAAGAAATTAAAAAGCAAATAAAAACGTCAAGGATCCTCAGAGAATAAAATGATATTTCATTATATTAAGTTTTAGTACATTGGACCCTATTTCTTGCTGGGATATGTTCAAATAAGTTCAAAGGTCACAAACTAGATTGCTCTTTGTAGGCTTTCAAGACTTATGAAACTTGAATTTCCTTGAATCCAAGTGTATCCTCTAGTACTTATCTCAGGATCCCTCATAGTGTTTCCCTCTTCTTCTTTTTTCTGTTTTTTTCCTATTTTCTGAGGTTTAAATGAGTCTCTTATAGGCTCTTTTTGCTGAAATGAATTTTGCTTATGGCTTGATCCCCTTTTATAGTGTCTTCCTAAGGTTTTTAGTGTGCTATTGATTCCCTCCATTTGCTACCCTAGGTATCGAACCAATGTTGTGTCAGCAACATTGGTGGCTGGTCCCTTCCTTATTTTCTCATTACATTCTTCTTTTGAGATTTCCCCCAAAAAGTTTCCAGTTGACCTTTCTCTTTTGGGGGGTTCTAAGGGCTGACTTTTAATCTTCTTTTTCCAAAACTTCTAGATAGACATTTTCAGACCTCACCTTTTGGCTACTTCACCTTTTGTCCTTTCTCTAAATGGTTAGATTCCTCCTTTTCAAGCTGAAAGATCCTCAACCACCTTCTTTCATGGTTCACCTTCTTACGTTCCCCGAGGTACCATGCTTCTTTTTATCAAGTGCTAATTCCTAAGTCATCAGCTTTTTTCTAAGTCATAGTCGGCTAATGGGACATGCCTACCTTCGTTCCTTGTGTCCATGAGCACGCTTCCTTGAGCTGTCCAAATCCCAACTAACTCTTTCCTGCATTTCCCAAGGATCCCCCTAGTTCTAGCAGTTTCAAGGTATCTTGGTCTAGTCCCTTTCTTGGCTCCTCGGGAATTCTTCCATCAAAGGCTGGGCCGAGCTTCTCTTTTTCTTTCCTCCCTTTTCTAAGGCTCAGGGCCTCCCCTTTCATGGGCTTGGGTTTCCTTTTACTCACTTTAAGTGGGCTTTGGTTGACGGATTGGGTCTTCCTTTTCTTTGAGGGCCTTTTGGTTTTTAGATTTTAATACTTGTGATATTTTGGACCTCAATAGCATGTTACATTACTCAATATTTTTTTAATTGGATGCAAATTTTGACAGATTTACTGTTAAATTATAGTATCTCCATATATTCTCTATGCTTGAAATTTTCAATGTAATTAAAGATCAATAGTTGTAAGTGCTAGATTTGAAAGCCCAAGCCCACTTAGATTAGTAGTGCCTTGCACTACAACCCAAGCCTAGGCAATAGAATTGTTTTAGTGTAGATGTGGGAAGGCAATTACAATAGAACTATTACCTAAGCTTAGAGCTAATGATGTGGTTCACAAACAAGGAAGAATATGAATCAAACAATTGATGAAAAAAGTGCTCCTCGGTCACTTCTGAGGATAAGTTCTTATTTATGTTTTACTTTAATTTTGTCAAGCAGTGTACTATTCACTTTTCTATTTCTCTCACTCTCTCTCTCTCTCTCTCTCTATTTCTCTCTGATCCCTTCCTTGTAGAGCTTCTTTCCCCTTATATATCCTCCTTCTTAGCATCCTGACCCTCCACTTGTACGCCCCAAAGCTCTTCCCTGGATACTTTTCCCATCATAGTTCTGTTAAAGGTGGTAAAAGGGGTTGCTAGCTGTAAAGATACTATTCAGGGGTCACTTCTTCATTAATACAACTGATAAGATTGTTGCAGAGCATTCAATGCAGAGGTGGA
Source organism: Quercus lobata (assembly GCF_001633185.2). Lineage (NCBI taxonomy): Eukaryota > Viridiplantae > Streptophyta > Magnoliopsida > Fagales > Fagaceae > Quercus > Quercus lobata. The sequence continues at coordinate 40,658,794 of NC_044906.1, read as the reverse complement.
AAGTATACCCTTTCAGGAAGCTTCCTCCCACCATGTTGATCCTCTCCTAGGTTGCTATTTCTCCTATTCAGGCACTCATCTGATTCTAAGCACCTTCCCCATCTTCTTCTCGGGTAGACCAACCTCTCGGGTTAGATGCGTCTTACAAATAAGTGGGTGCAAGACATCCCACTGCTTATCCTTCTCGATCCTCGGACACCCCACATTATCCCCCTAAGACCTTGTTATTAATGCTTGATCTAAGAGCAAGGTTTTAGCAACACTTGGATGGGTAGTACGTGCTTAATGATTTAATATCCACGTTCCTACAGTTATTGTGTTAGGCGGCTGCTTGTTCCCCCCATGTTCTATGACATGATGATGATCCTACGGCCCTCATTTTCCATAATTTATGAGTGGGAATTTTACAGCTCAATTTTTTTTAACTCCTATATAAGAAGGTGTTGAGAGAAATTTTGTTCCATTTACTTGTTCTCTAGCTTTTTTCATTGAAGCAACAATCCAAGGAGAAACCTTTCCAGTGCTTATAGGTGCGTTTGGTTACACACTCCGTACCACAAAGGGATTTACTTGTTGTTATTTTTGTTTTTTATACTTTAACCCTATAAGGTCCTATGGGTAGATTTGCTAGGCTAGTTGACACTCCCGAAGCCATGGCCGCCTTTAGGGCTAGATATAGGATTTTCGACAATGTTGAGATTCAACATTGTGAACTAGGCGAATGGTTAGCCATAAACAGACCACCTAGTTCGATAGTTATTCCAATGATCGCCTTCATAGAAGGTGAGATGGAAATTTCCATGGGTAGGGTTACTAGAGATTTTCTTATTAATTATAGGTTATCCCTAACCCAATGCTCTCCTCACCTTTTTAGGGTCCTTTGTAGTGTAGATATGATAAATCGAAAGATGGGGACTAACCTCACGTGAAATGATGTAAATTGGATTTACAATTGCCAAAAGGGAAAAGACACCAGTTACTACTTCAAATGTAGGGTAGACGATACTACTCCCATTGCATGAAGCCATGGTCTTGCCAAAATTGCCATGTAAAGGGAATAGGCTTCCACCACAATAAAGTTAACCTACACTTCCTCGTCTCCGGCTTGCATTGGTAACTTAATCCTTCCCTGGGGATTACCATTCTGCTGTCAAATCCTATTAAAGGCAAATCATATCTCTCCAAATCCTCGGGTTTAAGATTCAACCCTTTATATAAATCTGGATATATAATCTCAGCTTTGTTCCCCTAATCCACCAAAACTCTCTTCACGTCTTACCCTCATATGCGAAGAGTTACTACAAGGGCGTCCTCATGGGCTTGGAATGTTCCCGCCTTATCTTCCTCCGAGAAACCCAAGATTGGCGATAGCTCCAACTTAGCCCGCTTTGATACCTAGGCTAGATTTCCCTGTTCTGAATTCGAAGCAACAGCCAAAATTCTAAAACAGATATTTGCATCACTCCTCAATGCAACAAAAATTACGTTGATCGTACCTAGGGCTAGCCAAGGAGCACCATCCCTTTAAAACCCCACCTCGGGTTGTCCTGCCGGCCTCGCAGGTTGATGTAAAAACTGTTTCAACTTTCCGACCTTTACTAATTGACCAAAGTGATAGTGTAAAGTCTTGCAATCCTCAGTTGTATGTCCCCTTTCCTGATGATAATGACAGTAAAGACTCTGATTTCATTTGGTCAAATCTCCCCCCATCTTGTTAGGCCACCTAAAGTAAGGCTCATTTTTTATTTTTTCACGGATTTGATAGACTAGTTTCTTAAACACCGAGTTGACCATCGACGCATTGTCTCTCAGTAATTGGTTGGAAAAATCCCTCGGTTGTCTATTTTGATTATATCCTCCTGCCTGAGGATCCTTTTTTTCGAGAAACACTTTAGCCTTACCCTTTCCTTGCATCTGATCTTCTTCAACCCACTTGTGCTCATTAATGTGGTACATGAGTTGACACATGCTACGAGCAAGCTTCATCGTTAGTGACTTCTGCAGATCGTGCTCCGTTGGAAGCCCCACCTTGAAGGTTCTTATAGCCATGTCTTCAAAATCCCCATCTATCTCATTGAATGTTTCCCAATACCTGTTTAAGTAGGTCTAAAGAGTCTCCCCCTCTCTTTTTGCCATGGATAGTAGAGAATCCAGGGGCCTGGGGACTTGGCTACATGTGACAAACCTAGCTCCAAATGCTCAGGTCAATTCCTCAAAAGATTTTATTGAACCTTCTTCTAGAGCATTGAACCATCTCATAGCAACAGGGCCTAAGCTGGAAGGAAGAACCTTGCATATAAGGGCCTCGTTTCTGGAGTAAATGGTCATTCTTTGGTTAAAATGGCTCACATATTCCACTTGGTCAGTTCTACCATTATAGATGGTGAACATGGGCTGCATAAAGCGATGGGGTAGCTTAGCTCTATCAATTCTCTTTACGAAAGGTGACTTCGAAATTTGACGAAGGGCCTTACTCATCGCGTCATTCCCCATAGTCTGAGGGAACGTATTCTCCCCCCGTTTCCCTTTTCCATACTCCCTCCTGCGCTCTTCAAACCTATCCTCCTCTGAAGATGCAGAGAAAGATTCACTAGGAGGGGTTCTAGATTTCCACCTATAAGATCTATCTTCCCTCTCTTCGTACTCCTTTCTTGATGGGGGTGTAAAATTTCTCTTGCTACATTCCCTCCTACACAATTTTTTACGCAAATGATCAATTTCCAGCCTCAAATTTCACGTTTCCTGTTCGTGCGAAACATGACTTCTCAACCTGGAATAACTTCCTATGTGCTCTGTATGCTGTGTTTCTATTCTAACATTGGGTGTAGGATTTTTCTCCCTATCCCTCTGTCATTCCAAATTAACAATGTGATCCTCACGTTGAGAACCAACAAATTCCTCCCTATTGCACTCCGAGTTAGCTATGACTTAGGAAAACTGTTTGCAATTTCCCACAGACGGTGCCAATTGTAAGTGCTAGATTTGGAAGCCCAAGCCTACTTAGATTAGTAGTGCCTTGCACTTTAACCCAAGCCTAAACAATAGAATTGTTTTAGTGAGAGATTGGAAGGAAATTACAATAGAATAGTTTCCTAAGCTTAGAGCTAATGATGTGGTTCGCAAACAAGGAAGAATATGAATCAAACAATTGATGAAAAAGTGCTCCTCGGTCACTTCCAAGGATAAGTTCTTATATATGTTTTACTTTAATTTTGTCAAGTAATACACTGTTCACCTCTCTCTCTCTCTCTCTCTCTCTCTGATCCCTTCCCTATAGAGCTTCTTTCCCTTTATATACCCTCCTTCTTGGCATCCTAACCCTCCACTTGTACGCCCCAAAACTCTTCCTTGGATACTTGTCCCATCAGGGTTTTGCTGAAGGTAGTAGAAGGAGTTGCTAGCTATGAAGACACTGTTCAGAGGTCACTTCTTCATTAATGTAGCTAATAAGGTTGTTGCAGAGCATTCAATGCGGAGACGGAAGGTATACCCTTTCAGGAAGCTTCCTCCCAACATGCTGATCCTCTCCTAGAATGCTATTTCTCCTACTCGGGTGCTCATTAGATTCTAAGCACCTTCCCCATCTTCTTCTTGGGTAGACCAACCTCTCAGGTCAGATGCATCTTACAAATGAGTGGGTGCAGGACATCCCACTCCTTATTCTTCTCAGTCCTCAAACATCCCATAATAGTCATATTATCAATCAATTTTTTAAATTCAAGTTTTTATAGTATAAAATATTGCATAAAAAATAAGCTTATAGGTGAATGATAAATAACATTTGATTGGTATGAAAAGTAGCAACTTGTTAAAAACATGTGTAATTTAATAGTGAAATTTTCAAAATATAAATTTAATAATAAATTATTGTATGGTGTAACTGTAACTTTACTTAGTAAAGGATTTTCTTCAAGGTCTCTAAATTTAAAATATACTAAGCCGCAACCACCCCACTAGTACAAAGATTAATAAAATATAAAATTTTAAAATATTCAAATGGATGGATTAAATGGTTTTGATTCTAACTGGCTATCATATTATTGATGGATTATATAATATACTATAACCTTAATACAGGATTTTCTCCAAGGTCTTTGTAAATTGAATTTCCGTAGTGGTTTATGACCAATTTAGAACCATCACGCGACCTTTGATGATGTACAATAATCAAGTTTCGGTGAAAGCATTGTGACTGTAGCACGGTTCGAATTCCCTTCCTTGTTGTAAGGACTTATAAAAAGGAGAAAGAAGATATTTCTAAATTATTGTCGGCATAGGCCCCGTTGTTGAGTACATATTTTTACAAAGAGCAATCTATTCTAGATGTCAAAAAACTCCACTCGACACTACGTGCAATTATATTAGGTGGGATGAAAAGAAGTGTGAACATGTAATGGATAGAACACGCTGGAGGGTTAAAAGACAAGCACTTCTGCGAGTATTTTGCTCATTTTATAGGTTTCGGAAGTATTTTAGTTGTTTTTTATGAGTCTTTTATGTTGGAACTGTCGGGGGCTTGGGAACCAACGTACAGAAAATCAGCTTGCAGAAATAGTGTGGGCAAAAGATCCCTCCGTTGTGTTTTTAGCCGAGACATGGACGGATGAAGCTAGGCTAATTTTCATTCAAGATCGTTTGAAGTTTAAGCATAGATTTATTGCACCTAGGAGAAATAAATCAGGAGGTTTAGTGATGTACTGGAAGGAGGAGGTTGATTTAAATATAGAGACTTTTTCAAAGAACCACATTGATGTCACAATTTGCAAAAATAAGGAAGGGGAGTGGAGATTCACAGGTTTTTATGGAGAACCGGATACACAACTCAGACATGAAGCTTGGGCACGTTTGAGAAATCTGAAAACACGAAGTCAGGCACCTTGGCTATGTGCGGGAGATTTTAATGAAGTTACAAAGCAATCTGAAAAATTGGGTGGTAGGACTCGGCCTCATAGTCAGATGCAAGCCTTTAGAGATGTATTGGATGAGTGTGGTTTTATGGACCTTGGGTTTGTGGGATCAAAGTTCACATGGCATAAGCATTATGAAAATTTCACAGTATGGGAGAGATTAGATAGGGCAGTGGCTAACAATGAGTGGTTTTCTTTGTTTCCGGATACACAAGTTCATCATCTTGATGTTACCACTTCAGATCATAAGCCCTTGTTAATCAATCCGGATGGAATGGACTGTAAGCAACAGAGGCCTTTTCGTTTTGAGCAGATGTGGATGAGTGAACCGGGGTGTGGGGCAACAATTGAGGCGGTATGGCAGCAGGGCGGAGACGTTCACAGGGGAGAAAGAGTGATAAAAAAAGTGGATAAATGCGGGAAAAGCCTAACCAAATGGAGTAAGACTTGTTTCCGGAATGTGAGACGGGAGTTGGAACAAAAAAGGAAAAAACTAGCTCAGGCCGAGAGAGTAGCTTGCAGTGGGGGTTCGGTGTTATTGATGAAGAAATTGGAGAAAGAAATAAATGTACTCCTTGATAAAGAGGCACAGATGTGGGGGCAACGGGCTAAGGTGCAATGGTTAAAAGATGGGGACAGGAATACGAGGTTTTTTCATAGCAAAGCCTCACAACGAAGAAGGAAAAACTACATCAAGGGGCTGTATGATAATGAAGGCCAATGGTGCACTAATCCTAGCCGAATGGAGGAGATTGTGTTGGAGTTCTACCAGGCTCTTTTCACTTCACAAAACCCGGAGAATTTTGATGAGATTTTGGCTCAAATACCCAGGGTTGTAACAGATGATATGAACAATGATTTGATGGCAGAGTTCCAAAAAGAAGAAGTAGAGACAGCTCTTAAGCAGATGGCTCCCCTAAAATCACCTGGACCGGATGGAATGCCACCCATTTTCTACCAACATTATTGGTCTTTGGTGGGTAATGACGTGGTTGATGATATTCTGTATCTCCTTAATTCGGGTAATCTCCCTCCATCTTTATGTCATTCTTTCATAACTTTAATCCCTAAAGTTCATAGTCCTGAATATATTTCACAATATCGCCCTATAAGTCTCAGCAACGTTTTGTACAGAATTTTTTCAAAAGTTTTGGCAAACAGGTTGAAAAAAATTCTTCCCAACCTAGTGTCGGAACAACAAAGTGCTTTTGTGAAGGACAGATTGATTTCTGACAATATTATGGTGGCTTTCGAAAACCTCCATTATATGAGGAACCATAGTTCGGGGGAGACGGGGTATATGGCACTTAAACTGGACATGAGCAAGGCGTATGATAGGGTGGAGTGGTTGTATATGGAGAAATTGATGAAGAAGATGGGTTTTGGAGACACTTGGGTAAATTTGATGATACAATGTATTTCAAGGGCTACTTATTCTGTTTTAATTAATGGAGAGCCACATGGTCACATCACACCGTCACGGGGGCTGCGCCAAGGAGATCCTTTGTCTCCTTACTTATTCTTATTATGCACAGAAGGGTTTCATGGCTTGTTGAGAAAAGCAGAGGAGACTGGAGATATAAGGGGTGTTTCTATTTGTAGAAGTGCACCGAAGCTAACACACCTTCTTTTTGCAGATGACAGCCTTATTTTTTGCAGGGCAAAAATTAATGAGTGTGAAAAGCTTTTGGAGATCCTAGCCACTTATGAGCAAGCATCGGGGCAACAAATAAATAGAGATAAAACTACCCTATTTTTTAGCAAGTCCACTTCCTATCAAATGCAAGCTTCAATTCAAGCAGCCCTTGGAGTACCCGTGGTCAAGCAATATGAGAAGTATTTGGGATTGCCAAGCTTCATAGGGTGAAAAAAGAAGGATAGCTTTGCTAACATTAAGCAAAGAGTCTGGAAAAGGCTCCAAGGGTGGGAAGGCAAGCTCTTATCACAAGCAGGGAGAGAAATTTTAATTAAAGCAGTGGCTCAAGCTTTACCTACCTACACTATGTCATGTTTCAAACTACCGGTTACTCTGTGCCATGACATTGAAGCTCTTATTCGGAAATTTTTTTGGGGGCAGCGAGGAGATAGTCGAAAGGTGCATTGGGTAAGGTGGGAGGAGTTATGTAAGCCAAAGGAGCAAGGAGGGATGGGATTCAAGGACTTGTCCCGTTTTAATGATGCTTTGCTAGCTAAACAAACTTGGAGACTTCTACATGATAAATCCTCACTGTTTTACCGGATTTTTAAAGCGAGGTTTTTCCCAAATTGTTCAGTCATGGAGGCCACTTGTCCAAGCTCGGCATCCTATGCATGGAAGAGTATTATTAAAGGGAGAGATGTGATTAAACGTGGGGCTATTTGGAGAATTGGAGATGGGAAGTCAGCTCATATTTGGGGGGATAGGTGGCTGCCACAAAAACATTCAGCACTAGTTTTATCTCCACGGATAGATGTTTTGGCTGAAGCAAAAGTCCAAAGCTTGATTGATGAAGAACGAAGATGCTGGAAGACTGAGTTAATTGATGAGACCTTGCTGGAATTTGAGGCAACTTTGGTGAAAAGCATTCCCCTGTGCCTCACTGAGCAACCGGATGAACTAATTTGGCCTCACAGTGCTAATGGAGCATACACAGTCAAGTCGGGTTATAAGTTTCTGCAGATGGAATTTCAGAATCAACAACCGGGTCAGTCCGATCCTTTGATGCTCAAACCACTGTGGAAAGGGATATGGGGTCTCAACGTGCCAAGCAAAGTCAAAAATCTAGTTTGGAGAGCTGTGAAAAACTCACTCCCCACGAAGCAGAATTTAGTTAAAAGAAAGGTGGTAAATGATGACCGCTGTGATCACTGTAAGATGCAGCAAGAAGACACACTCCATGCTCTATACCTCTGTCCGAAGTTGGAGGAAATTTGGCTCTCGGTACAAGCTTGGAACCAGCGCAGTCTAAGGCAAATAAAGAGCATTGTTGATCTTATGGGATGCATTTTGGCGGAGAACAGGGATCCGGATCTATTTGCTATGGTTGTATGGGCTGTATGGAAGAGACGGAATGATATGAGGGTTGGGAAAAGAGGTGAAAATCTACCAAACTTGGTGCAATTAGCTCGAAATAGGTTACAAGAATTTTTGCTGCATAATTATGCAGCAACAGCAGCTATAGACAGACCCCCAATGCAGTGGCAGCCACCAGAGCACCAACAGTACAAGATTAATTTTGATGGGGCACTTTTCAAGGATGAAAACCAGGCCGGAATAGGGGTGGTGATTAGGGACAGCAAGGGGGAGGTGATGGTCTCCTTGGCACAGCGACTTCCACTACCTAGTACAGCTATTGAGGTTGAGGCCCTAGCAGCCAGGCGTGCAATGGAGTTGGCGTTGGAAACTGGTCTCAATAAGGGGGTGCTGGAAGGGGATTCACAGATCCTCATGAACGCTCTGAAGTCAAACTCTCATAGCCTTGCACAGTTCGGTCATATTATCAAGGATATGCAGTACTTAGCCTCTAAGTTCTCCATTATTTCTTTTTCTCATGTAAGGAGGCATTGTAATACTGTAGCTCACTCGATTGCGAGGCGGGCACTTTCTTTTTCGTCATTACAAGTCTGGATGGAAGATGTACCACCAGAGATTGCAAATGTACTTCAGGCTGATTTTCATAGCCTTAGCTGAATAAAATCTTCTGATGTGGATTCTCAAAAAAAAAAAAAAATTTATGAGATATTTTGGTAATTTTTAAGTTTTTGGGTATTTTGGTCATTTTATAGGTTTTGAAGGTATTTCAGTCATCTTCTTTTAGATTTCGGGGGTATTTTGGTAATTTTAAAAAGATGAAATATCAATAACTATGTCATCATTCAATTCTTTAAATTTCGAATTTTTGTTGTCTAAAATTATACATAAAAAATAAGTTTATAGACTAAATAGTAAATAACTTTTGATTGACATGAAATTTGACATGTGTTTTAAGAACATACAATTTAACATTTAAATTTTCAAAATATGTAACCATATTAATTTGTTTAGTGAAAGTTGTAGTCTTAGGTTTTAGCTTAATTTGTAGTCAAACTTTTCTTTAAACTTTGATCCCTTAACAATATATTAGGTCCTAACAATATATAAGTCCTTACAAACAAAAAGAAAAAGCCCAAGAAAATTTTTATGGAACTAAAATTTTGAAAAAAATATAATTTGCAGCATTGATAATAAGACTATTATGCAAAAATTTCAAAATAAGAAAATTCAAAAAGAAAATTGTAAGACTTTATGTCTTTGTGTGTGTATGTGTTTTTTTTAAGCCAATATATGAAGTTCTATTTTTATTAAATTTTGTATAATTTAAATTTCTTAACGAGCAGACAATATTTTTAGAGCCGCCCCTGACACTACCCCCATCCCATGTTGCCTATACTTTTGAATTGCAAGATATAAATAAAGAACTCCTGTGACACCTCAACCCTCTTCTAATTTAAGACCAATACTCAGACTATCCCATTTTAGCTTTCCTTTGAAATTTATTTCATATTTGATCAGCAATTGCTCATTTGCTTCCTCCTTCGGCAACTGATCGACCTACTGCCCACTGTCTAAAAATAAAAAAGAAGCTGTACGTTTGTGGTTATTAGATTGATGAATGTATAACAGAAACAAAAATTAATTACAATGAGTCATTGATCTTATAAGCTGTACGTTGAAAATTATCTATTTACAAATTTCTCAGACAACGCAATGAATTTTTTTTTTTTTTTTTGGGAGAAACCGACCCCAGAAAAAGGGGAGGGGTTTACGAAATATTAATAATTTCTGCAAGATAAGCATCAACAGAGTTTACAGGGACTTCCTCAATCCAAGTACAGAGAGGGTAAAAATTACATGCTGCCCTTTCCAAGACTATGGGCTACTTTGTTTCCTGCCCACGAGTATGCCTAAAGACCACGAAAAAAACCAAAACAACCCGAAATAAAGTGAAATGGTACTAAAGCAGTGGAAAAGAATCATGATAACCATGCCAGGGCAGTAACGTTCCCCTTACGCATTGCTGACGTAAGATGTAAATCAAGTTGCACTGTTGCAGTCGGAGTAATTCTAGTATCATAATTTTTGCTATAATCTGCTTACGTGGTAAGTTTTGGTCCTAGCATTTTCCTTATGGTCTTTTATTTTTCTTATTGGTTCTTTTCCTTTTTGATAATTTAGTAGTCAGAACATTTGGACTTTTGAACATTTTTGTTGAAAACATTAGAAGGTTTCATATGAGTTATAAGAGCCTTGATGGACGTAAGTTTTAAAAATTGAAATAAGGGCATGAAGTTAAGGCCTAAGCAAGAGTGATAGAATTTTTTAAGAACTCTAATTCCACTTGGGTAAGTCACATTGTCAAAATGATATTGAGAGTTTGAAAATGATAAATAAAAAATAAAAATCTTAAAATTTAGGAATTTTTTTTTATGGGTTAAAATTTGGGATTTTGAAAACTAATAATTTTACTCATTAAATCACATTAATTGAAGTTTTTAGGGAAAATTGCATTTTTTTTTAACTCTAAGATATCATTTGGATTACACCTAACCGTTTGAATCAAAACACAATTGAATCCCCCAATTTTAAAAGTACTTTACATACAACCTCCTTCTATATGTCGTTTGTAGAAAGACCAAAATGCTTTCTAATTCTTAGTAAAAATATGTTTGGATTATGAGACAATCTAATAAGAATATTGAAGAAAACCCAAAAAAAAAATTTTAATTTCTTTTTCTTTCCCATATTTGAATAATGTTATATAATATATATATATATATATATATATTAGCCCAATACTCAAGTAAAAATATTGCTAGAACTTAGTAAAGCTCATTGTAAATTGTTAGTGATTAATTTCTAGATTGACTAACTATCTTGATTCTTGATGTCAAAGTTTTACTTGTCGACGCCAACGTACAATGATATCACAATATTTTTGGTTATTATCATTCATATTTAAGATCTAGTGTATTTATGCCACGTGGCATATTTGTCTTATATGTTTTTTTTAGGGAGTTTCAATCTATGGTATCCTTTCCTGATAATAACTTTTTATCATCAAACCAAGACATCAATTAATTTTTGGTGTAGGCAGAATCTGAACCCCCGATCTCTTATTTAATCATCAGAGATTTTACTAGTTGAGCTAACTGGAACCCACACTCATATAATATGTTAAGTTAGCTTTAGTGGAAGAACAAATGGAACTTCCTAGCTTGGCATAAGTGATTATGAATTTATGATATTTTGGATAGCCAAACTTGAATGTTCCCACTTCTTTTCATCCCACCTACCAAAGAATACCTCAAGCTCACGCTGGAAGGATAAAAGACAAGCACTGTACTTATGAACCAAAGTCTAATGTGTCACAATTTTATGGCATCTCACTTGCTACATAATGCGCAGCGGCAACATTGCATCCAATGCTTTAAATCATTACATCTAAAACATAGACCACGTCGGAAGGAAAAAGGAGTACACAAGCTCATTTAAGTACATATTTCTACGAAGAGCAATCTACTCTAGATGTCATAAAAAACTCCACTCGACACTACGTGCAATTATATTAGGTGGGATGAACAGAAGTGTGAACATGTAGTAATGGATAGAACACGCTGGAAGGATAAAAGACAAGCACTCTACTTATGAACCAAAGTCTAATGTGTCACAATTTTATGGTATCTCACTTGCTACATAATGCGTAGCGGTAACATTGCATCCAATGCTTTAAATCATTACATCTTGAATATACTAAGCCACAACCACCACACTAGTTCAAAAATCCACCTTCCTTTTTCCTCTTCATTTTAGTATATAAATGTGCTGACTTTGTCCTAGAGTTCAGTGTGCAATAGAATTAGAAATCTCTTTGAAGTCTCAACAAAGATGGCCTCCAACAACATTAAAGCATCCTTCGCAGTCGTGTTCGTGTTCGTGCTTACTTTGAATGCTTTTATTGGCGGTATTGATGCAGCCGGGGAGTGTGGGAAGACCCCGATTAGGACCGCAGCGGCTAGCTTGAGCCCTTGCTTGAACGCAGCTGGGAATGCTAGCGCTAAAGTTCCACCAGCTTGTTGTACCAAAATTAGTGCTTTGATCAAGACTTCACCCAAATGCCTTTGTGCTGTTTTGTTGTCACCTTTGGCAAAGCAAGCAGGGATCAAGCCCGCGATTGGTATTACTGTTCCAAAGCGATGCAACATCAGGAACCGACCGGTTGGAAAGAAGTGTGGAAGTAAGTATTCATTAGGTTTTTACTTTTTAGTTTGGAACAATATATATTTTGAAAGTAATCAATCAAATTGGTTTAGTTTTGGAACAAAAAAACAAAAACAAAAAGTTTTTTTACTTTAAAATGGAACCCATCATACATGGAAAACATGTTGACCAAATATGGGCTATTGGATGGCATTGGAAATAAGTCTAGGCCCTATTGTCTACGGGCTAAAAGTAAATTATATAAGCCCAACCTAGCGCTTTTTTTTTTGTTTTTTTGGAGTACGAACCTAGTGCTTATACTAATATAGTGCCTTCTACTCAAAAATAATAATAATAATAATAATAATATATAGTGCCTTAGGTAATTATTAGCGTATAGGAGAAAAGAATGATATTATATAAACACTAGTGGAAGTCCTAGTCAGGAATTAGAAAAAAAGAAATTAGTGGAAGTACTAGTCAGGAATTAGAAAAAAAAGAAATTAGTGGAAGTACTAGTCAGGAATTAGAAAAAAAAAGAAATTAGTGGAAGTACCTAATAGCTTAGCAATAGCAAGCACCTCCTCATCCCATAGCAAAATTACTGAGTGAATAAAAGTAGCAGGTGGTGGTATTCATCTTATTAAAGAATTGAAAAAATTACAGTCATCAACATTTGGGTGGCCTAATTGGTAAGATAGCGGGTAAAGTATTATTATTGTTACACCCAAGTAGGAAAGTCACATTAGTCACCCTTCTCTTCCCATTTTTTATTTACCAAACAAGAAGAGAGTACAGGAAATGTGTTGTATTAGAGTAGCTTGTGGTGAAGCCTTGTTTTACATTTTTGGATGAAGTTTTCTAAAAAAAATTAAGTATGTTGGAGAAGATAGGAAATTTTTAGAAAATATATAGATAACATAAAATTTGAAGATTTAATCAATAGTTGTTTGACAACCAAATTTCCCATAAGTTTCCTCCACGATTTTCATATATTTGGACATTTCACTCAATTTTTCTACAAATGCCAATTCATAATCGTTCTTCTGTGCAGGGTACACCGTCCCATGAGAATCGAAGCCCGTAGAGTCACCCACGAGAAGAGAAATAGCAATCATATGTTTATGAATATTAATAGTGCTAAATAAGAGTTTTTTCTCTCTCTTTTTTTTTTTTAATTTAAGAAGATATGCTAAATAATTAAGAGTTGCCAGACCCTTATAGAGGGTCATGCTCTGCTAGATACTGGACCCATTAAAGCAGTTGTAATCATAAGGTATTGTATAATAAGATTTTAATAACAGATGTCTTTATATTTCTAGCAAAAAAAAATTCAGATATCTTTATCGGGGAAGATTGTTCTGATTCCTACCGTCTTCTCTCTTTTTCTTTTGTTTGACTGATAATATTCACTTTATCTCCTTTATATTTTTCTGTACTGAGTATATGATTACGACCTAACTAGGCAACTACTCACAATTTGTTAGACTTTTCCTTTTTCAATTCATTTTTTGGTATCTAAATGTGTTTTTTTTTTTTTTTTTAAATGTGATAGCAAAATCTAAAAAGCATGCCAGTATTTATCTTTTTTATTTTTTAGAAGGAAAACCATTAAACCTTTATTATAAAAATAAGGCCAAATATTTATCATATTTATTAAATCAAGAGTTGTCAAAATTCAAGATGGTAAAAATAAAATCGAAATTTGTAAGAGAAGACAATGTAGTTTAGACCTTAATTATTTGGCATTTTGGCATAACTTTTTTTCAATTTATTCATTTGATTAAGCTCATTTAACTTTGAGTAAATTGCAAATTACACCCCTAAAGTTTAGGGATGTTTAGATTTTACACCCTGAAATTTTAAAATTTGGAATTTACTCATTGAAGTTTGGGGGTGTTTGAATTTAACATCCTGACGTTTTAAAATTTGGATTTTATCCTCTAAAGTTTGGGAGTGTTTGGATTTTACACCCTAAATTCTGAAACTTTAGGATGCAAAATCCAACAACCCTTAAACTTTAGGGAATAAAATCCAAACACTCCTAAAAGTTAAGAGATAAAATTCAAATTCTAAAATGTTAAAGTGTAATATCCAAATGCCCTCAAAATTTAAGGGATAAAATATAAATTCTGAAACTGTATGGTGTAAAATCCAAAAACCCCCCAATTTTAGAAGTATAATTTTCAATTTACTCTTTAACTTTTATAAGTTATAACTATCATTTGTCTAGTTTATTTTCTAAGTCAAATTAACTAATAAAGTAAGATAAATTGTTATCAAGAAAAAAATAATAAAATAAGATATATCAAAACGAGCACTTGACTAAGCATCAGTTCCACCAATTAAAGGGTAATTATAAAATATTTTGAGAGTACTATAAATACATACTTCCTCCTTTCATATAATAGTAGATCTTCTATCTTTTCTATATATATATAAAAAAAAATGTAAATCCTACCAATTAAATTAATAATTTGACTAATAATTCATGTAAAATGAAAAATTACACATTTATAATACTACCGAAATACTCTATAATTTTCCCAATTAATTATGTGATGTCATCTTATCAAAAGGAAGAGTCAGCCACCACATTCTTGAGAAGCATTCTCTTATTTCAATGTACATAACTACATATTGATTGTCAAGTCAAACAGTGAAAATTATTTCATAGCATCATGCTTTGACCATCTTGAGACATTGCGTAATTCAATTAAAGCTCGATTTGTTTTATTATAAAATGTTTTTAGTGTTTTTTTTTTTTTTTTTTGATAAAGATATAAAATGTTTTTAGTTGGAAAAAATTTTAACGAAAATATTTTATTTTTCGGTGTTTGATTGTACTCTTGAAAATTGAAAAGGCTCCGACAATCATTTTTCTTTTATTTTTTTGTGTGTTTGGCATGTTATAAAATGTTAAATTTTCCTTCATCACAGAATTGTGTATCCACAACCAAAATTCATTATAGAATTAGAAAACACTAAAAAAGATCAAAACTCATTACTAAGAAATCACTACACCCATTCAACGAATAAATAAAAAATAATCCAGCAAAAAAAAAAAATCAAAACACCCATTATAGTTAGTAACTCACCTTCATGCCAATGATGTTAGATCATAGAATACCGTCGCTCACCTTCACTCCCCAATAAAACAAACAATTGACTGCTACTCCCCTCATCCCACTGTGCCGACAACCTCATGCCCCACCACTAGCATGCTTTATATGCAAGAAAGAGGAAAAAGTCTGGTGCCACAACGCGCCTATGTGGCGAGTTGTGGTTGGTGGAGGGGTGATGGTAGGTCCATGTAAGGATACCCCTCCATCAACCACAGCTCACCACATGGGCGAGTTGTGCCACAAGTTGTGGCAGTAGAATGCTCAAGAAAGAGAGAAGAAAGAGTGCGAGTCTATGAGAAAAAGAGAAGAATGGAAAATGTAGGGGTAAGCATGGTTTGGAAAATGTTTTGCCTACATGAATAAGTTAAAATAGTGTAAATTAGGAAATCTCTAGAAAACTTGCTCATCCAAATGAATCAAATATATGTCTAAGAATAATGAATCAAATATCCATTCATTGACAAAAAAAAGTAATGCAGAAAGGTTAGACATGTCATAATCAAAGACACCCATTTTGAATGAAAATCTATCTTCTTCATGACATTTTGTAAATAGCTCTAATCCATACGATCATATACCTTACTCATATCTAATTTTAAAGTCACCTGACCCACCCTACCATGTGTATTACTTTTCATGCTATGTAGTATTTCATAAACAACTAAAATATTATACGTAATTAGACATTCCAGACCAAAAGGTGTATCAGATATAAGTATAAAGAGAATGTGTTTTAGGCAATTAACTAGCACCTTAGACATAATTGTGTAAATCACATTAAAAAAGCTAATGGGGCGATATTGAATAACAAACTTTGTTCTTTAACTTCTAGAACTAGAGCAATATGGGTGTTAGGAAGATTATACCAAAAATGAAGATAGAGGAGAAAATGAAGACTTTGGTGATAAATTAGTACTTCACGAGACTCTTTCAAACTCCAATGGATACCGTTGAATACGTTACCTTCATATATCAAAAGTGTGGTCACTAAGGATATGAATGATTGGCTAACAATGGATTTTCATCATGACAAGGTTCAGATTGCTCTTATATAAATGCTCCCATCTAGGAGAAAATACACCATGCATCAAATGCATGTTTCCTCTCTCTCACATGGAGGTAGACCCCACACGTGTAGAGTCCACTTCCATGTAAGAGGGAGGAAACATGCATCCGATGCGTGATATACTACATCCCCATCTAGGGCCTTGAGCAAAAGAACATTGCATGAATATTATCTTTCCCAAGTCCCAATAGTTCCTAATATAAGATGTAATAATAATTGACAAGGTAATATTATTAAGAATAATATTAACAATCGCCAAGAATATTAAAACCCAAAAAAGTAAGACTCACAATTCTTAAAAGATAAAAAAAAAATACAAAAAAATAGACAGTCAATATTTTTGAATATTTCATAAGTTATAGTTTCATACATTAATAATCCTTCTCAAAAAATGTTTCGTACAATAATAGATGGTCCCGATTCTAACAAATAAATTTGAGTGTCACATACATTAACAAGTGGTCCCAATTCTAATAAATATGCTAAAGGCATGTTTTGTATACTCCTGATTGGAGATTGTGGGGGCCGGTTAGTCACTAAAATTATTAAAGTCAAGTTAATTGGGCCTGTGACCCATCCGAGGACGTAAAGCTGTCCGAGGAGGCCCATATCAGGTTGTAGGGGTAACCAAACGAAAGGAAGAGTAGATATCACGTAAGGTGAGTTCAGTATTCGTCCAAGAACAAAATCCTTCTTGGCAATATGAGTCCGAGGACGACCAGAACGCCACCTTGTTACAAACATACTTCGGAGCTACGTCACCACTAAAAGTGGGATAAGGGACCAAGGGTAAGAAAGAGAAGCCAAACAAATATCTATAACAATAGCTGCTTCCGCATTAATTACCTCTCAACCAACTCTCTGGCCGCATTAATATGGAGGTGATACCTGAACAGTGATGAAGCAGCCTTACAACTACTAGTAGGAGGTTCCAGAAGGTGTTAGAAGGGACAGAAAGAGATCCCCTGAACCCAACTTACATGTGTGTGGTGAAGATGATATGAAGAAAGCAGTATATAACATGAAAGAAAGCATTGAGAAAAGGGGATTGGAACATCAAAAAACCAAGAGTATTCGGAAGAAAGCCTTAAGAACAAAAGAGCTTAACTTGTTTCAAAAGAAGAAATTAATTGATATATTAGTGCTAATCCATCTATAAGCGTGTGGTTTAATCGTTTTTCTTTTAGAGTTAACCTAGTCCTTGGACACCCACGCTCTACAAATTTTATTGTTTGGGCCTTAAACGTTCGAACCCAATAAACCAATTGGGGTCGTTACAAATTGAGTCCTTACAGAGATTATGACAGGAATTGTAATATTTATTATTTGGAATAAACTGTGTTGTAATTATAATTTTCATAAGTTTGACTGTAAGTTATAACATTAGAATAAAAATTAAGATTTATTTAGGACTATCATACTCATACAATTATATTTCCTTAAAAATAATATTTTTTTAAAAAAAAATTGAGAGATCTTTTATTTTTATAATTGTTACATGTATATGGAAAGTTTATTTATTTGGAAATATATAAATTTTAATTATTTTTCCTACTAAGGAAACTATTATAACCATTTTAGAGAGGAAGAATTATTTCTCATTTTAAAAAATAGTTATTCATAATAGTAGTGGTGGCACTTGTTGTTCAAGGGGTTCAAATGATCCCTTTGACTTCAAAAACAAAAAATTATATAAAAAATATTTTTTTATGAGTTTATTTTATGCTTAAAAATATTTTTGCATACATTGGCTGAAATCTTGCACACTCTAATCATAAATCAGTACAACCTAAAGCTAAACAACAATTAGACATTTAGTGTATTATTTATGTTAGTACATAGTTGAAGAAAAAACATAGTAAAGTTAGCTATTGTTCAAATATTTGATTGGTTAAATAAACACTTAGTGTAATATTTATGTATGAATGAATATGGATGTGTGGGTTAATAAATAATATAGTGTCAGTGGGTTGCATTTTTTTCATTTTAGTATAAAATATTTTTATAAAAATAATGACAACTTCATAAAAATAAATAAATGTTGTACAAACTTAATAAAATAAAATGGTCACACCTAGTCACATTAGCAATAGATAATAAAAGCTAATAATGAACTACTATGTAATGATTTAAAATATGAAAACTCGTAGAAGTTATAAAATTTCATATATTTGCATTTTTTTATGACTTGATATATTCAATTTTTTTTTATTAAATTTTATTTAATTTAAATTTCTTAATGACCCCCTTGAAAAAAATTTCTTGAGCCACCACTGATTCATAAGAAGTTACTATTCTCTATAATAAAAGAGAGATGTTATGTCTACAATATTTTTACAACAAATCACAGGTGGTTAGTTGTTATTGGTTCAAATTTGAAACTAACACTAAGATTACTTTTTTGCCTAACAATAACAACCAGTAACAACCTGCCACTTATGATTTGTTATAAAAATATTGTAGACATATCATTTCTCATAATAAAAATATAACTAAACTAAAGAATAAATAAACACATAAGAATAGTGATTACATTATAGTATCTATTATAGTCTATCAAACATACCCTAAAGGTTGTAATAGGCTAATAACTATTCCTTAATATGCATAATAATGTTAAAATTAATATATTTCTAAATATACAAATTTTCTATATACATGTAACAATTATAAAAATAAAAAATCATCAAAAAATAATTTAACTCTCTGAAATTTTAAAATAAAAATTATTTTCTTGGAAATTTTATTGTTTGAGTAAGATATTTCCTAAAATAGATCTTTAGTTTTATTTTAATGTTACAACTCACAACTAAGCTTATGAATATGTTTAGTTATTTCATTACAACACAATTATTCCTAGTAATAAATATTACAATTCCAATTATAATTCTCATTCAGTTTATCAAATGTACCCTAAGTGCCATGGGTCTCACAATCATGTAAGACAAACAAATATCTAACAAATAAAAAAAAAATCTAATAAAAAAGTCTCACTAAAAGTAAAATGATTAGTTAATAAGATGAATACCCTATAAATTTCTAGTCATTAAATATTTCATTAAGAACTTCGTCATTGTTGAAAAATTCTAAACAAGTAATACTATTGTATCACAAAACTGTTGACATGTCAACTGTTTTGTGATACAATATTATTACTTGATGTTTCTTTTGAAGAGAACTTAAATGTACCCCTCACCACTTATTATAGACGAAAATTCTAAACAAGTTGACACATTTATATGTAAACTTTTTTTTTTTCCTTATGAGATATGTATAGTACAATTAAAGTATAAATGCTGATAAAAATCGATGATAAAAAATACCCAACGAAACATAAAGGATTGACTTTTGATTAGGATTGCTATTATTATTTAAATAAGAGGTGGGAAAACTCAAAAAGGGGAGGAAATGGAGTTTAGGTTAATGGAACTATCACATTTTTTCCTCCTATAAATCAATTGTTGGGGGATGGAGAATTAGAATCTTAGATGTCTAGGTTGAAAATATCAAGATGTATCAACTAATTAAGACACAAGACTTTTAGCAACGTGAACTTCCACATCATTATAGCTATCCAAATCAAAAGAATAACTAAATAAATAAAAATGGTTCATAATAATTATAATTTATATAAATATTACCCTTAAACATTGATGCAAGTGTTATCAATTAACTTCATAAATGCTAGATTCGAAATAAATCAAACCTCGGTTCATATTTTATATTTAAAATTAAAAGATTTAATCACATGAGGTATCCATATCATATTAATTTCAAAACATCCTTAATTATTACTATGTGTATATTACATGATTAAATCTATTACAATTTATTAGAAAATACTAGTTGAATGTTAGATTTGTCACAAACCTGAGTGTTGAGGTCTAAAAAGGGTCATAATGAAATAAGCCCAAAACAGAAGAACAAGTCAAGCCCAAAAGGAAAAATCTCAGGCTAAGCCCAAAGTAATAGGCACGGATGACCCATGGGGGATAAAAGGAAGGCCCAGAGGATCCTGAAGCCCAGAAAAGGAAGAAGCATCCCAAAAAGAGACCACGGCAAAATATAAAGAAGTAAGGATCCTCAAATCCCTTCAAGCACAAATAAAAAGGAAGACTGGGACAGATCGGTAGAAAGAAGACAGGAAAAGAAAAAAACAAGAAACGCGAGCGACCTCTCATGGCACAGACAGCAAAAGGGCCTCGGGGAACCAGGACAGGGAAGAAGAATGGCAACGAATGACTTTCAAAAATGGCAGAACAGGATTCCGCCCAAATAGGAAAGAAAGGGAAAAGAAGAATACGCCAGAAATGGGGATGCCGAGAAGGGCATACCTCAGCACGTCCCAAAGAGGATGGCCAACCAGAAGCTTTCGAAGGAATCAGAACCAAGAGAAGGAAAGAATGAGAGAAAACGGCAAAGGGACTTACCGAGGCGACAGGGACAGAACATGCTCTGTTTACAAAAGAACAAAACAGGGGAACCCGGGACACCCAGAAAAACTCCATTATAAAAGGAGGGGACGGGTTGTGAAGAAAGCAGCGAGAAAAAAAGAAAGAAACACAAGAAAGAAGAAATTCTCTAGGAAGAACCATCAGAAAAATCTATGCAGAAAGAAAATACTAAGGGAAGAACAAATACTGCTTCCCGATATCCTGTAAAGGCCACTATTGCACATACTCGGATTCAACGAGAATCAAACTTTGCAAGTTTTGAAGGCTGAAATAGCCATTCAAGACTGCAATTTTTGAGCTTGATTGGACCTTGTATCACGTCCTAGTGAGCTTTCTGTAATCAAAACAGATAACTTATTAATGAAACACTGCTTAATAATTCCCAGGATCCCCACAACACTATTTCTTTTTTTTATCGTTTTGCTAATCCTGCTTTGTTTCCTTCTGAACTTATGTTGTTAATTTTGGTACTCTTCGATATCCTTGTTTGTTGTCTTTCTGTATATTGTCAGGAGTATTCTCTGCATTCACTTGATTCTTAAACAGCTCGTTAGCTGCGGTGAATCAAGGCCCGGTCCACCAAATCCTTCCTTTTCATTCAGGCCCGGGATCCTTGGGCTTGAGTATCCCGAAAAAGACACTCTCACACTGAGTAATTGTTCAAGTCATAAGTCCAATGACCAAATTGAAACTCACATCTAAATTTAATGATAGTATCTGTAAAAATCTCTAGTAATTATCTAAAAGAAGAAAAAAAAGTATAGATATATAAATTCATGAGAAGTTATTTTTCAGAAGCAAATAACAAATAATTAATTAAGGACTCAAAGGATCCAAAAATAAAAAGTTTGAGACGTACCAAATTACATTGCTTCATATTTATAATGAATAGTGTTCGAGACCTCAATTAGAAAATGGATTCATTCCGAACATAGTTTTGCTCAAACCAATAAAGCTATTTGCAAAATTGGTCACATTTGATATATAGAAATGCAAATCCTATTAATCAATTAAAATAATAAGAAGAAAAAAAACCCAATTCCATTTCATTCCAATCATTTACCATTTATCTATTTAATGTCATTTATTTCCTTTATAAATTTTAAGACATAGAACCCGTTTGGATAGGCTGTTGCAAAAACGTGCATCATCTATTAAATGCATTGCGAAAACGTGAGTTGTTTTTAAAAGTGGCATTTCAAGAAAAGCATATGCGTCCTTCAGTTTTAAAACACTAATTTTGGGTGTTTTTAAAATACGCAACTTCTTAAAAAACGTCCAGCCAAACACATTCTTTTACATTTTGGACTCTCAAATGCTTAACCAAACGGGCTCATAGTGTAAAATTCAAATGACATTTTTTGCTTAAAAAATGATGAAAATTTGTTATAGTCACTTTAGATTTTCAAATTTAGAACTCTCTCTCTCTCTCTCTCTCTCTCTCTCTCTCTCTCTCTCTCTCTCTCATAATAATTTTCGTTATCCACCAAAATCAAATTTTAGCATTATCATTTTTACCTGGTGGTGGAAATGTTGATTAATTATTAGTTATTGACTGTTGCATACAATAAAAAAAAACTGTATTAAACAGAAAACACAAAAGGAAAAGTAACAAAATAATGTGTGAATCCAGCTGTCTATGGCCATGGGCCAGGTTTTCAATTACATTTTGCTTGGACTTCTGGTCTAGACCCTTTTTTTGAATTTGCATGATCATCAGGCCCGGCCCATTCTCATCCAACCGTTTGATTAAAAATCAATAACCTTTGGTCCTTTGGCACAAAACACAACACCAATGATGCACATCAAACAAACTTGCTGTGCCGTCTGATTGTACATCAATCCCTCTAACTTCCACACGAAATACAAGGTGGGTGACACGTATGTACACAAACTTGGACCATTCAAAACTCATGATCAAGAAAAAGTTGGTCCCACGCACCCACCCCATCAATTCTTCTCCTTCTATCCTTATTGTTAGGCCCACCAGCATGCCAATTAATGGGGCCCACTTGACCATGTTCTAAATGATATTCACCCATGAAAAGTTAAAACCCACCTAAAATAAAATAAAAAATTAAATTAAATTTTCTTAGAGATTTAGAAGATAGGTAACTACTATTATGACCCCACAACAAGTGAGAATGTGCAAGAAAAAAGTGACCAAGAGAGAGACGGTTTGGTAACAATATCAGAAGGAAAACAAAAAGGAAAAGCTGAATTTGAATTGTGTCTCTATGAGGCATGTCTTTGCCTCTCATACCATTGCTTTACATGCAACAAACATTATATGATATCTTTTGTAATTATTTAGTCCCCCACATATCTAAACCAAGAAAAAAGAAAAAAGTGACCCAATTTTCCGAATCCCAAGAAGAACCCACTTTTTATTTTTCTTCTCCCTTGCCGTTGACTGATATACTACTACTGCTTCTTGTAAAAAACCATCCAATTCCTTCACCTTTTTTTTTTTGGCACAACTTGCACATAAATAGAACCATTTCCCATCATTTAAATTTAAAGGGTGTCATTAACACACACACACACACACACACACACACACACAAACAATACAATACAATACTCCCCACAATATGGGTGAGCTTCACTCCTTGGCTTACACTAGTAGCCACCACAGCTCTTCCCTAGGTTGGGATTTTCACAACCTTGGAGTTCTCAACGCAGACACAATGTCTTTAGGTAATCACTTTTCTTCCACCTATCTTGCTTTCTTTTCTTTTACTGTTTTTGTCCTTTAATGGGTTCTTGGATATAGCCCAATGCTTACTTATACAACAATGATTTTTTGATATTGTGAATATCATTATTATTATGCAGTCATGGATGGAAATACACCATTCTACTCAGCTCCTCTAGAGTCTGATTACTCGACTGGCTATTTAGAAGATGCTCTGGTTGAGTTTAGTGAGATGTCCAAACGAAGACGCTTGCTGTTGTACACAGATGATCAAACTGATCATGATGGTCCCGAAGATCTTGCCAAGGTAATTAATTTTTTTTGTCTGAATTTCCCAACTGGGATTTTAAATATTGTCGTCGTTTATGGTTGATTAAAAGTACTAGCATTTATGTTGTTTGTACAGAGTTACTGGAATACAAACTGCACATGGGGAATGTCGGAGAACGTATATTCCCTGAGCCAGATAAACACTATGAATGGACTTTCAGGTAATTACAATATGATCGTACTAGCATTTTTTACCTTTTTAGTGCTACTTAATTGTGAAATTCACAAAATTAAGGTGCATAAGCTTCCGAGCATTATTTTGATAAAGGTAAAACTTATGTACTTTTTTGTTTTTTTTTATAGGTTACACCTTAGTTTCTCAAAATTTTTGACCGCTAGTTGAGACGATTGAGTTTCATTGTTTTTGTTGTATTGGGGGGGTGAATTCAAGTATAACACCTAAGGAATCTTTTTTTTGTTTTTTGAGAAACGTTTGTCATTAATTATTGCTGTACGTTTTACCATTTGTAATTAAATGATTCTACGTACTTTTTGTACCCTTGTAGATGGTCCTATGAGCACATCGATGAGTGGAATCAGTGAGGAAGCAAACATGATCACAGATGTAGAAACGCCAGAAGAGGGCCCGGAAGCTACAGATTCTTCTTCATCTTCTTACAAAGACCTGATTAGCACCAAGTCCAACAATGGAGAAAACCTATTCTCCATAAGCCCCATGAATCCTGGTACAACTCTCTCTCTCTCTCTTCTTTTAAAAACTTAATTGGGTTGTCAAAGCTCTTCGAGTTGATTCTTATTATCTAGGTGTGTATAATTAAGAGTTGAATCTAGGATCTCGTGGATATGCATTATTATAGTTTGACCAAAAGTGACATTTTATTGTATATTTGTTTCAGGGTCAGGAGATGGTGAAAAGAAAAAGAAGAGGGAGAGAGTGATAACAAGAGTGGTGTATCCATTTGCATTGGTGAAGCCAGGAGGGGTTGAAGGGGACGTAACTCTAAACGACATCAATGAGAGGATCCTAATGCCGCCGACAAGGCCGGTAAGGCATCCGGTGGGGGACTTTGCATGTAGGCCATGTGTGTCCCCTCATGGTCCTGGCCTTTCTGGGAAAGCTGTGGTGGCCCTTACAAGAATCCACACTCAAGGAAGAGGAACTATCACTATTATCAGAACTAAAGGTTAAAGGAGTCATCACTATAGTTGCCGAGCTTTTGGGCTTTCTTTATTAGTCATGCTAGCTTGTTTCAAAGTTTGAATTGTATAGATAGAGATATATGAATGAATGTATGTATGTATGTGTTATTATTATTATTCTGATCAGTTTTCATGCATTATAGTTGCTCTTATTAAGGCTGTTGTGCTCAGAAATAATTGTCTAGCATGCATGACCAATTGTTTGATCTGAATTGTTCTGAAAACTCAAAATGGTGTACAGTGAAAAAGAATATAATTGAAAATAAAGTGAAAAGAAAAAAAAAATAGAAAAAGAAAGGAGAGGGTAGGAAAAAAAAGAGATACCAAAGAAAAAAGAAAAGAAAAGGGAAAGCCTTCCATAAATAAGGTTGAAAATATTGTGTGACAGAGACTAAACTAAGCCAATATTGTTTGGCCAGGTATGGATTGTAGACGACAGGTTTGCTTGTTTAATTAAGGTGTGAAGGCCAAGGCATGCTAGCTTGACCTTTGCCCTTAACAGGATTGGCCATTATTCTTCTAATTCGAATGGCGTAGACTTAAGGTTAGATTCAAAAAAATTCTATCATTATTAAAATGAGGGGAGATATATAATAATTGTGCAAAAGTCATCAATTTTGACTCAATTTATTCATCAGGTTTGGAATTTGAACTTGGACTCGAGCTTTGTAAATCCTAATTTGATTGACAAATTGTGTGTCTGAATATATATACTCTCGTATTAAAATTACCCAATCATGAATTAGTTTTTTTAAAAAATTAAACAAAAAAAAAATATTTTTTCTAATAATATGTTGCGTTTATTAGACGATTAATTTGAAGACCTGGGATTTATTTACATATTTCCTCTTTGACAAAAACAATAAAGGAAAAAATATGAACCAGATTTCACTCTTTGGACTATTCAGTCTATTTTTCTCCTAGTCAACATCGTAATGTCGCTGCAGGAATGATTTGAAGAAAATATGGAACAGAAACGAAATTGACAGTGATCAAATTTACTGTTTAAAAACCTTTTTCAGCAGTTAATTAATTATGAATTCTTGAAAATGACCCATTTTCAATAAAATATGAAATTAAAATTTGAAAACACTCTACAGGGTACATGCATTATGCAAGGTGCACTATTATTATTATTATTTGTATCATTCTCTTTAGTGGCTTCGACAAATTCTGACTGCGGCTTTTGTTAAAAAAAAAAAGAATCATTCCATTAAAAATTGTAATAGAGGGGTCCACAAATTATACGTGATGATCCTTCATCAAAGTCTGTCCTAGGCTAGGGCACCATGTGCCTTGCAAACTCCAGGCATTCATACATAAGCTACCTTCTAGTCCTACAATTCTACTTTTCCTTTTCAAAACAGTTAAAACTGTTAACTGTTTTAACAGTTTTTTAAATTTTTTACCATTTTTTTTTTAAATTGATGATTGATATACTTTTTAAAGACATATATTAATTAAACCCTTTAAAAAATGATGAGACCTACTCAAACTCATAATTTTCAATTTTTGAAACCTCATAAATATGATAAGACAAAAATTTCCTACTGTACCAAGCCACACCAATAATGCAAGAATTTTTTTTTTTTTTTTAGTGAGTCTAAAACAGTTTTTTTAATTTTTCACAATTTTTTTTTTAAAATTGATGATTGATATACTTTTTAAAAACATATATTAACTAAACCCTTCAAAAAATAACGAGATATCACCTACTCAGACACATAATTTTCAATTTTTCAAACCTCATAAATATGATAAGACAAAAATTTCCTAATGTACTAAGCCACACCAACAAAGCAAGAAATTTTTTTTTTTTTTTTAACGAGTCAAAACAAGAATTTAAGACAAAGGGACAGAAGAATAACAACTCTCTTTATAAATGTCACGGATTGCTGTGATGATAATGAAGTTGATTTGATTAGCTTAAATAATATATTAATGCGGCAGATAGATAGGTAAAGGCCTAAATTCGTCATGTTCAGTGGTGTGTCGTATTCTACAGAGGTCAAAACACCCATCAATTCGAAGCCTCTCACAAAATTCAAGGCAATATATATAACATGTGGCACCCGCGTAGGACCTAACTGGTGGTGACCTTCTCTAACTCACTGTTTTTGCACCCTAGATCACAACCGTTAAAATAATGCTTTGACTTTTGTTTCGGGTTGGTGTGAGGTAGGCCAAGATCAGCGTGGGGAAGCACGTGATCGATCACAGCTGGATGGCAAAGCATGGGTATAGCATAGCCTTCGCATGTGGTTGAAAACTTTTGGTGGGGGAGGATGATTAAGGGTGTGACGTGGGTTTTGGTTTTTTGTCTTTTTACAACAATCATTATTGGTGTTTAGGTGGACAGCTTTTCACCTTTATGCTTTATAGCCCATCTCTCTCATCTCTCGTTAATTATAATTAATGTAAATATATGGGATCAGGTACACCTAGCTTAGTTAGTGGGATGTTGCATATATCTCTCTCTCTCTTTTTGTTGTGGCTGAGTGTTTCATTTGTCTCTTAAATTTCACTCCACACTATAAAAAATAAATGTGTGCCGTCAATCAGCCAAAAGTGTGTGTATATAAATATATATATATATATATATATAGTGACTGCAACCCATATCCTGCAAGATTGCACTATCATATCACATGCCAGTTACAGATCTAATGAAGTGATTGGATTAACTGATTTTGGAAGAAGCCCAAGATTTACAAAGAGAGGATTTGGATAAGTGCTTTTGCATAATACAAAAATAATACATTTTAGTTAATCAAGCTCAAAATTTACCAATTTCAGATCTTATAAAGTTGTATAAAATTACATAATTATTACGGTAATCATATAAATTTATGTTGCACTATTTATTTTGCATTTTGTTGTTGTTGTTGTTTTTTTTTTATTTTATGTATTCTGATAATAAATGGAGAGATTGAATGATAATTGTTGTATATAAAGAAAGAAAAAAAAAATTAAAAAAATCAAGAAAATTTGTTATTTTACTTAAATATAACATAAAATAAAAATTCTAACGTGCGACATTTAAAAAATTGAATATATAAAATAGAAAAAGTAGTTCTTATACTAAAATAGACATGAAGTCTTGCACAAATTTTCTAAATACTTAAGTTTAAACACATATATTCTTACTCACCTTCTTTACTTAGAATAAATAGTTGTATGAGCATGATATTTAGCGACATGCAAAAAAAAAAAAAAATCTCATATTCACAATATTTTCACAAATCTTAAATGGTGGGTTGTTATTGATTGTTATTGGTGGGTAAAAAAATAATTTCATTTGTGAATTTAAATTAAAACCAATAAAAAATGACCACCTATGATTTGTTATGAAAATATTGTGATATAGCACTTTTCAAAAAAGAAATAGCATATATAATGATATTCGATAAATTATACTTTTAATTCTTAAAATTTAGGATAAATTCGATTTTGGTCCTTTAAATTAAAATTTTTTTTTAATACCAAAAATTTCAAAAAGAAATTTTTTTTGTCCATTTATCTATAGGTTGGTTTGATTTTAGCTCCTTAAATATAGGGTTTATATAATTTTTGGTCCCATAAATATGTGATTGGTTTTTTTTTTCGTACCTTAAATATAGGGCGTGTCTTAGCATCTCACTAAACACATAAAAAAAAAAAATGATGGACCACCAAATTTTTTCCCTTTTGAAAATTTCAAAGACCAAATACAAGCTTTTTTCAGTTTAGGGAATAAAACCAAGCTTGCACCAAATTTTAGGGATGAGAAGTATAATTTATTGTATAATATTCAATATTTATTAAGTTTTAGAAGGATTATAGCATGGATGTCAAAATGTCCCTATCCTGTCTCAAGCAAGTTTTCCCTTACCAAACGAGTGTGTGTGTGTGTGTGTGTGTGTGTGTGTGTAGGGGAGGGAGGGGAGAGGGGGCGTGCCGGGGGGGGGGGGGTGGGGTTGGTGCTAATGTTCCAATTGTTACTCATTCCTCCTACTAGCTATGAAGCTATACATGGTTGTAGAATACATATTAAGGGTAAAATTCAAAAATACCCCCTAGGGTTGGGCCATTTTTGAACACAACCTATGTTTAAAACTCCTAAAATGTTGCAATTCACCAAATTAATGCCTCTTCTCACTTCCATAATTTATAATGAATGCAAAGTGGTTGTGTGCACTACTTTATTGTAACAAAATCATTTCTTTTAGTTCACATTAATAAAATAAATTTCTAAAATTTATTTATTTGTTAAAAAAAAAAACCTACTCTTGTTATGGTTTTTCTCTCTCTCTCTCTCTCTCTCTCTCTCTCTCTCTCTCTCTCTCTCTCTCTCTCTCTCTCTCTCTCTCTCTCTCTCTCTTCTCTCTCTCTCTCTCTCTCTCTCTCTCTCTCTCTCTGTGCACGCATGCACAACATACAATTGGCCACCACAAATTGACTTCACATAGACCTATAAACCCATACCAACATTAATCTATGCAAGACCATGGCTATTTTTGGATTGTGTGTTCTACTTTACCTTTGTTTGTGGAGGTCAGTTGTTTGAGTCTAAATCTATGTTTGTGGTGTGGGAATGATAATTTATAAGTTATTGTTGGGGGTGGGGGGGAGGGGAGATCAAAAAAGGGGCACGAAGTTAACTACATCAATCCAACCAATATCTACTTTAGTCAACTATGTAAGTCAAAGGTTAGTACAATAATACTTAAAAGAAGTGATTGCTAACCCTCTTCAAATCAACACTTATTATGTGCTAATAACAAATCATTATATTTAATACTACTAAGCCATGTCGGTTTGCCTAATAATTGGGAGATGCTTCCTTGACTCACATCCCCTCAGCCAAATTGGGGGACAATTAACTAGCAAGTCTTGAGGGGAGCATATTTCCCACCAAACTCAATTCCTCACTTGTTTGTAAAAGAACCCTCCATTATGCTAAGTGGGGTACACAACCATAGGCACTATTACTTTACCAATTTCATCTTTCTTCTTCTCCTACTAGTTCACTAATGTAACCATCGAAGCCAGCTTGGTCAACCCCTAGTTTGGTCAAGGCCAAATTGAGGTCTCACTTTCTTAGCAAGATGACATTCAAGTTGCAAAGATTCACCACTCTTTGCCCATCATCAAAGTCCTCGTAGACACCGCATTTTATACCTCTTATGACTCGGACTCCCATTCCCCAATGATGGCAAAATTCTAAAGCTCAAGGTTGGTTTAGGGCCTAATCAGATTAAAATTGACTTGGGGAAGGTTTCTATGGAAAATATAACTCTTTTATGAGCTGAATAAAATTATTTTTGGAAAATAAAAGCCACGAAAACCCTAGAGCATGCGTACGCAGATACGTGTATGTGTACACATGCTCTAGACCTGCGTATGCAAGTTTCATGCATGCATATGCATACACAGGCATGCGTACGCATGCTAGGATTCTAAAAACTATAAAAGACAAATTTTTTACATTAAAGCTAAGGTTTGGAACAAATACCACATTGTCTGGGAGCCGTTCCAAACCCTTATTTTCTCAATATAAAAAGTCATACATGATACATGTTCAAAACACACAAAAAATCCAAAGAGAAAACCTAAGATTCATTAGAAATAGTGAATCAAAGAGAGAGTTATTCGCAAAATATCCTTAAGTCTTCTTCTTTTTTTTTTTCTTTTTTTTTTATTAGGACCTTTTTTGGTCTTGATCTTTGAATTTTGAAGTTTACTAATCAATTTTGTTTGGCTGTGAATAGATTGACTGATGGGAATGGTCAAAATTAAGCTAAAGAGCTTTTGTTTTTGAGGTATAAGTTCTAAACTTCTTTTTTCATTTCTTAGCCTTTTCTTGTCTTAATCTTTCTGTTTTCTTGTTTTTTTTTTTTTTTTTTTTTTTTTTTTTTTTTTTTTATATGTTATAATATGTTTGCTTAGCTTAAATTTTCTTTGTTTTATTGTTTTAAGCATTGTTAGGTTGTTAGATTTATAGTTTTTGTTTCTGCTCTATTTTTTTTTCTTGTTGTTTATAGGTTAGGGTTTGGGCGTGTATGCGTACGCATACTCGAAGTTTGCGCATGCATATAGCTGGGCTGCATATGCAGGCCCTATGTATGCGTACGTGTACTCAAGCCCAGAAACCCTAATTCACCTTTTTTGCTTCTATTTCTTTATTTCTTTTGTTTAATACACCTTTGTTCTAGCTTGTTTTCACATATATATTTCTCTGTTTCTCTGTTTACTCTTTGATTGTTCTTCACATGTTTGATTAGGGTTTCTTTTCAATTAAATCTTTGATGTGCCATGAATATGCATGTGATATGATCATGCACTGATGTATAGGTATTGTGATGCAATAAGGTAAGGGAGATAAGGTATGCATTCACATGGGTATGCATTTATCTTGTGCTTTAATGATGGATATGAACATGCTTGGTTGAATGATATGTTTTAATGCCTATCACATGCTTGTTTGATTCTAACATGCCTATGTTTATGCCATGTACCTTGCTGCCATGCTTCTACCGTTGTAATGTCTTGCTTGTTTGTGTTTTTGAATAAGAAAATATGATATGCATGATAGATGCATGCTAGGCTTGATGTGAGTTGTCATGATAGATGTATGTTAGGGTTTTGGGATGATTTGATATCATGTTGATTGTTAGATGAATGTTAGTGTGTGTGTGAGAGAGAGAGAGAGAGAGAGTTTAGGATGCAATATTGAACATATCTTTAATGAGATTAAAATGTAGTACACAATGAGTGGAAGTCGACCCACGGGTCGAGTGGGGTTGGGTGCCTAACACCTTCCCATTCCCATACTTAAACTCCGAACCCATACTCTAGTAGTAAGATTAGTCGTGCTACGTAAAAGCGCTATATATATAGTTCCTAGACCTAAACTAGGTGGCGACTCCCCATCTTTTCTTCGCCCCAGTTCACTTGGTCAAACTGTACTCCCCCCGTTGCACCTACTGTCCTTGATTTGGTTTTGTCTCCTCTTTGAAATTTTACTCACCTACAATAATGATTTGGAGAGTGATGGTTTTTTATTTTTTTATTTTAAAGAGTAGATATGATGTTGGATTTGCTTGTGTGTGGGAATATGTATTTCGAAAGTTATTTACTTTATCCCTTTAGGTCCCGATCTTTTTCCTTGAAAATAGTTCTTTATTTTGTTGGTAAGAAAATATAGGAAAATTTTTGTTGTTTTTGCTTTGTTTTTTACAACACTTTTTTTTGGTTGCTTGTATTGAATTTTTTTCCTTCATTTTATTTTTAAATCAAATTTAATGAAAAGTGTTACTAAATTATTATTTAAAATGAGGTTTAAAAAAAAAAAAATTACAAAGTGGTTACATGAAATACCACATGGGTTTTAAAATTTAAATTGATAGTGCAAGAGATGTATTTGAAAATGACCCAAATCTCATGTGGTGTTTTTGCATTTTGACTACAATTAGTTAGACAAACTATCTTGTTACTTAAACAACTATTAGTATTAAAAGGGGAAAAAAGACGTTAAGTAATCTTTAATACTAACCTCCTTATCTTTGAATGAAAATTTTTTTCCAAAAAGAATTTTCTAGAAAATTGACTTTGTTTTCTTTTGTTTTAATGCAACCCTAAAAATGAGCAAGAAAAAACTTTATGTTATTTAATTTGTACAATTTCTTTGGTAATTATACTCCCCTATCTTAAGTTTTGAAGGAATGACATTCCACCCCAAATTTAAAGGGAAAAAACACTCTCCTCCTTTGAGGTTTAAAGAAAACGACACTTCTTTCCATTCCATTAATATCAATAATGTAATATTCTAAATTTTAAAAAGATTCTATTTACCAAACTTTAATTATTGTGGTAAAAACATAAATAATAGAATTTAGAATAAAAAGATAAAGTTTCTCCAACCCCAAAAGACTTATAACAATTTCTGCACAAGCAGAGACAGATGCTTCATTTATCTTTTGCTTTTTTTTCCCCATATATTTATTTTCATGACCCTTCTTTAGTTTTCAATAATTGTGGGTTTCAAGAGTTGAGGGGATAGACAACTATTACTTTTCAGAATTTTAGTTCTAGTTTTTAATTTCAAAGTATTATTTGGAAAATTGTAGTAAAAAAATTTCTTGAAAAATGTTTTGGAAAATATGTAGGAAATTTTTCAAAAAAAGATGTTGCAATTTCATATAAACTGTGATGGACTTAATCAAATGGTAAGTTAGTGCACAAAATTTTTAACGTCAAGTTAATTGTGTTTGGTCAAACAAACGTCATTAGGGCTGATTACTTTTTTCTTTTTAGATTTGAGGTGAAGTCTTATTCCTTTAAACCTTAAGGGATGGAAGGATAATTACCATTTTTTTTTTTTTTTTTTGTAACTCCAAATGATCATATGATTATTCACGAAAACATGCCACAAATTGGGAAAAAAAATTCTATTTTCTTAGCCACTTGGGATTCCTAAATGGGAAAAAAATACACGAAAATTGAATTCTACACAAATAAATAAATATAATGGATAAAAACAACTTATTTGAGCAAAAAAATGTCATTTTGAGAAATGTCAATAGTTGTCACCGGTCAACTTGTAGAGACAGAGATAGAGACGGGAGAAGAGATAGAAGTTATTAGGGTAGGGATTTTTTTTTCGTGGGATAGTCTATCATGTTTATCTACTCCGTCATTTCAACGAGCATAAAATATTATTTATTTATTTTTACAAAAGAACATTAATGTGAAATTGATGCCTTCTAGCAACCACCCATTCAAACTTTTTTTTATTTTTTATTTTTTATATAAGCCCATTCAAGCATTTCAATATTAGATGAATGAGTACATCACATCAAAGTTTTGAATACCATTTTGGAGGATGTTTAAGATCTTATTATATATCCAACATAAAGGTTTATAACATGAGGAAAAAAAAAAAAAAAACATTTCATATACCCCTCTCAGAATTATTCTCAACAGCAAGATGATTTTTTTTATATATATAAAAAAATTATTAAAAAAAATGAAAATGTACTTGTTTTCACTGAGATATTACTAAATACAAAGTTTTTTTTTAATTAAAAAATTACAATTTAACCCAAATTCTATTTTGGCCCGAAATATAGCATTCACTCGGAATTTGCTGGAATATGTCAAAATGCCTAGAACACTCCAATATGGTCTAGTATTGGATCTAACTCAGAATGAAACTTTATATGAAGAGCTTGTATGGAAAATAATCATAGAATTTGATGAATTATGAGATTCGGTGCATTAGTATTGGTATGATCGCACCCAATAAAATAATCATAGATGAATGCATAAGTATGTGGATTGGATATGAAATTTAATGGTAAAAGGGTTAATAACCACCTATTAAATTCCTAACTTTCTTGGAAAGTTTTAGTCAATCATTCATTTTTGTAATATGCATTTAAAAATTGGAAAAAATTACATAAAAAATATTCATATTTTATACCTTATATTAGATGTAAATTAAAATTTTAAACTTACAAAATCATTTCAATTCAAAGTTCATGTTCATCGCTATTATTCAATTTTGTTATTCTAAGCAATAACAGAGCAAATAAACATTAGAATCCACTGTTAAAACTGTGTTCATCTTTGTAACCAACTTTAATTCTTTGACAATCATTTTATCACTTTAAGTGAAACTTTCTCTCTAAATGAAGCTTTCTCTCTCATAACCTCTCTATTTATTGGTTGCCAAATTTATATATAAACAAAACTTAGGTGAAACATAGTTTTTTTTTTTTTTTTTTTTAGTGAAACACGGATTTAAAGGCCATGATTTTTCACTTTTATTTACTTTATTCATGTCTAGAAGAATTGAAAAGGGATTTGACTATAATTGACAAAGTTTTTTTTTGTTTTTTTATTTTTATTTTTTTGGGTAAGAATAATAATTGACGAAGTTAATAACCTAAAAATTAATATAAAATATGGAATACTTTAAGTCCTAACCTTTTATTTAATTTCCCGTAACCATCCAATTGATTAACTCCACGGGTAACTTTTGATCATCATTATTTTGTTCAATCAAGGAACCATGTAATTAACAAAGTCCATTGATAATTTTTTATCACTATTGTGCTCAATCAAGCAGCAGTTTGATTTAATTCTATGACGATATTCATTTGAATTCCCCATTCAATAAATGAGCATCATTTTGCAAAAGAAAGGAATTCAAAGAAAAAAAAAGGCACAAAATAAATAAATAAATAAAAGAAATCCTAGGTATTCGTGAGAACATTTTCTGCTTTTACTTTTCCAAATCCCCAATCCTGAAAATTTATTATCTTCCTTATTTTAATATCACTCTTGGGATTTCACCCCCGCCTCAAACACAATAAAAAACTATTAACGATTCACCTCTGACGATTTAATGACGTTAAAAGTTTATATTATGATGTCAGAAACGTATAGCTGGGCCAACTCAAGATTTGGGTCCAGGCTGCCTAATATGAGCTTACAATATCGGGTAAAGTCCAATTATTGGGCCAATTTACATTACAAAGTCCAGTCCAAAAAACACAAATAGCGTTTTTTTTATTTATTTATTATTATTTATTTTAAAAAACGATTATAATAATTAGATAGTTGGAATCAAGGATGGGCACGGCCCCAGGTTTGGGTCAGGTATACCAAAACCCGACCTGGATACTCAAACCTATAACCTAATTATCACCCATACCCAATTCTCATCCGGATTCCTTACCTGTGGGCTGTAGATACCAAAACCCAATTTTTATTTATTTATTTATTTTTTTTATCACAGTACTTTAAAAATAAAAGGACAAAATGCACAAACCACTTACAACTTCATCATTCTTTGTTACTCTTTAATTAAAAAAGTTTTCAACCCCATCTCTTTTCAAATAATTTTTTTTTTTTTTTTTAATTTCTAAGTTATAAACAAAAATTCTAATTAAAGTGTCAAAAAAACTAAAGCTAAAATGCAAATTGCATCCTCTAAGTTTGGGTAAAGTACATTTCAATCCTTTAATTTTACTTTCGTTTAATTGAGTCTTTTAAGTTTCAAATTTCTTAATCATTTATGAGATTTTCACCTACTATTATTATTACTAGTGTATGATCTTATTGCAAGTGTAGAATCATCAAAATCCAATGCAATTGTGCTTGCACCTATGGATGAAATGACCAAAGTTATGGGTTCAATCGCTGAAATCGAGATAGAAGCTAATAAAGCTAAGTATAGAGCCATATTCAACCGATGGCTAAAACATTTGCTAATTACCGTACGTCCAATTAGATTTCTAGAAAAAACCACCATCCTTGCCTATAAATAGAAGACTCGAGGCTTCAGTTTGTTCGTCCATCTTCACTTTCTCTTAGTGATTGAGTTTGATTAGACTCTGGGATAGAGGCTCTGTATCTTGGAGTTCCAAAAGTTGAGGTTTTTTTCGGGATTATAGGAGCAAAGATGTGGATTATGAACGTAGAGGACACTGATGATTATTTTTTTAACAGCTCATTGGGTTTATTTTTTGAAATGAGAGGTTCGTTGATTTTGCCTCTTTGATTTTAGCAGTAACTCAATTGGCATACTATTCATTTTTTTTTTTTTTTTTTTTTGAAATTAGAGGTTCATTGATTTTGGACTCTTTGATTTTAGCAGCCTATTAACTTAATTGGCATCAAAAAATAAAAAATTTAAATGGAACACGTGGCATAAAACACATGGCACAAAATTAGAACTCTAATTTGAAATTCTAATTTGAGTTTCTCTCAGCTTCACCTATTATTATTACTAGCATGTAACCCATGCTACCGCACGGGAATGGATATATTATTAATCATGAGTTTATTCATGTTTAAAAGGCTTAGTTAAGTCTAAATTTAGATTATTAAGCAGAAAATTTCATTAACAAAACTTAGCAGTATGTTTTTATAATACTCCCAAAGTATTCAATAATTTTTCTTCTTTTATGGCACCAAAAAGAAAAGAATCATTAAAATTTTCTCATTAAATTAGAGCAATGTTAATTGTTAAATGATTCAAATTTTATGGGATGAAAATGAGAGGGTAGATGAAATCTTAAAAAGTGATTTTTTTTTTTTTTGGTTTTTATATTCAATGAGATGTAACGACAAATTTTTGATAATCACAAGGATAAGGTTTATCACACTTTGAATTTTCCACAATCGATAAGCATTCGTTTTTGCAAGCCATGAAGGGAATCATAATTGTAAAACTTTTGCCAAGCTTAACAAACAATTAATTAAAAAATAGAATATTGCATCTTTTTATTTAAGTGATGCTACAATGAGGGAAAAAAATAAAATAAAAGAGAATTAAAGTAGCCTATACACCAACTTAAACATTTCAAGGTCGATTGAGCATCTTTTGCATGTAACAACAAATTCTTCATAACCATAAGGATAATGTTCATCTCGATTCCAATGTCCCATTCCAATTTTGTGGCATGCTTGAAAGTTTGGAATTTTATACAGGGTGGTTCCCACAGCAAGTAGTTGAAGCATTTTTCGGCATTTTAGAATCCAATGCTTCCCATGTTCATCATTTAAAATTTCCAAAAGGTTATCAATGCCTTCAGGATTTGACTCACAAAGTAGCATGATTCCATGAATATAAGTTGCAATAAAATTTTCACATGGAAGAGTTTTTTCAATTAATTTTTTTCTTCATTCAAAAAGTATTTGTTGGAGGACTAATTTGTTTTCCGTTAACTTGTTGAAGTGTTTGCAACTAATTAAGAAAAAGGGAAAAATTAAATTAATAGACTGCATAATTAAACAGAGTGAAATAAATAAGTAGATACAAATTGAAAAAATAGTTTTTTATACCTTAACTTAATGTTTCCCAGGAGTGTTGCCGAATCTTTGCCCAATTTCGAAAAGATTTCAACCAATATGTCATTAGGAAGTTTTTTTAAAGTATTCATTTTTTTTTTTTTTTTTGAAATAGTGTTATAGCATTTGATTTACTATTTGTAAGAAAATGATTTTTTTAAGGTTCATAGTATCATATTAAATAACAATACATAATAATAATGTGTTTTAGAATTTTGAAATGATTATACATGAATTTGATGGTGAAGTGGTTAAATTCATATTGAATTTTGTATTGCAATTGGTTCTTAATGAATTTAATTGTTTCTATCCGTTAATATACAATCAAAATAAGTTTTAAAATTTAAAATAGTAATATGTAGCCTATTAGATCAAATGATTGGAGTGGTGCAATTGCACAAAGGTTGTTGATGATGCCAAAATCGTCAATTGGGTCCCTCGTTCAATCTGGAACATT
Organism: Quercus lobata; assembly: GCF_001633185.2. Taxonomy (NCBI): domain Eukaryota; kingdom Viridiplantae; phylum Streptophyta; class Magnoliopsida; order Fagales; family Fagaceae; genus Quercus; species Quercus lobata. The sequence goes on along the minus strand of NC_044906.1, from coordinate 40,620,540 downwards.
AGATGACCTTATAGAACCTGCAAGATAAAGGAGAGAGATCGAAAAGACCATCGGGTTGTGCCCGGTGGGAGAGCCTCCGATGCTTCAATTAGTACCAACCCATATATTTCATATATAGATAGTGTTTTGTACTAGTTTTTTTGACGTACCTTAGCAAATGGACAAATTGTCCCTTTTATAGGTGACTTAGGTAGCTGTTGGACATAAATGAGGATGATTATTACCCTAATTGTAACGTTTTTTGTCTTGATGAGAGGGTTTAAAGCCTTTGATGATCGGTACTGAATGTGTTGGACGGTTACTCATAAATCTTTGATGGCCTACTAATGACGCAATGACCATCCATTAAGATGGACGACCTTAATAGTTTTTATGGACTCATCAGTTGCCCCCCATTCCCAAGTCTGATTTTGCTTTGTGCTAATCAGGCTTTGGGAATATTCTTAACTTGTTTAGATTCAAACTTCTTTATCTTCAACTACTTTTTTCTTCAAGAATGGTAGTATTTTTGTGAAGACTTCTTAGTATCTGCCTTTTGAAAGTCTTTTTTGGTGTTCAAGGGATCATAGCTTGATCTTGAAAATGAGCTAATTTCTTTGGACGATCATTTTTTATATCTGCTGAAGAGTAAGGTAATTTCTTTGGACGACCATTTTTTTATCACTATTGAGGAGCGAGATGATTTCTTTGGACGACTATTTTTTATCACTTCGATACTTCTTCTTTCCTTCATTTTCTGGTTGTCATGTTTGATATTCTTGATTTGTGTGACTTTTGTTTGTGTGAGAATCCTTGTCTGCTTACACTCGTCTAAGGGTATTTAGTCACTTAGCCACTTTTAGGTGACTTATATCTAGTTATAGAACTTCATCATTTAGACTTCGTCAGTGATTTACATCAGTCTAGCGGAATCTTGTCCTTATATATATATATATATATATATATATATATATTTTTTTTTTATGGGTGACTTACATCCATTTAAGGAATCTTGTCACTTAGCCATTTTTTGGTGACTTACATCCATTTAAGGAATCTTATCACTTAGGCTTTGTTAGTAATTTACATCCGTCTTGGCGGAATCTTATCACTTAGCTTTTTAGGTGACTTATGTCCATTTAAGGAATCTTGTCACTTAGGCTTCGTCAGTGATTTACATCCGTCTTCCACTTCTTGTGCGGTCAATCTCCGTCTTGGCGGAATCTTATCACTTCCTTTTTTTGGTGACTTACATCCATTTAAGGAATCTTTCACTTAGGCTTCGTCAGTGATTTACATCCGTCTTGGCGGAATCTTATCACTTACTATTTTTGGTGACTTAGTCCATTTAAGGAATCTTGTCACTTAGGCTTGTCAGTGATTCACATCCGTCTTGGCGGAATCTTATCACTTAGCCATTTTTTGGTGACTTACATCCATTTAAGGAATCTTGTCACTTAGGCTTCATCAGTGATTCACATCCGTCTTGGCGGAATCTTATCACTTAGCCATTTTTTGGTGACTTACATCCATTTAAGGAATTTTGTCACTTGTTGCTAGAAAGATTCCTTGACACTATGTTGTTTTGGACCTTCTCGAGGCCATGTTGATATCTGCATTAAGTTGCACATGCACTTGCCAAGACTTGGTTGGACAAGAATTTTAGAAAAATTCATATATAAATAATAAGTTACCAATAACCTAGGTGGACATTTTTCTTATTTCCTTGTAATCCTAGAGTTTTACCTCTTTTGTGATCTATCTAGTAATGCATACATTTTTGCGTGAAACCTTACTAGGTGTAAATTTTTATAGACGAATATAAAAGAGACAGAAATAAATGTGTTACCTTAAATGACGACATTATTTTGTCACATACCTCGATCTTTTTATTGTTGGGATCTTCTTGACAAACTCTTCTCTTTTTAAGATGACGAGCTCCTCTCTTTTCAAGATTTTTTAAGCTTAATGTGATACTTCATGTATAAGGCCTAGGTCTCTTTTTCGAAGGCGTAAAAACTAGGCCATGTTGTTGCCTCCATTCAAACATGAAGAATGTATTGACGACTAGAGGAATGCTCTATCATGATTAGATTTTTTTTTTTTTTTGGCATGCTTTGACGACTATGGTCATTGCTATTCGTAATAGCAATTCCCTCTTCCTTCTTCTTTAGTTGTACGCTTAAGTCACTTCAATAGTGCTAGCTGCATTTTGTTAGGAATGACAATGTACAAATATGCAACTACATGCTATACAATTATGGATGTCATTTGATGAAGTGCATTCTATATGAATCATAGAGAAGCATTCTATGATATATAAAAAGTAAAGCTTCTTGACTCTATGCTTCTTTAAACTGATCTTTGTTAGGTGCTTGCACAGTAAATAATTTTAAAAGCAATTTAAAAAGATTTTGGTGAGTTGATGAAGATATTGGAAATTTATTGAGACTTAAACTCATGACTATATTGTGAAGACGATCATCTTATCATTTTAAGTCTAGGAGACTTAATAGATCTTCTCAGATTCGTGACGATGAAACATATGCTACTAATAATATAGTCATACTAATTGTGATAATTGTAACAATTTCATAGCAATATTTTCAACATGTTCCACATACACATTTGTAATAATCATGCAAGCTTGATATGCACTTAGTTCTAACAAGATCATATCTAGCATGGTTAATTAGAAAGAAATAAATAAATGAGTTACCTTAACAAGAGACCCTAAATCATTGTTGTATTCTTCTTGACAAGTTCCCCTGCCTTTAAGATCTCTTTTGTTAAGCTTAACATGATATTCCATGTTTAAGGCTTAGATCTCTTTTGCTTCATTCTTTTGAAGGTGCATGGACTAGGGCATGTTGACCATTCAAGGTTATATTTCCTTCCTTTAGGGACGAAAACAATCCTATGGGCTTCTATTATTACTTCCTTTATCGTTTGATCACGACCAATGAAATGACCCTTCGCTTTTTGTCTCTTTGTTGAGACAGTGGCCTAGTTGGCCAAATTCTTCTTGGGCTATTCACTTGACTATTATGATCGATTTTCTAAAGTCCTGTCATTCTGCAATTTATACACGTACTTGCAAAGTGTTTCATTAAACACATGTTATATGAATAAAGAGATCACTGGTAAGATTTTATAGGATGTTTAGCCTTTGTTCCAGTTTGTTTTAAGGAGTGATCCCATTAAGGTCAAGATTGGCATGTGCATAGGATAAGATTCTTCCGAACACATGCCTAATTGGTTACGCATATAATACAAAAAAAAGAGTACTTATACTTGATACATGACCTATCATCATACTTTCACATTCAATATATATTCAAGCTAAGGTTTTAACACCATGTCTCTTACATATCATTGTGTGAGCCATTATGTATTAGACATATAGTGTACTGATATAGCATTTTTTTTTTTTTTTTAAAGAAAGAAATATTCATGATGCTATGGAAAGACTCTAGGCTTTTCCATGATTTTTGGCCTTGGTACAAAATTACCTTATAGCAGTGTCAATCAATTATATATAGACAGAGATATGGGGTGATATGATGCTATCATGTCAACTACCTTTGATCTCCTTCTTAGTAGGCTCTTCTTGATAGATTCTCATTCTTGATCCTAGTGGACTTGAGAGTATATGTACAGTCGAGATAGTCTAGTTAGACTAGCTTGGTGGTTGTACTATCTATATTCTTGCTGCGTAAAACATTAGGCTTGGAGCAACATTGCCAAGCAAGAAATCATAAATAACATTAAGACATATGCATAAAATTTGTTGTGGCTTGAGCCTAGAGGCATTATGACTTTTCAAATGGAGTCATCTAAGCAAAAATATCTCTTAGAAAAAGAGAAATCGCAATTTCCTATTAAGATTCAGATTTGATATTGCCCAAATATCACAATTTTTTGTTTCTAATACATCGTGATGTAAATTTTCTTTTTAACATAAATGTATAATTCTACTGATCTCTTTAGTGTCTAAACTCTAAAATCATGATATAATATTGGAAAGACAAAAACACTTTGGCAAGGCAGTAATACTAGGTTTCACCTTTCCTATTTTAGCATGACATATTAGGAAAGAAGAGCGGTGATAGAGCATCTCTGTATTTTTCTTTACTACCCAATATGAAGGTGTTGACTTTGTCTGATATCTACTGTAGTACTCTTGAGAATAACTAACATAGTTGACTGATTGCTCTAAGGAACATTTATAGAATTAACTTTCATTAGGAAAGTAATTGTAGAAAGTAGAAACTTATATTTACTAACTTTCTTTATCCAAAAATTCTTTGAAATTCTTAAACTTAATTTCAAAATTCTAAAATGGCAACCCAATAACTTCTGGTTTTAATGCTTTCTAAATCTTGAAAGACATTAAGGTTTGACTTCACATATATAATTTTGGTAAGATGGTATATTTTTGGCTTCATTTTTCTTTAATATTCAAAATTAGTTTCTTTAAATTTGGTAGAGCCTTTACCTTAAGTGGTCCTTAATTGCAAAACTTAAGCACCATAAACGTATTCACCGTGTAAGGAAGATAATCCAGGGGTTTTAATTCATAACCGAAATAATATCCCCTAATTATTTCTTTGTTTGGTTTCAGCCTATAATTAGTTATTCAAAGGCTTGTTTAATGATTCATTTCAAATGACATAAGAAACAATAACATGAAATTGGTGAATATGATAAACATGAAAGGCACATGACGACACATGCTGCTAGTGGATAACAAAAGGCTTGGCCTCGTGGGTAGACAGTTAAGCTGAATAAAAGGTGGTTTACACCTAACCCATCTTATTACCTATCTAGCCTCATGACTTATAACTTATGAGTCATGAATCATGACACACAGGCTTTAGGGTTCCCTATCTTCTAGCAGATGGATGGCCTAGACTTGTTAATCATAAACAATATATTGAGTTGAAATTATCAGATAACATACCAGGCATCATGTTGGTTTGATCTTTGAATAGAAAATTCCCATCTTTCATAGAAAATAGATATAACCACGAAAGTTGATCTCTTTTGCCTCCTCTTGTATTTGGCCCTTAACATAGAAATTATCTGCTAGGAAAACATCTGCAGTATTCTCAACAATTATTGCAGGTCCATGTCCATGACCTTTTTTTGCTGGATGATTTATTTCATGTCAAGGCTTTTTTTTTTTTTTTTTTGAGCTTTACTAGCTTCATTTTGCTCCAAAAAAATATTAACAAATTAATAATCTTGATTGCTTTCAAATAATGACTTTAATAAGTGTATACCTTTCAAGTCATACGTTTGAGTACTGATTGCTTTAAACATGGTCCATCATTAATTTCCCTTGAGAAACTAGAGGTGTAAAAAGATGTACATACTTATTGTCTTTTATTTTTTTTAAAACATCTTTGAAGTCCTTAAAAATAATTCTAAATTCTAAAAAGACAATAGAATGAATTCCGGTTTTAATGCTTGAAATGGGTTTTTATTTTTATAACTGGAAACGACAATAAAGTTTGACCTTGCCATTTAATGTCCAAAATTATAATTTTGGTAAGATAATAAATATTTTCTAATATTCAAGCATTGAGTTTTATTACCTATTGCAAGGCAATAACATGTTTACTCCATCTTTCCTATTTAAGCTAGATACGTTTAGGAAAGAAAAGGGGTGATAAACTGGTAAGTGGTACCATACGTGCCATTACCAACATTGGTGAATTATGTGCCAAACAAGTATGTCTAACATCAAACATGCAAATGAACAGTACATGTGAAATTTTGAATGATCAAAATGAGATTTGCTACACATTGGGTTGACTGTATTTATCTTAAAAAGCATGTATTGATGTATATATTCATATATATATATATATGCACAATAAGTCTCATCAATTGTAACTTAATTTTTTTTTTCTTGTTCCTCCATTTCAATACCCCCACTATTTGACAAAATTCAAACGAAAAACATGGCACATAAAATTCTCAATTATTTAAAGGCACATGAACTCTTCTCAATATAAGGTTCTTCAAAATAGAAACACCATAATTTATGGGGTTCATAAAAATTCATGATATATTTTTTTTAAATACTCATAAATCCCATCAAATTTTTTTCTTGTATGAAACATGAGCATTTTCGATTATTCCAAATTTCACATGGAATTCAAGACATAGCTGTAGAAACTAGAAACGTATAACTATTTATACATGTATATCGACACATTTGTCAATAAGAGTTAGTAAGGAAAACGTTTTTTTACAGCAAGCCTCATAATGCAGCAATTGATTAATAGTTTTTAAGATTCCATTAATCTTATGTTTATATTCAACCAAATACTAGGCATTAAAGAAAATTCCAAATTTAGCCAACACTACGAACTGAAATTGGTAAGAAACTACTGACATTAAAACAAAAGTTTTTAATGGGAAATTCGGACATTACAAAAGGTTTAAAATTTTCCATTAAACCACATAGCAAACTGTGATGGAAATTGCAAGTATATAGCTGACCAATTACTTCCCATATTTTTTTAACACCAGATTAGGAATTTCACAAATGCATATTCATTGTATTTCCAAATCTCACGTAGATGTTAAATTATATACCACCTTTTTTTTTTTTTTTATTGTTATTTTATAAAGCCTTTAGCTGAAGCTATGATTCCCATTCCTTCCATTTATATATCACCATATATAGCAACTTCGGTATGATTAAATTGAGATCTAAAACAAATATAGAAAGACAAAGCTATATTTGGGACTACCATTATTATGGTTGACTTATTTTGAGTAATCTAGGAATTTAAGATCTTATGCAAAACGTAACAGTATCATGTAGAAAAAATAACTTTTGGGAAAATAAACCCATGGACATACCTGAGCAATGATACTCATTGAATGGCTTAGTGGGGTAGGCTATGTATCTTTGCTCTTGCTTTTTTCTTTTTTTTTTGAATAAAGGCATAAGAGTTACCTTGGGTTCTTGATGCGAACCATCTCGTTTGTGCCTAGGATCATCGACCCACAGTAACACGATGACATTTTTTGCGAAATCACATTGAGGGGATTTGATTTGGCCTCCAAATTTTGTGCGCTCGACCCTTTGGGTTGGAAGACTACAAGACTGCTTTGTCATGGGTAGATTTGCTTCTATCAGAGGATCTTTACACCACATTCCATCTAGCTGATCGAGACTGACTACGGTATCATGGTGTTCATATCTTTCGAATGAACTAAGTGACCCTTTGTCATGGGAAGAGAACAATGACTTGTCTTTTCCCACAGACGGCGCCAAACTGATGATGCCAAAATCGTCAGTTGGGTCCCTCGTTCAATCCGGAACATTAGATGACCTTATAGAACCTGCAAGATAAAGGAGAGATAGATCGAAAAGACCATCGGGTTGTGCCCGGTGGGAGAGCCTCCGATACTTAAATTAGTACCAACCCATATATTTCATATATAGATAGTGTTTTGTAGTAGTTTTTTGACGTACCTTAGCAAATGGACAGATTGTCCCTTTTATAAGTGACTTAGGTAGCTGTTGGACATAAATGAGGATGATTATTACTCTAATTGTAATGTTCTTTATCTTGATGAGAGGGTTTAAGGCCTTTGATGATCGGTATTGAATGTGTTGGGCAGTTACTCATAAATCTTTGATGGCCTACTAATGACGCAATGACCGTCCATTAAGATGGACAACCTTAATAGTTTTTATGGACTCATCAAGATTTATTAATTTGAATATAACAAACAATTACTGTGTTATACACATTATGTATTACAAACAAAAGAGAATTGCATATATAGTTGGAAGATTGGAAAACATTATCAAGCTTCTTTGTTCTCATCCAATCAGTAGAATTTCTCTTAGATTAAACAAAAGGTTATGTTATAGTTCAAACTCTAGCCAGAAAGGCTGTGGAAAATAGGAGGCTAAACCACACTACTTTCTTTTATATGTAAACAATGCATGAATACCTCAATAATATTAATTTAACCATTAATAAAAATAAAACTAAAAGTATTTATTTTCTAACAGTTGG